>NW_022436958.1:22443262-22519078 GCF_009761245.1 Sapajus apella
GAGACGGAGTTTCACTCTTGTTACTCAGGCTGGAGTGCAATGGCGCGCTGATCTTAATTCTTAATTCCATGATCATGAATAATCTTACTAAGTTAAGACTAAGATGATCATGGAATATCACTCTATTTATTTATTTATTCTGTTTACTTATTCCTTGATATCTTTCAGTAGAATTTTATAGTTTTTCTTATATAGATCTTGCACATATTTTATTAGATTTATACCTAAGTATTTCATTTTGGGGGGTGCTAATGTAAATGGTAATATATTTTAGTTCCACAGTGTCATTTTGACATATAGGAAAGTGGTTAAGTTTGGCTTATTAACCTTGTATCCTGTAACCTTGCTATAATTGCTTACTAGTTCCAGAAGGTTTTGTTGTTATGATTGTCAATTCTTTTGGATTTTCTACACAGACAATTATGTCATCTGCAAACAAAGACAGCTTTACTTGCTCCTTTCCAATCTATATTTCTTTTACTGCCTTTTCGTGTCTCACTGAGTTAGCTAGGATTTCCATTAAAAAGCAGTGGTTAGAAGGGACATCCTTGTCTTGTTCCTGATCTTAGTGAAAGCATCAAGTTTCTCACCATTAAATAGATTAGTTTCAGGTTTTTTGTAGATGTTATTTATCAAGTTGAGAAAGTTTCTCTCTATTCTTAGTATGCTGAGAGTTTTTATCATAAACGGGTGTTGGGTGTTTGTTTTTGTTTTTGTTTGTTTTTTTTTTTGAGTCGGAGTTTCGCTCTTGTTACCCAGGCTGGAGTGCAATGGCGCGATCTCGGCTCACCGCAACCTCCGCCTCCTGGGTTCAGGCAATTCTCCTGCCTCAGCCTCCTGAGTAGCTGGGATTACAGGCACGCGCCACCATGCCCAGCTAATTTTTTGTATTTTTAGTAGAGACGGGGTTTCACCACGTTGACCAGGATGGTCTCGATCTCTTGATCTCGTGATCCACCCGCCTCGGCCTCCCAAAGTGCTGGGATTACAGGCGTGAGCCACCGCGCCCGGCCTTGGGTGTTTGTTAAATGCTTCTCTACATCTATTGATATGACCATGTGATACTTTTCTTCTTTAGTCATTGATGTAATCGGCAATATTAATTGATTTTCAAACATTGAACAAACTTTACATAACTAGGATAAATTCCATTTGGTCATGGTGTATAATTCCTTTTCTACATTGTTGAATTTGACTTGCTAATATTTTGTTGAGGATTTTTGCATGTATGTTCATGAGAAGTATTGGTCTGTAGATTTCTTTTATTGTAAAGTATTTGTCTGGTTTTGGTATTAGGGTGATGCTGCCTCATAGGATGAGTTAGAAACTCTTTTCTCTGCATCATTTTCTGGAACAGATCGTGAAGAACTGGTATAATTTCTTCCTTAAATGTTTGGTAGAATCCACCAGTGAACCCATCAAGTCCTGGTGCTTTTTGTTTTGAAAGGTTATTAATTATTGATTCAATTTCTTTAATAGATATAGACCTATTCAGATGGCCTATTTCCTCTTACGTGCATTTTGGCAGATTGTTTCTTTCAGGAAATTGGTCTGTTTCATCTAGATTATCAATTCTGTGGGCATACAGTTGTACATAATATTTTTTATTATTTGAGTAATGTCTATGGGATCTGTAGTAATGTTCCCCTTTCATTTTTGATATTAGTAATTTATATTTTCCTCTCTTTTTTCTTATCCTGGGTAGAAGCTTATCAATTGCTTTTGGTTCCGTTGATTTTCACTGTTGACTTCTTATTTTCAATTCATTGATTTTTGCTCTAGTTTTTATTTCTTTTTTCTGCTTACTTAAAATTTAATTTGCTCTTCTTCTACTAGTTTCCTAAGGTAGAAGTTTAGATTATTGATTTTTAGATCTTTCTTCTTTTCTAATATATATATTCAATGCTATAAATTTCTCTCTAAGCATTGATTTCACTGCACCTGCAAAATTTGATGGTGTCCAAGTCTCTGGTGGCTTAGGGAGTATAAATGTCTATGAACATGTGAGTCATGGGCCCCTGGATTTCCAGAGAGCCTACATTTCCTGCTTTCTGTAGCATGTGGTCCAGAGACCCTACTGAGAAACCTGCTGGAGACACACTCTTCCACAGCAGCCAGCTAACCAGCCAACCAAAACCCAAAAACACTAGGAAATCCTAACCAGTGTTTTCTAATCATCAGATTTCTGAGGGGTGGGCTCTGAGTATCTGTACTTTTTAAGCCCTCTATGTGATTCTAATGAACTGGTGCCTTGACTACAACCACAATCTTCCATTTGCATTTCCCTGAATGTGATACACTTTCAGCCTTTAGCATGTGACTTTCCTTTGGTCTAGATTTCCCTTCCTCCTCCTGCTCATCCTTAAGGTCCAGCTCAGAGGTGGTCTCCACTTCTTTAAACCTTCACAGAGGCTCTCTTCTACCCACCTCTATCTTCCTACCCACCCACAAATTAGAATTAGTCATTTAAATGTCTGTGTCTGCAGACTGGGCAATGGCTACTTGAAAGCAAGCGTAGTGGCTATATTCATTATCTATTCCTGAGTAACAAATTACCCCCCAAAATCTACTGGCTTAAACAATAGTAAACATTATTGACTCACAGCTGCTGTGGTTCAGGAACCCAGAAGCAGCTTAGCTGAGTGTGTTAGGGCCTAAGTTTCTCATGAAGTTGCAGCCAATATGTAGGCCAGGGTTGCAGTCATCTGAAGGTTTGCCTAGGGCTGGGAAATCCGTTTTCAAGATGGCTGACTCAAATTTCTAGCAAGTTGGTACAAGAGGTTAACAGAAGGTCTTAGTGCCTTTTCGACACAGTGTGAATGTTTGTGGCCTCTAAATCTCATGTTGAAATGTGATTCCCAATGCTGGAGGTGGAGCCTGTGAGAGGCTCCCAGGTGTTTGGGTTGTGGAGGGGATCCCTCATGAATGACTTGGTGCACTCCCCATAGTCATGAGCTCATGTAAGATCTGCTTGTAAGCCTAGCCCTCCTCCTCCCTTGCTCCCTCTCTTGCCATGTAACACACTGGCTCCTATGCCTTCTGCCATGATTGTAAGCTTCCTGAGGGCCTCACCAGAAGCAAATGCCAGCACCACACTTCCTATACAGTCTGCAGAACTACAAGCAAAATAAACCTCTTTTCTTCATAAATTACCCAGTCTTGGGTACTCCTTTATAGCAAGGTAAATGGACTAATACACAATTCACATGAATCTCTTCACAGGGCTGCTTGGATGTCCTCACAACATGGTGACTGACTTCCTTCAGGGCCAGTAATAAAAGAGAGAGCAGCACAGTGAAAGCATCAATGTGTTTTATGACCTAGCCATGAAGATCACATACCACTTGTGCATATTCTATTGGTCATGCAGGCCAGCCATGATTCCATGCAGAAGATTATACAGAATGTAAATATAGTCATGTGCCACATAACAATATTTCTGTTAGCAACAGGCCACAAATAATATGGTGGTCCCATAAGATCATAATACCACGGTTTCCTGTACCTTTTCTATGTTTTGATATGTTTAGATATATAAACATTTGCCATTGTGTTACAATTTCCTACAATACAGTAACATGCTGTACAGATTTGTAGCCTAGGAGCAATAGGTTACACCGTATAGCCTGGGTGTGTAGTAAGCTATACCAATTAGCTTTGTGTAGGTATATTCTATGATGTTCACACAATGACAAAATCACCTATGGACACATTTCTCAGAATGTATCCCCGTTGTTAAGTGACACATGACTGTATAAAGAGGTGAAGATCAACTGGGGCCATCTTGGAGGCTGACTACCACAGTCAATATCTGTTATTTTTGTCCATCGTTTGCCTTTTTCCCTGTGTGGAAAACATATTTCATGTTGTACAATTGCTATTAAACCCTCCTCTTCTGAAGGGGAAGCAGGTAATGCAAGGTGGCTAATCTGAGGACTTCATTTCTGTCACCAGATAGGTCAGTCATGGGCATGTGATCAAGTAGAGCCAATCAGAATGTTTCTTGATTTTTGATAAGTGGATTCTTGTTGAGAGATGGTCTCTGTTCCTGTACTATTTTGAGTTCCAAAAATGATCTAAGCTGGAGCTCCTTATAGCCATCCATTCAGGTTACGTTGGAGGAAGCTATCTTTGGTAAGAGAAAATGAGGCCAGCACACAAAGAGAGGCAAAGATGAGCAGAGATGAAAGGAGGAAAAGGAGTCCTAATGAGATCATCTGAGTCCTCTTGATCCAGTCATGCCTGAAATTTACACCCAGACTTTTCAGTTACATGAGTCAGTACATTTCCTTTTTTTTTTAAAAGCTGTTTTAAGTTGAGTTACTATCACCTGCAACCAAAACAGCCCAACAGATCAGCAGGGTCTATATCTTTTTCCGCTTAAATTTCTGGCATTGGGTTTAATTCCTAATACTCAATTCAAATTTGATGAATACATTATTTAACTGTTATGTTTTTACATGAAAACAATTCAGTATGTGAAAACATTGGGGATTTTTTTTAAAAAAAAAAAGACTTGGCAACTTCTAAGTAACAGTTACAAGAACCGTAAATGTATCTTAAAACCTCTAAAAGTTTTGGGATCTGGCAACCCCCAAAACCATTGTTAGTCTGCTATGCTCAGGACCAGTTTTCTGTAGCTCTGTGTAATGTGGTTGAATGAGTCATTCACCAGGATCCTGAGTATACACAGAGCTAGTTGAGGAGACAGGGCTGCTGCTGATTAGTACCACATTGCCTTAGTGACAGGAGAATGGGAAGGGGCCCTGAGTGGAGCTCCAAACACTGGCTTATCCAATATGTGGATAAAATTCTGTTGCAGGAATTAAGGTGAGTAAATAGGTAAAAAGACATCCATAGAATGATGGTTGTGGCTGGTGGTTTATTTCCCCTCTAAGAGCCATGGCCAGAAAGGAACTTGTAAAGGAAAGGTGCAAGATAAGATTTACAGCCACAGGTGAAGAGTTCACCAAATAACCATGCTAGTAACCAGATTATCCCAACTCTTGCCCTCATTGACAGGCTGAAAGGAACATAGAAAAACATGAATGTTTGCTGTGACTTACATCAGTAACTTCACAGGTGAATGGTTGTTCTGGGATAGGACATTACAGGGAGATATAAAAAGAAAGGAAGTCAAATATGGATAAGAGAGAGGCAAGTTGTCTGCCTTTCTCTTCAAAGCCTTCTAAAATTCCACAGCTTTGTTGCGTCTAGGAAAACTGTTATACACATCATCAACCAAGTGACAGATCTTTATTTTTAATTCATCACAGAAGTCTGCTGCCCAAATGATCCTTGACAGAAAAAAATCTCTTGTTGGTAAGGGCCTTTTCTGAAGTCAAGGAAAACCTCAGAATTCCTTAGTTTTCCCCTGGGCTTTTATAGCAAGTTCAGTTTTCTTTAACCCTATAAATTCCCATTGTGGTGTCTAGTCACATACCAACTGTTATTCTTTGGAAGGGAAACTGTGGTATCTAAAGCAGGTACAAGCCTGGATTCCAGCGTCAGACTGCCTGAATTCAAATCACTGCTTCCCCACTTACCTGATCTGTATAACCTAGGACAAGTCACGTTTTGTGCCTCAGTTTCCTCATTAGTAAGATGGAAATAATAATATGATGAGGGGCACGGTGGTGCGCACCTGTAGTCCCTTGGTTTCTGAGTACTGAGGCACAGGATGAGGAATCACTTAGCCCTGGAGTTCGAGGACAGCCTGGACAGCATAGAAAACTCTGTCTCTGAAACAATAATAATAATAATGTTAAGATAATAGTATGTCTTTACTAAGGTATGGCTTAGAATAGTTACTGGCACATGGTAAGCCCTATATAATTCTATTATTATTATTATATAGACAAAACCACATTTTTTTCTCTAAATCTTCCTTGAATTTTTGTCATCACTTGTAGTTTTTTTCTCCTGTTTGGCCCTCTTTTATTTTTCAATTAAATACATCTCATGATAACTACTTGTAGATAGTTAAATGTTGTTAATGGTTCAAATCACTTTGGTGGTACACAATTGTTAGTGTCTTGCTGGCGCCTCCACCCCTTTGAGTCATTGGAACTTGGATCTTCTGCCCCTGCACAGGGTCACTGGGTGATAAGGTCCATGAGTCTTGGGCTTATCAGCAAACAAGCCTGAGTCAAGCAAATCAGTCTCATAAGCTTGATAAGCTCCGGACTCTCTGGCCGTAGCCTTCCATGAAATATTCACTTGAACCAGACCCCACAATGTCCCAGAACAGAATCCAGTGGATCAAGTGACTGGACATTGCCTTCCAGTATCAGGCACAAGACTAAACAAACACCCAAGTCTGGAGCACCATTCTGGGCTCACCCAAAACTGAGTAGCTGGGACCACAGGGACATACCACTACACTGGACTAACTTTTTCTATTTTTTGTAGAGATGGGGTTCCACTACGTTGCCCAGGCTGGTCTCAAACACCTGGCCTTAAGTGATCCTCCTGCCTCGGCCTTCCAAAGTGCTGGGATTATAGGCACCACGCCCAGCCTAAAAAGTTACTTCTAACATCTCTTACGCTAAATAATCCATTCACTAGTGTAGATTCAGAAAGGAACAGTTGAAGGAACTTTGGTAGCCACAGATTCCAAGTCCAAGGTTCTGATTAGGGCCCTTAAAAGCTAACAAACCACCCCCTGGAGTGTTACTTCCCATTAGACTACTTCAAATGTTAATTAGCAACGGCTAGGGTGAATATTAGAACTCACTTTGAAAGCACATACATATATCTTGCTAAGTTGGAAGTATTTAAATTATTACAATAATTCTCTAATGTCGATAAAACACTCAAACCACAACTTGACTTTTTTTTAGGTGACAGCCTATCTTTGACTCTGATTTTTAAAGAGAGTCATAGTTTCCTCATTAAAAGTGAATGATTAAAATAACATCAGCTGATACAATGCTGTTTGCAAGGAAGCTTCACAGCTCTTGATTTTATAATTGCTGAAAAATGTGTTTTCAGATGTGTGGGTGGGTTGGAAGTGATTCTCCATGTGACTGGGGCACATCAGAGGTAGCACTAACTAGAGCTCTTTAATACCAGAATTATCAGTGGGAAACAGTCCTCAAAGAAACAGATTTTTGATGAAGCAAGTGGAATTTTAGAATTTAAATATCAACATATCAACGCAGGAAATCCTTTTAAGTTTAGCTCTCTATAGAAAACAAGTATTTGGTTATGGTACCAAAACTATGCAGCCAACACTACGGCAGAGTTCATAGGCATGTTTATTTAGGACACATCTCACCCATTTGCTTTTGAAATTTAACTGAAAGTAGGTCACAGTAGGCAAAATATTAGAAGAAAATATAGATACTTATTTTTAGTGTCCTTGATGGTACATAAGCTTGGCTCTTGTTAATTGCAAGGAGGGTAGCAGGAGGGCATGGATTTGTTGCA
Source organism: Sapajus apella (assembly GCF_009761245.1). Taxonomy (NCBI): domain Eukaryota; kingdom Metazoa; phylum Chordata; class Mammalia; order Primates; family Cebidae; genus Sapajus; species Sapajus apella. The sequence goes on from NW_022436958.1 coordinate 22,450,694, forward strand.
GGATGAGGGAGAGAAGGCAGAAGGGAAGAAAGATTTGGAGGGGAATTGTCAGAGACAGGCTTTGTCTAGTTTGAAGTGGATCTTAACCAGACTTTGTTTTTATTTTTGTTGTGTTGATGGGGAAGTGAAGAAACTCTGTTATCATTGAGGAGTAGCAATTCACTGGGGTGTAAGCATGAAACTGTCTGACTGCTCCCAGCTTCTTGTTGTGGGCTCCCTTGATGTCTTAGTGATGTCTCCATTCAATTCCATAACTTCCCAGTCCCATTTCTATATGCCCCATTCCATTCCTTTTTTTTTTTTTTTTTGAGACTGAGTCTTGCTCCATCACCCAGGCTGGTGTGCAGTGGCACTATCTTGACTCATTGCAACCTCTGCCTCCCAGTTTCAAGCAATTCTTGTGCCTCAGCCTCCCGAGTAGCTGGGATTACAGGCATGCACCACCATGCCTAGCTAATTTTGTGTATTTTAATAGTGACAGCGTTTCACCACGTTACCCAGGCTGGTCTCAAACCCCTGAGCTCAGGTAATCTACCCGCCTTGGCCTCCCTAGGATTATAGGCATGAGTTACTATACCTGTCATCCCATTCATTTTGAAAATTCAATCACAAAAAAAAAAAAAAAAATGTCAACAGCAGAGACTTCCCAGCTCTCTGCTCTCCTGCCCCACTGTCCCAGTACCAGCCAGTCCAGCAAGGGCAAAGATGGGAGCTATATCTATCTGCTCTGACATACCCATCTTCTCCTCCTTTCTCAGAGAGGACCACCCTCGGTTTGGAAGACAGAATGAGAGGCAGGATGGTTTTACTCGACTCCTCTAGATGAGGGGTGAAGGGGGTGGGCAATGGGTGCTCTCACTGAGGTTGCTGCTGCCTCTGTAACTCATCTGAACTTCTTCCCCCTCCATAGCTGCCAATGTTGTTGTGGCTCCCTGGGGACACATGTCCTGGCACACAGTCTCTTGACGTGGGATTTCTAGCTCAGCCTGTTCTCCCCTCAGCCCAGGCTGCTCCTCACTCAAGTGATCTTCTTGTCCAACACTCTCTTGGATGTGGTACTGGCAAGATAGCTCAAGCCCACTGCTTTGTCGACTTCCACTTATGGGAGACTCTATTTTTGCAGCACAAATGGTGGAAATGCAGTCTGGAGCCTCATTAACAGTGTGAATTAGAGCACTTCGTAGAACACTAGGGGAACAAAAGAAAACAATCTATCATTAACTCAAAAGGAATGCACCACTCTTGAAAGCATTGCAATTACATGCTGAGGCATGGAGAGGATAGAGCAAGCTCCCAAACCATCTCCTAATTCCAAATATTAATTTAATGCCCTGAACATAGATGGAGACCACATTCGATGCTTTAACTGATAGGAACAGACACTACGTTTGTTTTTTGCCAAAAGGCAGAGAAGGTGTCTACTTACACCACACCCCTCCCATTTCACAGTTGAGGTGGAGGCAGACACCCCAGCTCCCTACAGCTCTCCAGTGTTCTGAAACTTTCACTGATATTGCTCTGTTTCCTTGGTGTAATGCTCCCAAGGAAACATCTTTCTCACTGAAAATAATCAGTCTCAGTATCTTCTTCCTGAGGCCTGACCTAAACATCTCTTTTGTGTGCTCACACTCATAAACCTAAGTGGACTGCTTCATCCTCCCAGCTCCCATTTTTCTGGATCCCTTTGGAAGTCAATGGACAACTCTGGGAATCATGTCAACAAACTTTTTTTTAAACTTTTTATTACGGGCTGTGTACCGTGGCTCATGCCTATAATCCCAGCACTTTGGGAGGCCAAAGTCAGTGGATCATTTGAGATCAGGGGTTCAAGACCAGCTTGGCCAACATGATGAAACCTCATCTTTACTAAAAATACAAAAATTAGCCAGGCACGGTGGCACACGCCTGTAATCCTAGCTATTCAGGAGAATCGCTTGAACCTGGGAAGCGGAGGTTACAGTGAGCCAAGATCGCACCACTGCACTCAAGCCTGTGTGACAGAGCAAGACTCTGTCTCAAAAAAAAAAAAAGTTTTTAATATGGAAATTTCTAAGTATCTATGAAAGTAGGGAGAATAGTATGATAAACTGACATGTGCTTACCTACATGGCTCAGCAGTTGACAACTCACGGCCAACCTTGTTTCAAATATTCCTTCACTTACTCTCCCTTTCCCCTGAAACATGTATCCAAAATATAGGAGTTCTTTTGTTCTTCTAATTTTTAAAATAGAGATGAGGTCTCACTATGTTGTCCAGGCTGTACTCAAGCTCCTGGACTCAAGCAATCCTCCTGCCTCGGCCTCCCAAAGTGCTGGGATTACAGGCATGAATGGCCTCTTTTTGTTCTTTTAAACCTAACTGCAATACCATCCACACACCTAAAAAATTAATAGCAATTTCTTAATTATCATAAAAAATATCTAGTATGTACTCAAATTTCTTCAATTGTCCCGCAAGCCAAGATCCTAAAAAGGTTTACGTGTTGTATTTGAAACATTACTTATATGAGTCAGAGTATGTTATGCTGTTATGTTTAGCAGACAATGTTAAAATTGGAGTGGCTTACAACAACCCAGATTTATTTCCTGTTCACATGAGTTTCCATTGTGAGTCAGCCCTGCATCTTCTTCACTCCTGGCTACGGGCTAAAGAAACAGGCTGTGTTTGGGATATGCCCAGTTCCTGGCAGATGGAAATGAGGAATGGTTGAAACACCCAATGACTTTTAAAGCCACATCTGCTCACATTTCACTGGTCAAAGCAAAGCACATGGCCAAAGCTGGTGTCAGTGGAGAGATGGGAAGTATAATTTTCCCACAGGAGACAGCATCTGTCATTGGGAATAATACAACCTATCGTACTTCCTAAGTGTCTTTTAATTTGTAGGTTCCCCTCCTCATCTTGCTTTTTCAATTTATTGGTTGAAGAAAATGAGTAATTTGCGCTATAGAATTTCCTATATTCCCTGCAATGTGTTTGTTTAACATGTTCCTATGTCACTTCTAGTTCTTCTAAACTTGTAATTAAATCTAGAGGCATAATCAGACTCAGGAAAAAATTAAGACCTAAATAGAACTACTAGATCATTATATTACTGTGTGAAGTCATTCAAAAATCCAAATTTGGGGCTAATATTTGACCTTCCTAGATGGTCATGTGTGTTGTATCAGTTATATCTTGCTGTGTAACAAATTATCACCAAATTTGGTGGTTCAAACCAAAAATACTTATATATTATCTCATGGTTTCTGTGAATCAGGAATTCAGATAGAGCAGAGGGGCATAACTTATTTCTGCTTTATGATTTCTGGGATCTTCACTGGAAAACTCAAGGACTGGGAGACTCAGATCATCTGGAGGCTTGACTGAGACCAAAGGCTCTGTGTTAAGTGGCTCATTCGCTTCATTCACAAGTTGATGTTGGTAAATTGGTTCTTTTCCATGTGGGCCTACTCATCGTGCTGCTTGAGCATACTCACGTGGTGACTGACTTCCCACAGAGTGATTGATCCAGAAGACCAATGTTGAAGCAGTAATGTCCTTTATGACCCAGTTTGGGAACTTATCCACTGACACTTCTCTTGTTTGCAAAGTCAGCCCTTATCCAGTTTGTGGGAATAGTCTGCACAAAGGCATGAATACCGAAAGAGGAGGTACATTGGGGACCATCTTGGAGGCTGACTACTATATACATTAAGTGACTCTTGATGTTATAAAACAAAAAAGAAGGGACAATCTACATTGTGTTCTATGCAACAGTAGTTTACAGCATTTGAAATGTTGTGATCCAATAGAATTTCAGGGGAAAAACTTAGAAGTTCCTAAATGGAACTAGTAGATCTTTATTTTGGCATGTAAAAAGAGCAATGTGTTAATGCAACCGTCATTATTTTTTATCTTTTACAGGAGTCTTTTTCATATAGAAGGATATTATCTCAAAATGAAGAATCCTCATTTTGGATGTGGAACAGGAAGAACTCCTAAATTGCTTGTGAGGATGTACATGGAGAACCCACTTGGAAAATATTCTATAGTCCAGTTGAGGATGTACGTACTCTATCACTCAACATTTCTTTTTTTTTTTTTTTCTTTTTCTTTCGAGACGGGTCTCCTGTGGTGCTCAGGCTGCTCTCAAACTTCTGGCTCAAGCGAGCTTCCTGAAGAGCTGGGAATACAGGCACATGCCATTGTGCCCAGCTTTATCACCCAATATTTCTACTCCTAGCCATACATTTACCCTAAAGAAATGTATATACTCTTATACCAGGAGTCATGTACGAGCATGTTTAGAGTAGCATGCTAGTAATAGCCCCAGACTGGAACAAACCAAATGTCCATCAACAGTGGCAAAGACAGGTAAACCGATCTACATCCCTCAGTATCCATGGGGGATTGGTTTCAGGCCCCTGCAGATACCAAAATCCACAGAAGCTCAAGTTTCTTCTATAAACTGGTGTGGTGTTTGCATATAGCCTACATGTATCCTCCTGTATCAAGTATCTCTACATTATTTACAATACCTAATACAATGTAAATGCTATGTAAACACTATACCATGTTGTTTTTAAATTTGTATTGTTATTGTCATATTGGGTTTTTAAATATGTTTTTGATCCATGGTTGTCTATATTAGTGGATACAGAACCAGCAGATATGGAAGGCCAACTGTATATTCATACTATATACTTCCATTTGTATAAAGTCTCCAAACGAGCAATACAAGCAGATCTCATTTTACCGCATTTTGCTTTATTAGACTTTACAGATACTGCATTTTTTACAAATTGAAGATTTTTGGCAACCCTGGTGTCAGGCAAGCCTACTGGCACCATTTTCCAACAGCATGTGCTCACTTATGTCTCTATATTACATTTTGGTAATTCTCACAATATTTTGAACTTTTTCACGATTATTATATCTGTTTGGTGATCTGTGGTCAGCGATCATTGATGTTACCATGTCACTGCTTTGGTGCACCATGAACCGTATCTATAGAGGATAATGAACTTAATCCATAAAATGTTGTGTGTGTTCTGACTTCAACAATTCTTCCATCTTTCTCCCTCTTCTTGGACTTCCCCATTCTTTAAGACACAAAAATATTGAAATTAGGCCAATTAATAACTGTACAGTGACCTCTACGTGTTCAAGTGAAAGAAAGAGTCACACTTCTCTCACCTTAAATTAAAAGCTAGAGATCATTAAGCTTAGTGTGGAAGGCATATCAAAAGCCAAGACAGGCCAAAATCTAGACCTCTCGTGCCAAACACTTAGCCAAGTCAGGTATACAAACAGAAAGCTCTTGAAGGAAATGAGAAGTGCTACTTCATTGAGCATATCGATGATAAGAAAGCAAAACAGACTTATTGCTGAGATGGAGCAAGTTTGAGCGGTCTGGACAGAAGACCAAACCAGTCACAATATTCCCTTGAGCCAAAGCCTAATCCAGAGCAAGTCCCTAACTCACTTCAATTTTATGAAGGCTAAGAATGGTTAAAAAGCTGCAGATGAAAAATTTGAAGCTAGCAGAAGTTGGTTCATGAGGTTTAAAGAAATCCATCTCCATAACATAAAAATGCAAGGTGAAACAGCAAGGGCTGTTACAGAAACTGCAGCAAATTATCCAGTAGATCTAGCTAACATCGTTGATGAGGGTGCCTACACTAAATAACACATTCTCAGCGTGCATGAAACAGGCTTATATTGGAAGAAGATGCCATCTAGATCTTTCATAGGTAGAAAGGAAAATTCAATGATGCTTGGCTTCAAAGCTTCAAAGTACATGCTGAACCCTTTTGGTGGGGACCAATGCAGCTGGTGACTTTAAGTCAAAGCAAATAGTCATTTACCATTCTGAAAATCCTAGGGCCCTTAAGAATTATGCTTCACGGCCGGGCGCGGTGGCTCACGCCTGTAATCCCAGCACTTTGGGAGGCCGAGGCGGGTGGATCACGAGGTCAAGAGATCGAGACCATCCTGGTCAACATGGTGAAACCCCGTCTCTACTAAAAAATACAAAAAATTAGCTGGGCATGGTGGCGCATGCCTGTAATCCCAGCTACTCAGGAGGTTGAGGCAGGAGAATTGCCTGAACCCAGGAGGCGGAGGTTGCGGTGAGCCGAGATCGCGCCATTGCACTCCAGCCTGGGCAACAAGAGCGAAACTCCGTCTCAAAAAAAAAAAAGAATTATGCTTCACAGACTCTGCCTGTGCTCTCTAAATGGAACAACAAAGCCTGGATGACAGCACATCTATTTATAGCATGGTTACCAATTTTTTTTTTTTTTTAAGACAGAGTTTCGCTTTTGCCACCCAGGCTGGAGTCCAATGGCATGATCTCGGCTCACTGCAACCTCCACCTCCTGGGTTCAAGTGATTCTCTTGCCTCAGCCTCCTGAGTAACTGGAATTACAGGTATGTGCCCTCATGCCTGGATAATTTTGTGTTTTTAGTAGAGACAGGGTTTCACCATACCAGTCAGGCTAGTTTCAAACTCCTGACAGGTGATCCACCTGCCTCAGCCTCCCAAAGTGCTGGGATTATAGGTGTGAGCCACTACACCTCACAAGTTACCAAATGTTTTAAGCCCTCTGTTGAGACCTACTACTTAAAAAAAAGGATTTCTTTCAAAATATTACTGCTTATTAACAATGTACCTTGTTAGCCAAGAGCTCTAATGGAGATGAAAAAGGAGATTAATATTGGTTTCATGTGTGCTAACACAACTTCCATTCTGTATCCCATGGATCAAGGAGTCACTTTACATTTCAAGGTTTATCATTTAAGAAATACATTTTGTGAGGCTATAGCTTCCATAGATAGTGATTCCTCTGATGGATCTGGGGGAAATAAATGGAAACCTTCTGAAAAAGATTCCCTGTTAAAAACATTTGTGATTCATGGGAGGAAGTCAAAATATCACCATTGGCAGGAATTTGGAAGAAGTTGATTCCAACCCTCATGGATCACCTTGAGGGATTCAAGATTCACAGGAGTAAGTAACTGCAGATGTAATGGAAATAGCAAGAACTAGAATTAGAAGTAGAGCCTGAAGATGTGACTGAATTGCTGTAATCTCATGATAAAACATGGACAGATTAAGAGTTGTTTCTTAAAGTGGTTTCCTGAGATAGAATCTACTCTTGGTGAAGATGCTGTGAATATTATTGAAATGACAGCAAAGAATCTAGAGTATTACATAAATTTAGTAAAGCAGCAGCCTGGTATGAGTGGATTGACCCCAATTTTGAAAGGTGTACTGTGGGTAAAATGCTATCAAACAGCATCACGTGCTATAGGGAAATCTGTCACGAAGCAAAGAATCCAGTAATGCAACAAACATCATTGTTGTCTTTCTTTTCCTTGAGACAGAGTCTCACTATGTTGCCCAGGCTAGTCTTGAAGCCCTGGGCTCAAGCAATCCTCCAGCCTCAGCCTCCCAAAGTGCTGGAATTACAGACATGAGACACTGTGCCAAACCCATTATTGTCTTCTTTCTTTCTTTTTTTTTTTTTGAGATGGAGTTTTTTTTTGCTTTTTGTTGCCCAGACTGGAGTGCAATGGTGTGATCTTGGCTCACTGCAACCTCTGCCTTCTGGGTTCAAACCATTCTCCTGCCTCAGCCTCCCAAGTAGCTGGGATTACAGGCGTGTGCCACCACACCAACTAATTTTGTGTATTTAGTTGAGACAGGATTTTACCATGTTGGTCAGGCTGTCTCGAACTCCTGACCTCAGGTCTTCCACCTGCCTTGGCCTCCCAAAGTGCTGGGATTACAGGTGTGACCCATCACTCCCAGCCTGTTGTCTTATTTCTTAAAATTTCCACAGCCCAGCCTGGGCAACATGGTGAAACACCCTCTCTATAAAAAGTACTAAAAATTAGCCAGGCATGGTGCTATGTGCCTGTAGTCCCAGCTACCCAAAAGCCTGAGGTGGGAGGATCACTTGAGCTCAGGGGGTCAAAGCTGCAGTGAGCTGAGATCACACCACTGCACTCCAGTGGTATGCAGTAATACCCTGTCTCAAAAAAAAAAAAAAAAAAAGAAAGAATTTTTTTTCACAGCCACTTCAACCTTTAGCAACCACCACTTTGATCAGACAGCAGACATCACTGTTGTGACAAGACCCTCCACCAGCAAAAAGATTAAGAGTCACTAAAATTTCTGATGATGGTTTATGGTTTTTAGCAATAAAGTATCTTTAAGTTATGGTATTTTTAAATTATGGTATGGTATGGATTTTTTTAGACATAATGCTATCGCACACTTAAACTGTAGTGTAGACATAACTTTTATGTGCATTGGAAAACCAAAACATTTGTGTGACTTGCTTTATTATGATATTTATTGCAGCGGTTTGGAACCAAATCCATAATATCTTCAAGGATAACTGCACTAAAGTCTACTGCTTTGAGTTTTTTGTTTGTTTGTTTGTTTTAATTTAGAGATAGGATCTTGCTATGTTACCCAGGCTGGACTTAAATTCCTGGGACCAGGCAATCTTTCCACCTCAGACTCCTGGTAGCTGGGACTATAGGTGTGTACCACCGCAGCTGGCTAATAGCTCATTTTAGTACTGGACACCTAGCAGCATCCTGTTACACTACTGTTGATAGACCATCTGTTATATTCCAGAGACTTTACCACTTGTTTCACATACATTGTTCAGTGTTTTATAATTTCTTTTTTGAGACAGAGTCTCACTCTGTCACCCAGGCTGGAGTGCAGTGGTACAATCTCAGCTCACTGCAACCTCTGCCTCCCAGGTTCAAGTAATTCTCCTGCCTCAGCCTCCTGAGTAGCTGGGATTACAGGCACACACCACCATGCCTGGCTAATCTTTGCATTTTTAGTAGAGACGCGGTTTCATTATATTGGCCAGGCTGGTCTCAAACTCCTGACCTCAGGTGATCTGCCTGCCTCGCCCTTCCGAAGTGCTAGGATTACAGGCTTGAGCCACTGCTCCCAGCCAGTGTTTTATAATTTGTAATATTTTATTTCATTCTTACAACAGGCTGGGCATGGTGGCTTATGCCTGTAATCCTGACATTTTAGGAGGCCAAGGTGAGAGGATCCCTTGAGCTCAGAAGTTTAACACTAGCCTGGGCAACAAAGCAAGACCTCATCACTACAAAAAAAAAAAAAAAAAAAAAAAAGATTAGCCAGCCATAGCGACACACACCTGTAGTCCCAGCTACTTGGGGGGCTAAGGTGGGAGCATTGCTCGAGCCCAGGAGTTTAAGGCTGCAGTGAGCTACAATCATGCTATTGCATTCCAGCTTGGGCAACAGAATGAGACCCTACCTCTTAAAAAAAAATACATAAATAAAATAATAAAAACAAAAAATAGAGTCATTCTCATAACAATCCAATGAAATAGATGAGAGACATTTAGTTATTTCCACAGGCCATTGAGGCTCCTAAGGTTGTATCCTGCCTGAAGTAATTGTTAAGGCTCGCCACACCTTGCCACACCCACAGCCACTTGGCAGTTAGGTAGGTAGCCCTGAATGGTCCTCAGACAGGGTTTGCTTTGATGGTATCTCCTGGTCCCTTCCCTACTCCACAGCTGATTTTGCCAGAGGTGGTACCTGACTCAAGGGCAGCCAAGCTACAAGGCTGAGGTATGTGAGATTACCTGGAGCAAAAGCTCTGCCCAAACAGGAATGATGGTGATTAGGTACATAATTAGATTATCTAGAAAATATTTTGTGGGAAATACAGTGAGGATGTTGCCATTAGTAGGAAAAACTGAAAGCTACCAGAGATGAGAAAATCGTTGTTGTCTGCTTTGCTTTACTATAATAGGATACCTCAGACTGTGTCATTCACAAAGAACAGAAATCTAGGCAAGGCACGGTGGCTCACACCTGTAATCCCAGGACTTTGGGAGGCCGAGACAGGTGGATCATTTGAGGTCAGCCTGGCCAACATGGCAAAACCCTGTCTCTACAAAAAAATACAATAATTAGCTGGGCATGATGGCACCCATCTGTAATTCCAGATGGGCTGAGGCATGAGGATTGTTTGAACTCAGGAGGCAGAGGTTGCAGTGAGCTGAGATTGCATGACTGCATTCCAGCCTGGGCGACAGAGTGACACTGTGTCTCAATTAAAAAAAGAAAGAAATTTATTTCTTGCAATTCCGGAGGCTGGGAAGTTCAAGGTTGAGGACTCTGCATCTGGTGAGATCTTTCTTGCTCTGTCCTCCCATGTTGGAAGGCAGAAGGGCAAGAGAGCATGAGAAAGCCAGAAAGGAAGGAAGCCAGATTTATCTTTTTATCAGGAACCTACTCTCAAGATAACCTAAACCACTGCTACAATAACAACATTAATCCATTCATGAGGGCTCTGCCTCGTGACCTAATTACCTCTTATAGGTTCCACCTCTCAACACCATTGCACTGGGAATTTAAGTTTCCAACACATGAACAGATTAAGAATTGCTTCTTAAAGTGGTTTCTTGAAATAGAATTTACTGCTATGGCTTGGATGTGGGCGACACATTCAAACCATAGCAGTTGTACACATATACTATAAGGCAACAGGAATCATCCATAAACAGGGAGTATGAGTAAGAGTAAGGTAACTATAGAAAACATATGTACTGTGTACAAATAGAAAGCAAGATATTAAAATGGCATTGGCAGGAGCACTGAAGCAGAGATTTCAGGGGACAAGTTCTCATAATGGTGGGGGAACAGCACTCCTGCTGCTGAGTGGGCTTAGTCCAGCCTCCTCTTATTTTTTGTTTTGAGATGGAGTCTTGCTCTATCACCCAGGCTGAAGTGCAATGGCGCGATCTTGGCTCACTGCAACCTTGGCCTCCTGGGTTCAAGCAATTGTCCTGCTTCAGCCTCCCAAGTAGCTAGGATTACAGGCACCCACCACCACGCTGGCTAATGTTTGTATTTTTAGTAGAGAGGGGATTTCATCATGTCGTTTAGGCTGGTCTTGAACTCCTGACGTCAGGTGATCCACCTGCCTCGCCCTCCCAAAGTGCTGGGATTACAGGCATGAGCCACCACACCTGACTATCCTCTGATTTTTTAAAAAAAGTTTCAGGGCCGGGCGCGGTGGCTCACGCCTGTAATCCCAGCACTTTGGGAGGCCGAGGCGGGTGGATCATGAGGTCAAGAGATCAAGACCATCCTGGTCAACATGGTGAAACCCCATCTCTACTAAAACTACAAAAAATTAGCTGGGCATGGTGGCGCTTGCCTGTAATCCCAGCTACTCTCAGGAGGCCGAGGCAGGAGAATTGCCTGAACCCAGGAGGCGGAGGTTGCCGTGAGCCGAGATCGCGCCATTGCACTCCAGCCTGGGTAACATGAGTGAAACTCTGTCAAAAAAAAAAGGAAAAAAAAAAAAAAAGAAAGAACAGGAAAAAAAATGGAGTGAAAAAAATAATGGAAGAAAAATTTCTACCACCAGTTGCTGTAAATCTTCAAAAGTTAAGTCCCACTGAGTGCTCAGTGCCACAAATCAAATAAATGAACAACAATAAAGCCATGGCATACCTTCATATAAGCCCAGAACATTAGGAAAAAAGAAAAAAAATCCTAAAAGCTTTGAGAAAGTAAAAACAGGTGACACACAAAGGAGTAGGTAGCAGAATGGCATTGGACTTTTGCACTCATTTTCTAAGAGTTTTGTAAAACAATTACAAATATTTATAAGACACACATGTGTTACACACATATGTAATACATGTATTCATATGTATATCATACATATTTGTATGTACATAGAAAAAGGTCTAGAAAGTTACGTACCAAAATATTAATAGTGGTTACCTTTAAGGAATAGCAGTACTATGGTGGTTTTTTTTTTTTTTTTAAGAGCTAGGGGGTTTCTCTGTGTTGCTCAGGGTGGTCTCAAACTCCTGGCCTCAAGCAATCCACCTGCCTTGGACTCCCAAAGGGCTGAGATTATAGGCATGAGCCACTGTGCCCAGCCCCATTATAGTCATTTTAAAATATGTCCACAATACATTACTATTCCTCTCTCCAAAAGGTGGGGCTTGATTTCACTTCCCTAAATGTGGACTAGACTGAGTGGTGTGTATGTGTGTTTATTAGATTCAACCATAAAAGTCATTTGGCCTCTTTCTTGCTCTATCTTTTGGACTGCTCACCTTGGGGAATGCTATCTTCTACATTATGAAGACAGCCACACAGTGCTATGCGATGGCCCATGGGGTGAAGAAGTGAGGCATCCTGCCCACGCCCAGCATCGCTCACCAGGCTTGCTTTGGCAGTGGGTCTTGCAGCCCCAGTCAAACCTTCAGATGACTACATCCCTCACAAGCATCATGGCTGCAACCTGTGAGAGATGCTGGGCCATCTCTCAGCTAAGCCACCCTGGATTCCTGATCCACAGAAGCTATGTGAGCTATTAAGTTTCAGGAATAATTTGTTACATGGCAATATATAACTAAAATAAGTATAAGCAGGAGAAAGGTGAAGAAGAACATTTTACTTCTTTGATTTTTTTTTTTTTTTTTTTTTTTTTTTTGAGATAGAGTATTGCTCTGTTGCTCAGGCTGGAGTGCAGTGGCATGATTTCAGCTCATTGCAACCTCCGCGATTCTCCTCCTCAGCCTCCTCAGTCTCCTCAGTAACTAGGACTACAGGCACACGCCACCACGCTTGGCTAATTTTTGTATTTTTAGTAAAGATGGGGTTTCGCTATCTTGGTCAGGTGGGTCTCAAACTCCTGACCTCGTGATCTGTCTGCCTCTGCCTCCCAAAGTGCTGGGATTACAGGTGTGAGCCACCATACCTGGCCTAGATTTTTATAACCATATTCATTGTTTACATTTATATAATTGTTTAATTTTTATACATTTTAAAAGTTAAATTACAAAGCGTTTGTAATTTTAAAAACCAAGTGTTGTAATTTAACTTTTTAAAAGTTAAATTACAAAGTGTTTGTAATTTAACTTTTCAAAAAGGTAGGGGGCAGGCATGGTGGTTCATGTTTGTTATCCCAGCACTTTGGGAGGCCAAAGCAGGAAGAATTGCTTGCATCCAGGAGTTCAAGACCAGCTTGGGAACATAGCAAGACCCTGTCTTTACAAAAATAAAAAATTAGCTGGATGTGGTAGCAGTACACACCTATAATCCCAGCTACCTGGGAGGCTGAGGTAGGAGGATCACTTGAGCCTGGAGGTTGAAGCTGCAGTAAGCAGTGATCTTACTACTGTACACTTTAGCCTGGATGACAGAGTAAGACCCAGTCAAAAAAAAAAAAAGGTAACCTTTAAGGAAAACTAGTATATTTGCTGGATCTATAAATAATAACACGTATTTTGAAAAATATGTAAGAAACTCTTTCAGTGACTAATAGTGGTGACTGCATATATAAGGAAACAGGCAAAGAATATATAAAATATCTGCTCCTGGTGATATAAACATAAAACATTGCCGGTCATTGATTGTTATTATGTTGTTCTAATTGAATATTTCCCAGTCATCCCTAATGTGCTGAGGAAGAGACCCCAGATGGGCATTCCTCTCGTTGCGCAAATGTTTGTGTTTGTATTAACAAAGGACAAGGAACCCCTTTCTGATTTTTTTCAGATCAATATCAGTAGTTCAATTTGCAGTACTGATTAATGTGATGTCACTAGTTAAGATACCAGTTAACGAACTTAAGTAAGTATTAAATATCTGCTTTTTTCTTATCACCTCCATAGCCTTCCTCTGTGTTGCACCCATTAGAGCTTCAGTATTGTCCTTTGCTCGCATCATTTCTTCTCTTCTTCCCAATTATTTTATGTCTGTGCTACTTGAACAAACCCAACAAATCAGTCTAGCCAGGTTGCAGAGTAAGGACTTCCTAGAAAAATACCACTGGCTTAATGACTTCCCCTGCTCATAGTTAACATTTAATTCCTGTTGAGCTAATGGTACCAGGGGACTGATGTCTGCATCCTGTAGCAAACATTCCCATCATTTCTTCCTCTCCACTTAAAAACATATTTTAGTTCTTATTGAAGTTAAGAGCCCCAGAGTTCTTTGTGTGAGTATTGTATGTGCTGTTATATGGATTTTATACATGTACCAGATTTGGTTTAAAGTGAATATTAGTCTTGCCGGTTATATAAACTAAACATCTGCAATTTTCCATGTGTAATGCTACCATCAAGGGAGGAAGGAGTATATGAGAAGAAGGGGAAAAATTATTAAAAAGAGAATGTCAGGCAAAGACAAAGGAACCTAGACCTAGACTAACTGTCTGAAAAGTTAAACTAATTGTTCTCTTAAATTACATCATCAGCCCAATGTGGGGGGTTCAGGGCCATTCCAGTCGTGGTCATTGCAGCTACCACCCAAGTAGTATAAAAACTGCTGTCAGTCTGTTCTTGTTCATTTTTAGCATCCAGACTTAATTAGTGTTCGGGCAGGAACTTGACACACTTCAAATGTGTTAGTAAAACAATTCTCCCCAACATCCTCCCCTATTCCCCTTTGCTAATCATAAGTATCCACTGTAACTTTCCCAAAAGAGGGTCAAAATCTAACCCTGTTTTGACTACGGAAAGCAGGGCTTTTGCGTACTGACTGTTTTACGGTCTCATTTGGATTATAGTGGGCCAACAAGGTGAGATAAAGTCCAAATAAACGCCTCTAAAATTCCCATGCTTGTGTGGATTTATCTGGCCCTTTGATGTCTTTTTTGTTTCTCTGTTGGAATGTTTCAAATATGCACTTAAGTCACCCACAGAAAAGGCTGCTAATGTAAACGGATGTGTGTTTAGAATGGGTTGTCATCTTAACCTTCCCAGAGATGCAAAACCCATAAAAACACAAAGGGTCAATTGGAATTACGTCTTCTGTTTCTTCTTTTAAATATGAAAGGTTGCAGAATTCAGATTGCCCCTTCCTTCTCATCTCTTTATTTATTCAGGTGATTTAAATTTTGGCTGTTATACAATGGGTTGACCCTCAACTCCAAGACATTCCTCTTAAAATTAAGTTTTGACTTCCATGCTTAACTGATTATTTTAAGAATACTATTTGAGTCTTTGATACTCTATCTTCACAGTGATTTCCATTTAAAAAAAAATCTATGGGAACACAGAAGTATGTAACCAGAAGTACTTAAACTCATATTGTAAAGGCTGTTTGCAAGTTTAGAAAATACTTTATCATAAAAATATTATAAAAGAAAAATTGAGGCCTGAAGCAGTGGCTCATGCCTGTAATTCCAGCACTTTGGGAGGCCATGACAGGTGGATCACTTGAGGTCAGGAGTTCAAGACCAGCCTGGCCAACATGGTGAAACGCTGTCTCTACTAAAAATACCAAACTTAGCTGGGCATGGTGGCATGTGCCTGTAGTCCCAGCTATTCAAGAGGCTGAGGCAGGGAGAATCAATTGAACCCAGGAGATGGAGGTTGCAGTGAGCTGAGATCATACCACTTAGCTCCAGACTGAGAGTGAAAAAAAAAACAAAGGGGGGAAGTTCATCTATAATCTGTAACACACCCACATATGTTGCTAAAACAGACCTCATCAGGATGAGATAGGAAATTGACCCATTCACGCACATCCACATTGGTGTGTTGAAGGTAGTATGTACTAGAGTCAATGGAGCTGTAAATGTTTACAGACTGCTTCTCCAAGTAACATTATATCACAAGCATTTTAGGTACAGTTTATTTTTAAAGACAAATTATATTTAGGTTTATAATTTTTTTTAAGAATGTGCTTAAAGAAATAAAAATCCAGCTATATTATATTAACATCAATTTTGGTTGAATACTTCATGCCTTACCATTAGCTATGAAGGAGAAATAAATTACAGAGTAAAAACTATTTTAAAAGCTTAAAGGATCATCCTTTTCTTGCTAAAAATTACGTCTCTTCTAGAAACAGGTCAATGGTTTGCAACCATGCTGTTTGAGACCTCTGGAGAGAATCAGTGTCTCTGGTGTGCTTGAGTGCATACTTCACTTTGAAATATGAATCCCTGTCAGCATTATTCTAGTCAGAGCAAAATGTGTGTGTGTGTGTGTGTGTGTGTGTGTGTGTGTGTGTGTGTGTGTGTGTATAATGCTTTTAACGAACTTCTCAAAATCATAAACACTCTTTAGGGATTAAAGGTGAGAATTACACGATAGTGAAGAGAGCGCTTTAAAGCAATTGGTTATCATCTGAGGTAATAGGAAACATTCTGAAATGATCACTTGAAGGCTTTCAAGGATCAGAAATAGCATAATGCTGCTCTCAATTTATGTTATTTTCTGTCCAGCATACTGAGTATCTCCTTGTCCACAATCATACTTTAGTCATTTTTCTTTCGGGGCTTGCGGTGATTGGTTTTGAGTCCTCAAGTAAGTTAGTTCAGTTGGTCACCTCATCATGCTAATAAAGCCAAGGAGGTATGGCCTCATTGGTTATCACGCTTCAGCTTTGTCGAGAGATTTTTTCTTATGTAAACACTTTCCTCTACTCCCTTTTTCTCCACTTCTCCCAACCCCCAAGATTGTGAGGTTGTAAGCAGCTCAACATGTTATACTAGTAGGCCAGGGAAAAAGCATAGGTTTCGGAATCCTATGAAACCTATGCTAAATCTACATATTAGATGGGTCTCTTGGACAAATAACTTGGCCTGTCTAAGCCTCCAATTTCTCATCTGAAAATTGGAGTTAAACAATATCAAAATGTCTTGTAAGAATTAGGTAACGTAAGTGACATGGCACACAGCTGGCACAAAATAGGCACTCAGTGATGCTATTTCCTCAATAGGCATTGGTGCCGTTCACCACACGTTCCAGTGCTACCCTTTCTGGCACTCAGTAGAAGTGCACTTCATGGCTCACTTTTGGTTACTGGTTCCAGATAGTGAATTGTGGGCAAAAAGTGACATATACTTGAAACTGCCAGAGCAAGACCCATCTTTCCTTTGACATCGCGCCTGGCAATGTTCAAGATGTTGGTTGGCTCTCTCAGCTTGAGTTTCACAGCTTTAATGAGGAGTGTGTCCCAGCTAACCCACGAAGGATGAGTGGAATGAATAAGAAACACGTTTTGTGATTTCCAGCCACTAGGATTTTGGTGGAGGCATCCCTGCAACATAATCCAACCTCTTCTGCTGCTCCTGCTGCTTTCCTCTACTTAAACAACCAATAGTTCAAACAGAAAAAAGGAACATCATTTAATTGGTAGCTTGAGGGATGTCTGACTGGTTCTCTGATCTCACCCTGGTCATATGGGGAAGTCACTTGTCCAGATTGAAGCTAGAATGAGCTTTTCTTGTGCTGGGGATGGATCCATGCTTCACTCCACATGGAGTGAGACATAGTCCAACTCTGTCACCCAGGCTGGAGTACAGTGATGCAGTTGTAACTCACTGCAACCTTAGGTCCCGGGCACAAGTGATCCTCAGCCTCCCAAGTAGCTAGGACTACAGATGTGAGCCACTGAGCCCGGCCTTTATCAGTTAAAATATGTAAATGTTCTATTTCCCCACCTCCCATGAGTTTACTAGATTTATTAATAAAATAATCTCTTTAAAGAGCTAGTTGCCTATAACCTTGCAGCAATAAAACACTATCCTAGAATGTCAAATTCTATTTCAACAAATGTTATTACTACCAGTGTCTCTGAATAATAAGAATGTTTACCAGCTCTAGTTGATAATTGATAATTTTATATAATATTTGCCATAGCTAAATTTTGTGACAATAATTGTGACCCTCTCTCAGTGTTCAGCACAATGATAGTTGATTTATGATACTTCACAGAAAAATAAAAGATAACCTTTCTTAAGGTGTTATTGGCAGGTGGTATGTTGAGTTTAGATCTGGATTGCATTCAGCTGCACATAAGAGAAACTACCATGGTGGCTTAGCCAAATGGAGTTCATTCTTCTCATGTAACAGGAAGCCTGGAGATAGGTGATTTGCTACTGGCACAGCTGCTTCAGAACGCCATCGGGGCCCAGGTTCCTGCTAGCTTTCTGCTCTACCATCCTTAGCATGTGGCTTTTGTCCTCTTAGTTGCAAGGTGGCTGCTTTTCTTGCAGGTATCCTCATTTCAGACAGAATGAGAAAGGAAGGGCAAAGAGCAGAATATACACACTGGCTGGGTCCTTTTTTTATCAGAATCTGCTGCTTTCCTGGAAACCTCTCACTGTCAAATCATATGATCACTGTAGCTGTAAGGGAGTCTGTGGTAGTATTTTAGCTGGGCACACTGCCACCCCAAACAAAATCATATTTCTGTTAACAGAAAAAAGAAGAATAGAAAGGATCTTGGGTAGAGAACGAGTCATATCCTCCATTGAGCCGTAAGTGCATTATCTCAGATCTTTGCAACAAAACTATGAAGTACTTACTATTATTTCCTGGTTTTCCTCCCATGTTATACATTAGGAAACTGAGGCACAGAGAGTTTAAATAACCTACCTAGGGTCACCCAGATGATGGGTGGCAAAACTGGGATTTAAAGCTAGGCAGTCTTTGGAAAATGATTTTCAAATCATCACAAAAGGCAAAAGTGGAAAGTTGGTCAAGTTTAGAGATTGGTTCTGGGCATGGCTAAGGTCTCTTGGGCAATCTGCAAGCAGGTCCCTGTGGAAGGCAGTTATGATGTCATGTCTTTCCTGCTGTAACCACATACTTTCAGACTCCAGGTAGTCCTAAGGCAGCTGTGACAAACATCTGTATTAGCTTACTAGTGCGGCAGAGTTCATGAGTCCAAAAAACTTGGCACATCAATGTTCTGGGCAGCAACATGGATTAGGGGAGGGGAAGGCAAAGGTGTGGCCTTTCCATCCTCTCAGCTTAGGGTGTGTGTTTCAGACATGGTGTAAATTACTTCAGGTTCAAGGAGAGAACAAAATCATTTTGAAGCAATAAATATTTACAAAAACAAATAATCATTTAAATGCTGGGCTTTTTTTTTTTTTTCTCACTCTGTTATCTTTATTCGTTGTTTTACTTAACTTCAATGCCTCCTGGCCTGTAGTAGAACACATGAAGTATAGCAACAAGAAGAAAGGCTCCGCTTAAGGCAGGAGAGCAGAGGCACTGGGAGCCAGCCAGTGTTCTCAGGTTGTAAAATAAAATCTCTAGACCAGTTGGACACTGGCCTCAGGCCATGGCAGTGATTAATGCCAGAGTTGTAAAAAGTGCTGTGGTGGGAACTGTTAGCCAGGTTGTACAGAGAGAGAGAGAGAGAGAGAGAGAGAGAGAGAGAGAGAGTGTGTGTGTGTGTGCTGTTTTTTTCTTAAAGTAGCTTAATCTGAAACACATAATTCTCAGTTGTTTTGGAATCTAAAAACAAAATTAAAGACTCATTTACTTTACTCTCTTCCTCTCTCTGTGTCTCTCTCTCTTTTTTTTTTTTTTTTTTTTTTTTAAGAGATAGGCTCTTGCTCTGTTGCCCAGGCTGAAGTGCAGTGGCATGATCATAGCTCACTGTAACCTCAAATTCCTAGGCTCAAGCAATCCTCCGGCCTCAGCCTCCCAAGTAGCTAGGATGACAGGTGTGTGCAACCAAGACGGGCTAATTTTTAAATATGTATATATATATATATATATATTTTTTTTTTTTTTGTAGAGAGAGGGTCTCATTATGTTGCCCAGACTGCTGGTCTCAAACACATAGCCTCAAGCAGTCTTCCCCACTCTGCCTCCCAAAGTGCTGGGGTTACAGGCATAAACCACTGTACTCAGCCTCTCTGTTAATTAAGAACTTAGCCAACTTTAGAGAAGAAGTCTAAGAAATATTAAGCTCCAAACCGGTTATGTGACTCCAAGTCTCCCCTGATCTTTGTTAATAAACATTACTACATTTTTACACAGATGTAATTAGTGTAGTAGACATATAATTCTGGGTTCTACTTTTGTCACTTAACCTTATTTCATATGAACATCTTCATACTGCCTTGAAACAAATGTTTTGGGTTTTTTTCTAAGCTTTAGAGTATTCTGTTACATTGATCAGTCATAGCTTGCTAAATCATCCCCTTATTTCTGGGTATATGGGCTGTTTTCATGGTTTTGCTGTTATAAATGATGCTACTTCCAACATTTTTATACAAATTCTTTCTTTTTTGCATGTAGGTTATTTCTCAGGATGATGTTCCCTGAAGTGGCTTTATTTAGTCACTGTGTATAAGGAATAAAGAGTTACTTATTTCTAATTGTGTTCTGACAGAATCATCAGCAATGTAGAAATACACCTGCTTTTCCACATGACTGGATGTGCCAATTATTTACCTATTGTCTCATAGCTCCACATCAACCCCACTCTGCTTCACAATGCTGGGGCTAGAAGCCTGCAAATCATATTTCTCAGGCTTTATTTTTAGCTGGCTTCCTGTTAGGTTCTGTCAATAGAAGATGCCAGCAGAAAATTAGAAAGTGGAAGGAAGGGAGAAGCCATAGTTTTCTTTCTTTCTGCTTCTGGCAGTATTTCTAGAAGTGACTTCATTTCTGGATGTCCTCTCTCTGGTGTTCCCAGAATCCTATCTGGCATTCCCAGTGACACAATAAGAAGTGCAGTCTTATGCTGCGGTAGCACTAACTCCTCCTTTTTATTCTGCCAGCTTCTTCCTTTCTATCCTTGTTAATCTTAGGTTTACCTACCTTTCCCTTCTGACTGTTCAGTTCTCCCAGCAATATAGTTTCCTATATTAAATACCCTCCCTTTGAAATACCTAGCTTGGTTGCTAATTTCCTGACTAGATCCTGGTTTAGAAACTGCATCTTCTAATTCTAAAATATATTTTAGTAGGGTAATGTGAGTATAATGGCACCCAAAGTCCTATTTTGTATTTTAAAAATAGGTAGTGGAAATAGGCTATTTAATTAAAAAAAAAACTGTAAACATTTCATTAATAAATATAATTGATTTATAAATTTAACTCTAGTCTTAGAGGCTTTATTCAATTTTTGTTAGATTATTTTTCTGTTTTAATAAATATTGTAGTGGTTGAGTGGTGGCCCGTGAAACATAGGTCCATGTCTAAATACCTGGAACTTGCGAATGTTACCTTATTTGGAAAAAGGATCTCTGTGGAAGTAATTAAGTTAAGGATTTTAGGACTAGCTCATCCTGGATTATCTGGATAGGGGCCCAAAATCCAATGGCAGATGTTAGATTGATAAGATAAAGGCAGAAGCTAGGCATGGTGGCCTCACGCCTGAAGTCCCAGCTACTCAAGGATCACTTGAGCCCAGGAGTTTGAGACTGCACTGTGTTATAATCATGCCTGGGACTAGCCACTGCACTCCAGCTTGGGCAATATAGTAAGACCCCATCTCTTAGAGAGAGAGAGAGAGAGGGAGAAATACCAAGAGACAGAGAGAGAGAGATTTGAGACAGTCAGAAGAGAAGACACAGACCATATGAAGATAAAGGCAGAAACTAGAGTTATGCAGCCATAAGACAAGAAATACCTGGAGCCACTAGAAGGTGAAAGAGGCAAGAAGGATTCACCCCAGGGCCTCTGGAGGGAGGATGGGGCATTGCCAACACCGTGATTGTGGACTTCTGGCTTCCAGAACTGTGAGAAAATAAATTTCTGCTGTTTTAAGCCACTCAGTTTGTGGCAATTTGTTGCAGCAGACACATGAAATGAAGACAGACATTATACAATTTCAGTATTGTTAAAAACTATTTTTTCTTTATTTCATTTGTAGTATTCAAAGTACCGTACACTAAAGGGAGAAAAGGTCACACAAATATTGCCATTAAATAACTGGGTTTCAGATGCTTCTCTACTTGTAGCTGTCTCTTATTTAGTATTGTCCCTACCTTTTTTTAGGTGAGATTTATTACAAGTTGTTCTTGTTCTTTTCTGTTCTGTTTCATTTTGCTGACAGCTCTAATAAACCTTATAATTAGGTCTCTATGTCATTCGTATTTAGATTAAAAAAAACCTTATTAGCTTCTTATTGAGCCAAGATTCTTAAAATTAATTTATCTTTGCCTATCTCTTTTATTCTCTCAATCTTTCTTTTTAAATTTTCAATCCATCAATTATTCTGTTTTCTTCCCTTTCTTTTATTTCCCTTTATATCAGTGATTTCCGACCTTTTGTTTTGTTTTGTTTTGAGACAAGATCCCACTCTGTCACCCAGGCTGCAGTGCAATGGCACAGTCACAGCTCACTGCAGCCTCAACCTCCTGGGCTCAAGTGATCCACCCACCTCAGCCTCCCAAATAGCTAGGACTACAGTGTCACCACGTCTGGCTAATTTTTGTATTTTTAGGAGAGACAAGGTTTCACCATGTTGCCCAGGATGGTCTCAAACTCCTGGGCTCAAGTGATCTGCTGCCTTGGTCCCCCAAAGTGTTGGGATTACAGGCGTGAGCCACCGTGTTTGGCTCCAACTTTTAAAACAATTGTGGCTTAAAAAAAAACCCATAAGTTGTTTTTTCCAACTACCAAGGAGCCCCTTAATTAATTTCCCCCAAATAGTTCACAATTTGAGGAATTTTTGTCTGTAATCCGTATTTGCCAGCTGTGGTGGATATTTGTTGGTTTGCTTCGACCTAATAGGGTATTCATTGGGGAACTTGCCTTTCCCTGGTGTATCCCACATGCTTCAAGGAAAACTATCTCTTCCATCAATGATAGGGATAGGCCATGATTGACAGGCCAATTAGCATGATTCCCCCTCCTCACCGCTGACCACTGTCATTGATTTCAGTGTGGACATTGGAGCTCAAATGATACGATCAAGGTGAATTTCAGGACTCTAGCTTAGAATGTTGGGGCAGAAATGTGTGTTTTCTCCTACTGGATGTAAATATGGAAGCGCATAGCCCAGTTGCAGTTCCCAGACATATTACATTCACAAGAGGAATTGGCATTAGGATGAAGGATGAAGCTAACTTTGTACACAGCTAAGCAGAGGGTGGAAACAAAATGAATCCTTGATTATCCTGAGTTGCTGGAACACCCAAATTTTGAAGCTTACTTTATCTGTGATCTTGTCGCTTAAGTGAGTCAATAACCTCTGTATTGGCTAAGCCCATTTAAGCTGAGTTTTCGCTGATTGTTTCCACAACTGGCATATCATGCAATATTTAGTCATTTTTATTAAGATATGTAAATTTGACCTTTTGAGCAATAATCGTAATACTTGTTGCCACTTATTATCTATAATATGCCATTACATTGCAAAGTGGTTAAAATCATTACTATTGAAAGTATGCCAGTGGCTGAGGGAGGGAGAATGGCACAGAAGGAGACACAGAAGCAGCACATTACCACAAACAACTTTAAATTTAATAACGGGCACTTATTCTTAAAATGTCCTTTAGCCACCCCACTGCAGGGATCTTCTTGTGGGAGGAAAAGTTCCTTCTTACACATAGCCTGCTACCTTCTGCTGTCTTGCAGTTTCCTCTTACCACCTTTCCTCAGAAGCAAACACAGAGTCCTCTCCTTGTCATACTTGACAGCAGTTTGGCCCTGGTCTCTGATACCTTGCCACTTAACTCATACTGAGGATTATATGGTCTCACCTTCTACTTCAATAAACGTTTTCCCGGTAAAGACAGTTTCCTTCTGGAGGGGAAGTCTGGTGCCAATTATTAAGATAACAGTTTCACCTTGGGTGGCAAAGAGATTAAATCACTTTGCTAAGGACTCATAGCTAGGAAAGGAAGAACTAGGCTGTCAAGGTAAGTGTATCTGTCTCTAAAGCAAAAAGTCTTCAGTTCCAGGAGCCAGAAAATTTAAAATAAACAAACAAAAAATAGGCCAGGTGCAGTGGCTGATGCCTGTAATCCCAACATTTTGGGAAGCCAAGGCAAGTGGATCACTTGAAGTCAGGAGTTCAAGACCAGCCTGGCCAACACGGTAAAACCCCGTCTCTACCAAAAATTACAAACATTAGCCGGGTGTGGTGACATGTGCCTGTAGTCCCAGCTCTTTGGGAGGCTGAAGTGGGAGACTTGGTTGAATCTGGGTGGCAGAGGTTTCAGTGAGTCGAGATCACACCACTGCACTCCAGCCTGGGCAACAGAGTGAGATCCTGTCTCAAAAATAAATAAATAAAATAATAATAATAATAATAATAAAGCACAAAGTCTTTATACTACAGCATGGCAACTCTCAACAAGAGCATTAAAGGATGCTGTGCAGTTTCTGAATCTAGCCTAGAAAAGGCCATTCTGCCTTTGCTGCAGCACTTGGGAACTCACTCTGGGAGCCTTCCAGCTGCCATATTAGAGATTTGGCTGTGCTGAGACTGCCGTGTAAAAAAAATCAAATGGAGACAGATAGATGCTTAAGGAGCCCCAGCTCCTCCAACTCCTCCAGCTCCCAGCTGTTTAAATCTTTCCAGCCCAGGCTCCAGATCCCACCCCAGTCATATTCTAATTGCAGCTTCATGAGGGACCTTGAGTGAGAACTGCTTAGCAGACTCAGTCAAACCCTAGATTTGTAAGCAAATAAATGATCATTATTGTATGAAGTCCCTGAATTTGGGGTGGTTCATTACACAGCAACAGATAACTGGGGAAAAATGCACAATGTATAATCATTCAGTCATGCAACATGTTGCTTGTCCTCATGGAGCTCACATTCTAGTGAAAAAGCTGTCCGACTCCTGGTGATTCTCTTACAAGTCACTCTGCCATTTGGTTATCAGCATTATTTGTTACACAGACCATTCTTCTCCAGGGCCTCTGGACATTATATTTTAATCAATATCTGGAGACAATCTTGCTTTTGATATATTTGTCATACTAAGTGATGATACAATGAGTTTTTTTCAAGTCAAATATTTTGATTATTATTTTGATTTTCAGCTTCTTATTTTTTTTTGCCATTTGATTTTTAAAACTTTAAACTTTTAAGATTATTATCAGTACACATGCAGTTGTAAGAAATAATGAGGAGGCCGGGCGCGGTGGCTCACGCCTGTAATCCTAGCACTTTGGGAGGCTGAGGTGGGTGGATCACCCAAGGTCAGGAGTTCAAGACCAGCCTGGCCATCATGGTGAAACCCCATCTTAAAAAAAAAAAAAAGAAAAGAAAAAGAAATAATAAAGAGATCACCATACCTTTTATCCAGTTTATCCCAAATGGTAACATCTTGCAAAAGTATTATGGTATACTATCACAAGGACATTGAGAGTCATACAGTCAAGAAAACAACATTTCCATCACTACATAGACCATTCCTGTTGCCCTTTTATAGCTATACCTCCCTAATTCTCCAGCACAGAATCCCTGACCCCTGGCAACCATAATCTGTCTGCCACTTCTATTTATTATTTCAAGAAGGTTGTTTAGGCCAGGTGTGGTGGCTCATACCTGTAATCCCAGAATTTTGAGAGACTGAGATGGGTGGATCACTTGGGCCTGGGAAGTGGAGCTTTCAGTGAGCCAGGATGGCTCCAGCCTAGGCAAGATAGGCAAGAGAGCTAGACCTTGTCTTAAAAAAGAACAAGAAGTTATTTAAATGCATTAGCCTTTTGGAATTGTTTTTGTTTTTTTTTTTTTTCATTCAGCATAATTTCCTGGGACTCATACAAGTTGTGTATATGAATAGCTCTTTTTTTAATGCTGAGTAGTATTCCATGGTATGGCCGTATCCCAGTTTGACCATTCATCTGTTGAAAGGCATCGGGATGCTTCAAGTTTTCAGCTGTTACAAATAAAGCTGCTACAAACATTTTGTGTATAGGTTTTCATGTGAACATGTCTTCATTTACCTGGGATAAATGCCCAGGGGTGCAATTGCTGGGTTATATACTAGTTTCTGTTTAGTTTGTTGTTGTTTTAAGAAACTCCCAGGCTAGCAAGGTGGCTCATGCCTATAATCCCGCCACTTGGGGAGGCTGAGGCAGAAGGATTGCTGAGGCCAGGAGTTCAAGACCAGCCTAGGCAACATAGTGAGTCTCTGTCTCTACTAAAAATTAAAAAGAAAAAAAATTAGCTGGGCATGGTAGCTGGATAGTCCAGCTACTTGGAAGGCTGATGTGGAAGTATTGCTTGAGCCAGGAGTTCACTGTGCCTCAGCCTGGGTGACAGAGCAAGATTCTATCTCTAAGAAAACAAAACCAAATAAACAAGAAACCCTCAAAAACGTTCAATCCATTTTCCAGAAAGGCTGTATCATTTTATATTCCCACTAGCAATGTATAAGTGATCTAATTTCTCTGCATGTCACCTGATTTTGAATAAGTTAAATATAGCTTCCAGGTAAATAGATTTTTTAAAAAAACCGATTGTGGGAACCTATTCTTTGTCCAGTAAGATTGAGGCCTCTAACATTCTGGTTGACTCCTGGGGGTAGAACAGGGGCATGGCAAATTAGAAAAAAAAAGATGAATGGATTTGTTCCTGAGCCCAAGAAAAAAAAGAAAAAAGACAGTCTAAGAAGACAGCATCTAATTTTAACCCCCAGTGACTGCTGTCTTATTTTGGGTTCCTGACATCTTGTTTTAACCTGTTTCTATTGTAATTGTATCAGTAATCTCTTTTCCTTCAGGTGGTCTTTTCAAAGGCACTGAAAACCTTGAAGAGTGAGAGGCAATAGATTAGCTGTGAAAGCAAAAGGAGGTTTAAGAAGAGCTTTGAAATCACTGAAAGGTAACAAGGCTTTAGCTACAGCTCTCTAAGTAGTCAAATCAATCTTTACTAAGTAGCTGGCTTTTAGAGCAAATGCTCTAGGTAAGGAGTGAGTTCTCTAATGAAGCCTGGTACTTTAATTTC
Organism: Sapajus apella; assembly: GCF_009761245.1. Lineage (NCBI taxonomy): Eukaryota > Metazoa > Chordata > Mammalia > Primates > Cebidae > Sapajus > Sapajus apella. Next base: position 22,477,393 of record NW_022436958.1, read on the forward strand.
TCCTGGGATAGTGCCCTATTTTCTTTTAGGCAGACATGACTCCTGCTAAAACCACTGAGACATTTAGACATGACACACAAGAAAGACAGAGGAGCAAAAGTTTATATTTAATCAGTTTTGCTCCAAATCAAAAATGTTCAGATCTTTAACAGACTGTTAGATAGATAGGGCTTCTAATTGTTGTATTAAAATCCAAAGACTAGTTTAAAAAATAGTTTTCTAAATGCACGAATCCTGTTTTATGCACCTTTTGACTTGGAAGTTACTGCAGTCTCTTATATGTGGTCCTTCAATGGACAAACCTCTCCAATTTTATCAAGTTGATTTTCTTCATCATTCATCACATCAACATTCCTCATCTGTTTCTCGATTAAGTTGTCTGATCATCCAGAGAAAAACAGCAAACTGATTTTTTTTTTTTTTTTTTGAGACAGAGTTTCACTCATGTTACCCAGGCTGGAGTGCAATGGCGCGATCTCGGCTCACCGCAACCTCCGCCACCTGGGTTCAGGCAATTCTCCTGCCTCAGCCTCCTAAGTAGCTGGGATTACAGGCATGCACCACCATGCCCAGCTAATTTTTTGTATTTTTAGTAGAGATGGGGTTTCACCATGTTGACCAGGATGGTCTCGATCTCTTGACCTCGTGATCCACCCGCCTCGGCCTCCCAAAGTGCTGGGATTACAGGCTTGAGCCACCGCGCCCGGCCAGCAAACTGATTTTTAAACAAAACCAAAATTTCTTATTTTGGCTAGGTTCTCTGTATTTTTGTCTCCTCTATCTACCACATCTCATCCCCTTTAAACCAAATCTTGCTGTAGGTGCTATTTTCTGATTTGCATTTCTTCAAATAGATATGCAACTACAAAGTAGTTTTAATTAGTGCTTGGTCTTACAAAAGCATTTCAGAGGTTCAAATTCATAATCTCATTAGTATTTATCAGTGCTATTTCACAGAATTGAAAAGACTGTCACTGATTAATAATATAAATAAGATTGTACTGGCAGTTGCAAAAAATCTCAGCAAGAATTTATTTTAAAGAAAATGTTTCCTTTACATTAATATATTATGTAAGTAAGAATTTCCATATGTTGATTTGCTTAGAGTTATGCCTGTATTATACATATACTATAATTTTTCCTCTACAGTAACACAGGAGAAAATATATCTCTGTAAATGACTCCTGATTGTGACAAGACCTGCCAATTTACCCTGAGATGAGTCTCTAAGAGCTTAATTGGAGTTATTACCTACTACTAAATCATCTTTAAGTCACTTTTCCTTAAGAGTACAAATACAGGCATTCTGTACTGCTCCTATCAAACCTTTAGGTTATTATTCAAGCCAAAGTGGTCCCAGGTAACAGGAAGAGAAAAACATCTTATTGTCTACTAAATAAAAACTAACTTTGGTAGAGCATTTTCTAATTTATTGTTTTCCACCTTTTTAAAACTTAATCTTCCCAACACATCCTTGAGGTCGAGATTCTGTACAATTCTCCTTTTTTCATAGATGAGGAACTTGAGGTTCAAAAAGATTAAATGAATTGCCAGTCATCACAAACACTTAAGTACCAGTCAAAATTGGCATTTAGATATTATGACTCCATTTCCAGTGACTTTTCCAGCACAACTTGCTGAAAAGAGGAAAGGTAGAGAACATCAAAATGCATCTGTTATACTCAAAGTTAACAACATATTTCTTTTTAAACCGTCTTAACCAGACTCAATGACATTTCTCAGAGGAGTTACTATCTAATTGCCTTACCTTACCTTTCCTGAACACGGGAAATTCCTGTTTCCCCCTATAGGGTATTTCACCGTTAGAAGATTAATGAAAATCTGTATTTAAAATCTGAATTTAAATTTATAAACGTAAATTTATATTTAAAATATTAGTCAGATGGCATGCCATCTTAAACCAGGTTCTCCCAGGACTTCAGTCATTCTCATGTTCTTACAAGGAAATGTGAACCTGTGAATCTATATCCCTGCTTCTTCTCTCAATTTCAACAATTTACTGCCTCGCCCATATTGGATGAGTCTCTACAATATTGGCAGGCCATGCGCTAGACCTGTGGAGGGGTTTATATGTGCCATGACTCCTTTAATTTAACTGTCTGGCTAACTGTGCACAGCTATGGCTTTCTGTATTCCTGGATGAATGTCTGCCATTAGCTTGTAGCTGACCATGGTGTTGGCACCCACGTGTGACCATGGATTGTTACACATGCTGGGACTGTGTAGGGGTATACAATTTCATGTTATTCCCACCTGATTTCTAACTACATCCAAATTATTTTATTAATCTCAATGTCTTCAAAAGTTATTTTCTTCCCCAAAATGTTAAAATAGGGAGGAAGAATGAATGGACCAAAGAAGAATGGATTTTGTAAACATTAAAATATGCCAAAAAGAAGGACAAAAGTGTTTGTGTGCTGAATTATTTTGTGTCTAGATTTCCTTACATTTTGCCTTAAAAATTGACTTAAAATTTTTTTTAGTCCTGTCACAGTTTTTGTACATAATTAACTACAGTGTTTTAAACATTTTACTTCTCACTATGTATTCTATACTACACATACCATAATAAACACTGGCTATGAGCCTAACTTAGACTTGATTTAAAATAGAAGTACTTACGAATCCAAGCAAGAGAAAAAAGCATGCTAACACTCACAAGGCACATTCTTTTCTCACGCCTTCCTCAGCCTATTCCCCTGGGCAGTAAATTGCATAGTAAAATAACCAGTTTATTATTTGCTGTTTTCTTTCACTCTGCTGAGAAGAGCTACATTGCTGGCAAACTGACAGAAAATTTAAAAATGGAATCCAGTATTTTGTATGTCTGTTTGGGGAATGTGTGCAGCATAGACAATTCATGTGATCCATATTTTTCTTTTTTTCTCTAACTGGTATCAACAGAATTGTAATGAATGAGCTTAAAGTAGATGGGATAAGGAGAGATACCCTCAGAAAAGCAAGAGATGATTCTTACTTTCCTTTTTCTGAAAATACAAACAAACCATCACCTAACAACTAAAAACGCTTTTATTTTTTAAGGGAAAAGCAGATTTTTAAAAAACCATTAAAATTTATTTTTTGAATATGTGCTCAGCTAATACTTCACTTATTAAGATGCTTAGAAAATGTTCACATTTTTTTCTTACAAAACTGATCTTAGTGGAAGTCCCCTGTTTTCCTCACCCATGAATTTTTATTTATTTATTTATATTGTTTTTGGCCTTGTCTTTTATAAAATGTACCATTTTCACCCACAGCTTAAGACAGCTTCTTTGATGTTCTTAGTAAACATAGTATATGTAATGTCAGCTGTTTAAAGCTGGAGATCAGATTGTGCATATTAACATATGTAGTTTGGATTATATAAACACTACAGGAAGAAGGAGAGACAGGGCCTTTCTGTGTGCACATTTCAGATTGCTAGCTGTATGCCTGTTTAGAATGTTAAACACTCCTAACTAGGCGGTGATGAAGTTACTTTTCTAGTGACTGTGACTCCTAAAACTATAAAGACAAAAATTTTTCAACTAAAAATAATTTAAAGAAGATGCTAGTAATGAACATATTTATGTGATTTTCTACTTGCTACTTAAGGAGCTTTGAGTGTAGAGGGGGAAAAAATTCCATTGCCTTCAAAGCCCCATTTAAGCAGTTTCATCAAAAATTTGGAAATACAGCTGAGAAGAGTCAAAACCATAAAAATGTGGTACAAATGATAAATTTCATCCATTATACCTTTCACCCATTATAAAGAAGTCTGGAGCAGGAAACCTTACCAGGCTATTTTCTTAGGATTGTTTCTCTTATATCTTAATATTTCAGATTAGTTAGACTGCCTGGAGTTTTTGTCTTTTGTTTGCATCATTCTTTTATCATTAAGGTTGCTGTCTGGCTTTTTTGTCTGTTGTTGAAAGATTTCGTTTCAACAGCAATTAAATAAAACATTACTATATTTTTCAGCAATGAAACTTTTCTGATGGAGAAAGAAGTCAATAGCTTTTCTGGGTTAAGTTTGCATTTTTATTTTAAGCATTCTATCCTGCCTTGTTTCAGGAATACTTCAAGGCCACCGATGTGTTTACTGCTCGAATATCAACATAGCAGTAATTAGGCCTTTGAAAATATGGGTGAAAAATCCAGACCATTTCAGTCTTTTTAATTTATGAAAAGAGATTGTGTGGCATTTTGCTTCCGGTCCCTTTTCATAAGAACTTTAAATATGGACACCACTCCTGCTGATGTCTTTATATTGGGAAGCCTCTGCGTGAGGTTGAAGTTTTTATGGGGAAACTTGTTTAAAACACAATCGTATTTAAAGGCGGGTTTGCCACAGCAAGGTTAGGGGTTGCTAATAAATCAGTTTATAGCAACTTCTCTGTTCTCTGCTCCAGATACACCAGTGGGGTGACCTGTGCACAATTCCCGCTGGCCACACAAGGCAGCGATAGTTCTAGTTTATCCTTCCTTGATCAACTAGATCAACGAAGGCTGGCTTAGAGAGCTTCGGGTATGAAGTGGGCTGAGTCCTCTAGGCCAATTTAGCTGCCTGGGATTCCTGGGAGAATCTTGGAGAACCCAGGACACCCGAATCCCTACGCCCATTCTGGTTTTTGCTCTGCTGGAGAATAACAAAACATTTTGGGAACTCAGGAGTTTAATTTACTGCCACCAACCGACAAAATAATAGCATCTTTGTGTGTTCTCTACCCTCCGTCCCTCCCACCTCCTTCCGACAGAAGCACGACGCTGGCCTTCTGTGGATGGAGCGCAGACGGCACGGGTCAGCCCAGGGCGGTCGCAGGAGGCTCCAGACCCGGGGCCCCAGTGACGCCCGGGAAATCACCGGTCTCAGAACGCCCCCAATTAGCTTTCGGGAAAGAAAAAGACGCAGCCAGCGAGAAGCCTTCTTAGACCTTCCAGCTCATTTAGCTCATTCTGGCCCCAGAAAGTGTGTTTGCGTTTGTGTGTAGTTAAGTGAGCCAGAGAAAATCCAAGAAAGCAGCACAAGCCACCCTAAAGCGTCCACGTAAACTCCAGCTCGGTTAATTGCTCCCATACGTACTCCTCGACTGTGGTAAAAAAGCAGCGAGGAGGGAAGGCTGGGTAGCTTTATTGATTTTGAAGAGGTTGTTAAAAAAGACTATGGCCCATCTTATTCCGGTCCCGGAGGGGTCCAGGCTCAGCCCTGGGGGACCCGCTGCCCCGAGGGACGGTAGGGAGCCTCCGGCCGGGACGAAGCCCTGAGAGGCGGGACAAGGGGGCCCAGCGCCCGAGACCCGCGGAAAGTTCGCGCGCCGCTCCCCAGCGGGTCCTTGGAACCGCCGCAGCGCGGGGCGGGGAGGGGCGCGGGAGGCGCGGCCGGGGCGGGCGCGCGAGAGGAAGGTGCCTTCGGGAACACGCGCAAGGGCGGGGATTCGCGCTGCCAATGAGGCCCCGGTGTGGGCCGAGCGAGGCTGGGGGACGGGCCGGAGCGCAGGCTTAGCTGTGGCAGCTGCGGGAGCGGCGGGCGCCTCGGGAGCCGGAGGAGAGGCAGCCGCGGAGCGCCGAGCTGACCGCGCCCCGAGGCCCGGCCCTGGGTGTGGGGAAGCGTGCCGAGGAGCTGGAAACTTTCCCGGCAGGTAACTCCCGCCGCCCAGGCACCGCCGCGGGCCTCCGAACGCCCCGGGCAGGGCCAGCTGCCGGGGTGAGGAGAGGAGGAGAGGGTACCGGGGAGGAGGAGAGGGTGATGGGAGAAGGAAAGGCGTGTGGGAAAGTTTCTGGAGCGCCCCCTCCTCCGCCGGGCACACCCGGGAGCTTTCCGGGGATAGGCACAGACATGTTGGGCGCCCAGGGCCTTGGTCTCCGCGGCTCTGGAGAGTCTGCACCTTCCCTGCGCGGTTCCCCCCCGCCGGACCGAGCCGGCCTCCGGTGGAACAGGGGTAGTGGGAACCGGGAACGCTCGGGGCACGCTCGAGTTTTGGTACCACCCCCGCCCGGCGCGCCTGCTCGCCCCCTTTCCCGCCTTCTCTGTAGCCTTTGGGCTTGGCAAGGGCCTGGTCTACGCCTAGTACCTGGTGCGGGGGAGGCGGGGAGGGGAGGCGCGCCGGGCGCCGCAGGGTCCTGGGCGTCCCCCGGAGTGTTGGGGTGCGCCAGTCGCGAAGTTGACGAGAGAACTTTAGCCGGGGGCGTCGTATTGCCCCAGTCAGGGCTGAAAGTCTGTTGCTTTGCTTCCAAGAACACTGCGATGACCGTATCCACACTCCTTTATTGGGGGTGGGGGTGAGTTAGGATTAGACATTGAGGGTTTTCTTTGGAGATGGGGCGCTGAGAAAAGCGAGAATTGTCAAGATTATGAGCCCCCTTGCTCTTGGATGCAGAGTGGTCATTTTAGGGGAACGATTTCGGGGCGCTCGCTTCCTGGAGGACTTTAGGGTGCGGGCGCGCGGCGCTGTGTGCGCTCGGCTCTCGGCTTCGGCGCGGCGGCTTTCCGGAACGCTGGCTGGGAAGGAAGCTCTAAGCATTGTGTGGCGTGTTTGCAGACAGAAAGGTCCCTGGACCGGCGTTCTCAAAACTTAGTGGACTTATTGTGTAAGGCTCCGGGAGGAAATGTGGCGTTGGCCAGGTAGAAACCCGGCGCTGCGGCCAAGGGGCGGAGGACGCCAGGCTCGCCGACAGCCTTTTCCCAGCCCCCTCCGGCCCGCTCCTGGCAGCCCCAGATCCCCTCTAGTGTTGGGACCGTTCTCAGTGGCATTGTTCCCTGCTAGAGTTAACATGGGAGATGAGGAGGGCACCTTCATCTTGAACTTGACCCCAGAAGCGGCGTTGTCCGTACAGGTTACAAGGTGAATGGAAGCTGAGTCTTGACGTGGGTTGGACCTCAAACTCAGGCTGGCGCGGAAAGGAAGTTCCTGGTTCAGAATCTTGAGGAAAGTGCTCAGGACTGCTGAGATCGTTTTCCCTGGAAATGCCAGACGCACCAGACTGCAGAAGTTAACGCGTGTTTGGAGGGGTAGGGGTGGGAGAGGAAAGAAGAAACCTGGTTAGTTGGCACAGAGAGTTGATATTTCTCTGTAGTGAAAATGAAGGGAGTCTGCGTCTCTGCTTTCACCAGATCCGCTACTCTCTTTTTTCCTTCCTGGGTCATCTTTATTCCTGCCAGGCTGGCACTCCTGGGGCAGGGGAGGGGAAGGAGAAGAAAGCAGTTGTGAAGCTTCCCAGGTCAGCCTGGAGGTATTTCAGATCTGCTGCTAGGAAGATTCCAAGATTTTAACAGCTGCTGCTTGATTGCTGGGAATGAAAGAATTTATGAGCGCTGGAGAGGTGTTCATTATAGAAGTAGTCTGAATGTTTTACTTATCTAAGCTACTTAAAGACCTCACAAAGGACCTTCCCTAGAGTATGCCAGTTTCTGCAGTTTGTGTCAGCCGGAGTGCTTGGTGTGTATCAGTCAAAAAGCATCATAAATATATCCTGGTGGTTCTGAAATGAAAAGTATGTGGCAGTAAAGACAGTATGATATCTGATATCCTTCAGGACTTCCTCCTAGGGGTGTTCCTGTTACCTGCCAAGTGAACTTGGTCCAGGCTTCCGGACTGTTGTGATTTGACAATAAGAGATGGGAAATAGTGTCATCGATTTTAGTGGAGGCAGGAAAAGTCCACAAATAAATTTAAGGTGCCTTTTTTTGACCCTGTCTTGCACTTTGGTGCCCCAAACTTAACTTTTTGGCGCCAAGCCTTTTGGTTTGAAGCGTTGCTAGAACTTGGAAGCAATAGTTTTCCTGCTTTCTTGGTTTAACCACCAGAATGCACACATTATCATAATTTATACCCATCCTTGATCTAAGACATAACTGATTCATAGTCAGCCTTTTTCTGCCTCTCATTGCAGTCTGTAGAAAAAAGAACATTTTGTCTCTTTAACCACACAGAATTTATTTGGGGCCATAGTAGGTTTTTGACTCTGGGTGATTGAGGGCATAATTTTAGAGACAATGGGGTTGTCTGAATTAAATTGTCCATTTTTAGGCAACATTCTCTTCTGAGTTGCTGATTAATTCTTTATCTCTCTGGGAACATTAAAACCAGCATCCCTTGGCCAATGGAACTATAATCCATATTATAATGACTCCTGCCAGGATAGCTGGAGGTTAACTTTATGTCGATGTTCCCATTAGACATTTTTAACCCAATTGTAAAGATTTTGTCTCAGTTGGGTTGAGAGTCTCATAGAAAAATAAATGGCTTTAATTTTATCTTTATGATAGTTTAACTTCTGTTACAGGAGTAAATTTACAGAAGCAAAGTAAAGCAGAATGCTTATATATTTGTGGGGGGTTTGTTTAGTCTTTAAAATAGTTTGTTTTCAACTCTCTTTTAAATGCGTATTTCAGTAGTGGAAAAACCAGAACCTCTCCCTTCCCCCTTTCTCCCCACGTTAGGAAAGCATTTGCTGTACAAGAGAGTTCGTAAGCCTTTCTGGGTCTTGGTTTTCTCATTTTTATCATCCCTAAAATTGGATGACCTTGCATTCCTTAGGTTCTGTGACTCTCCAAAAGTTTGAGAAATGTAGGAATTCTGGAGCCAGTGCTGTAATATTAGAGCAGTGCTATGGGGTTTATAAAGGCTTGGTTTAAGTATTTTATCCCTAACCCTTTGTTGAGGCCTAGGAAGTTAAATTCGACCTGTATCATCTATAAATAGTGGAGTTGAACTTAACCTAAGTCTTCTGATTCTCCCTACTCTTTTCCATACTTCTGTTTATTCAAACCTGCCAAACAGACTAATATGTGGCAATTTCTCATAATACTTTTTTAGGGTTATATACGAGTTATTTTGATTTCAGAACCCCAGGGTTAACATCTATGCTTTGATGTCAGGGATTAAAAACAGTTCACTAATAATGGTAATAAAACTTTCTCCTCAAGAGAGTTTCAGAAAGTCACATGCTTCAAACTAATCATTTGTTTATTTTCAACTTCTTTTTTATTAAGTAGGCTTCAGGGTGTAATGTGATTTATAATCCGGACTAGTAACCCAGACAGCATTCTTAAGGAAATCACTTCTCAAATGTGTACCTCTTTTTTAAAATAAAAAATGAACGTATCATTTGCCTTTGATCTTGGTATCTCTCGGCCTAATTGCAAAGCCTGGATGAATATTCCTTTTTTGGTGTCATCATTCTTGGGCTCTTTCTATTGATGGCTGGATAAGTCTGATTTTGCAGCACTTCTCATGCTAAATAAATCCTTCCCTTATGCTGTTAGGTTGATGGTAAAGAGGTAGTCGGTTGCAGGTGACCCATTTTTGCTGTGTCTCTAAATGTTTGTGCTGTGTCCTGTTTGCCTAGTTAGCACCACTCACTGCAGCTTGACACTTATCTGGAGGCTGGTATGGATTTTCTTTAACAGGTTCTAAAATGAAATTATGTGCTAAGCTGTAGGGTCTTTTATGTCTGAACAGCTTGTCCATCTTCAGCTTTTTTTTTTTTTTTTTTGAGACGGAGTTTCGCTCTCGTTGCCCAGGCTGGAGTGCAATGGCGCGATCTCGGCTCACCACAACCTCCGCCTTCTGGGTTCAGGCAATTCTCCTGCCTCAGCCTCCTGAGTAGCTGGGATTACAGGCATGCGCCACCATGCCCAGCTGATTTTTTCTATTTTTAGTAGAGACGGGTTTCACCATGTTGACCAGGATGGTCTCGATCTCTTGACCTCGTGATCCACCCGCTTTGGCCTCCCAAAGTGCTGGAATTACAGGCGTGAGCCACTGCGCCCGGCCCATCTTCAGCTTTTAAAATTTATTCTCAGAGGATTGTCTTTTCAAAATAATAAGCAATGGGGTTTAAACCTCATTAAGAAGATGTATCAGTGCTCATTGGCTGAGAAGGAGGAATGGTGCACCTGAAATTGCTGCCATTTCCATGAGTGAGAGGAGAAGAGAGCATTATGAAGCAGTATTTGCTAAAGAAGTTGGGAGACTTTGTACCAGGAGGGGACAAGAGCAGCAAAGGAGAAGAATAGCTCTTGGTTTTTAATTATATTTTCAGGAGCATGGATTTGGAATGGTGAGGACTTTGATGAAGAAGCCTTTCAGGGAACATTATCTTGTAGAGAGTGAAAGGGGTTCTTCTGGTTTGGTTTAGCTGTTGCTGATGGAGCTTGCCCTTCTAGAGTTGATGTTGTCCTGAGGGTCCCCTCTATGTATGTGTGATCAAGGAGAATATTTTAGAAAGAAGAGTTCCATAGACAGGAATGTCAAGGACAACAGTGTTGCAGAGGGATGACAGTTCCTGGATTTTAGCACAGATTTTGCCACTAACGTGGGGGAATTTATTTATTTATTTCCAAGACAGAGTCTCACTCAATTGCCCAGGCTGGAGTGCAATGGTGCCATCTCAGCTCACTGCAACCTCCACCTCCCAGTTTCAAGCAATTCTCCTGCTTCAGCCTCCTGAGTAGCTGGGACTACAGGCATGCACCTCCATGCCCAGCTAATTTTTTTTTTTTTGTAGTAGACACCGGGTTTCACTATGTTGGCCAGGCTGGTCTCGACCCCATGACCTTGTGATCCGCCTGCCTCGGCTTCCCATTTCTCCCAAAGTGCTGGGATTACAGGTGTGAGCCACCGTGCCCAGTCCATGGGGGAATTTATTAGTGAAAACCTTCTAGTTGTAGAGGTAGACAGATGTGAACCCAGTATGTTCAGTCTACATAGCCCAGAGCCACAGTGACTCAGCCTCTTCCCTGCACCACCTCAGCATACTAGGGTTATCTGTCAGTCATGAACAGTGGCTTATTACCTCTTTGGGTAGGAGATAGGGGGTGGATGGTGGTGAAGTCTCTAAGAAGCGCTTGGCTGTGACCTTTTCATGCATGTGTACTCATGCAAAAATGGGATCCTTTGTTGCATGAGCTTTTGAAGAAATAAGAAAAAGATCATATGTATGTGGCTGCTGGTATTACAGCTCTCAAGCCTCATCCAGAGTTGGCCTTTTTGATGTTAGTTCCAATTTGGGAAAGCCCTGGAGGGAACTTGAATTGGCTTGATGCCAGCCAAAGGAGAGTTACTGTTAGACCCATAAAATGGGACTGTGGGGAGACAAAGTATCCCACAAAGAAGAGGGTTATTGTTAATGGAAGAGGGAGGGAGCTCGATCAACAAAAGAGCTAACCAGGGCAGTACGCATTTGCACAAATGGTGTTGCTGGTCATAACAACATGCCAAGGGATATGAACATTCTTAATGTTGTTGTGATATACACCCCTGTAGTCTTGAGGGTAGTGGACTTGTCCACATTCTGTGGGACTCGGAATTGCTGTGTACACAGGCATAAGGGAGTATTGAATTACTGCTAAAAACGTTAAGAGTTGGTCATTATTCCCACGTAACCCATTACACTCCCCTCTCTCTGCCATGCTTTGTTCTAAATTACTTGGGATAAGTAACATCAATTATTAATGTTTATTGAGTGCTGGCTGACTCTGAACTACATGTTGAATTTAAAAAGTCTGTGGATGAAACAGTTTGGTTCTTTTTTCCCCAGTTATCCTACATATGTAGAATACTATGGCAGGGATGGTTACCATATGACAGCATTCTGTGTTCTGGTCCTCCTTACTTCTTGTGGCTTAACAACAACTGTTTATTTGCTTGGGATTCAGAAATGGGGGCCGGGTTCCCTGTGCCTAGGTTCACTGGTGCTGTGGTGGTTACATAATTCATTGAGGGCCATTGCTGCAATAGTTTACAACATGATAACCATCCCTTGGTGTGGGAGATTTGTTCCAGGATTCCCATAGATACCAAAATCCTCAAGTCCTTAATTAAAAATCGTGTAGTATTTGCATATAGCTTATGCATACCTTCATATATATGTATGTATATATATATATCTGAGATGGAGTCTCGCTATCACGCAGGCTGGAGTGCAGTGGCGTGATCTCGGCTCACTGCAACCTCTGCCTCCTGGGTTCAAGCGATTCTCCTGCCTCAGCCTCCCGAGTAGCTGCAATTATAGGCATGCATCAGCATGCCTGGCTAATTTTTGTGTTTTTAGTAGAGACAGAGTTTCACCTTGTTGGCTGGGCTGGTCTTGAACTCCTGACCTCAGATGATCTGACCCCTCGGCATCCCAAAGTGTTAGGATTATAGGCGTGAGCCACCGTGCCTGGCCTCCTTCTTTGTATTTTATTTTATTTTGAGACAGGGTGTCAATTTGCTGCCCAGGCTGGACTACACTGGTGCAATCATGGCTTACTGTAGCCTCAGCCTCCTGGGCTCAAGCGATCCTCCCACCTCAGCTTCCCTAGTGGCTGGGACTACAGGCACATACCACCACATCCAGCTAATGTGTGTGTGTGTGTGTGTGTGTGTTTTTTTTTGTTTGTTTGTTTGGTTTTTTTTGTAGATACAGGGTCTCACTATGAGACCAGCCCAGGCTGGCCTCAAACTCTTGGTTCAAGTGAACCTCCTGCTTTGGCCTCGCAAAGTGCTGGGATTACAGGCATGAGCCAAACCCCTAGCTCTCCTTTATACTTTAAATCATCTCTAGATTACTTATAATATCTAATACAATGTAAATGCTAGATAAATAGTTGTCATACTGTATTGTTTAAAAATTTATATTACTTTTTATTGTGTTGTTATATTTTTTTCCAGTGGTCCATTACTAGAATATTTTTTGAATATTTTCTAACCTAGGCTGGTTGAATCTGGCGGTGGAACCTGGGAATATGGAGGGCTGGGTGTGGTGGGGCTGACTGTGCTTACCACTATAATTCTGTTTTTGATTAGCTTTCCACCAGCCATGTGCTTAAGGGTAAGGTGGATGTGTGCGCTGCCCAGGGAGTGAATTTTGATTAAGCCAAGTCGATTTTAGTAATGCCATCCATACCTTTTGCCAGTGACTGGTTAACGAATATGTATTTACACCTGTTAGGGCCTGGCATATTTGAAGCATAACGTTGTCAGCACAAGAGAACAAGTAGCACTGACTTCAGAGTAAAGGTGCCAAAGACCACAATTATTTTTTTTTAATTCAGTGTCGGTTGTTGGGGGGAAGCCGGTGGGTAGAGACAGGGTCTTACTGTGTTGCCCAGGCTCATCTTGAACTCGTGGCGTCAAGCAATCCTTCCACCTCAGTCTCCCAGAGTGCTGTGTTACAGCGTGAGCCACCATGCCCAGCCCACAATGACTTTTTTTAGCTTCTGAATTAGCCAGTCTTAGAACCACTGTGATTCGGAACTTCTGTGAGAAAAAAACATTTTCATTGTTGTTTCTTTTTTTCTTTCTTTCTTTCTTTTTTTTTTTAAGCCGAGGTCACCCAGGTTGGACTATAGTGGCACGATCGTGCTTTACTGTAGCCTCTGCCTCCCAGGCTCAAGTGATCCTCCCACCTCAGCCTCCCAGATAGCTGGAAGGACAGGTGTGCATCACCATGCCTGGCTAATTTTTGTATTTTTTGTAGAGATGGGGTTTCCACATGTTATCCAAGCTGGTCTCAAACTCCTGGGCTCAAGTGATCCTCCCACCTTGGCTTCCCAAAGTGCTGGGATTACAGGTGTGAGCCACTGTGGCCCAGCTTCATTATTGTTTAAAATCAATGGTCCCCAAGGTAGAGTGTGCTAGATCATCCGATATGGGAGGAAAGAAAATATTCAAGAATGTTAGAACAGATTAAGTTTAAAAATATTTAAGGTATGAGTTGACACTGGTTGGTATATCTCATAGTCTCTTGTTAACTTATATTATGTGAGGTTGCCTGAGGGAAGACTGGGCCTTTTACAACCTGGCAGAATTGATAGTGGTACCCTCATTCTTATTCTTGCTTTTGGTGAACTCTATCCATTTAAATACATTTATGGCTGTATTATCTAGTTTTAACTAAACTGACCCGCACAAAATGGGCAAGTGGTTTAAAAATATTCTTGCAAAGAAAATGTAATGATAATGATACAAATATAGAGAAACAAGAAAATGCTCTTATGAGTTTAGAACATGACTTTTAAAACAAGTTTGACAAGAACATGGCTCAAAAATTATGGGCTCAGTGTGGTGGCTCACACATATAACCCCAGCACTTTGGGAGGCCAAGGTGGGCAGATCACCTGAGGTCAGCGGATCACCTGAGGTCAAGAGTTTGAGAGCAGCCTGGCCAACATGGTGAAACTCTACTAAAAACACAAAAATTAGCTGGGTGTGGTGGTGCACACCTGTCATCTCAGCTACTCAGGAGACTGAGGCAAGAGAATCACTTGAACCTGGGAGGTGGACATCATGCCACTGCATTCTAGCCTGGGCAGCAGAGTGAGAAGCCGTCTCAAAAAACAACGACAAAAAATTATGTTTGGATTTGTATTATTAATAAGAATGAACTAAAAAAAAATACTGCTTGACTCCCATCCTTTAGAAAGTTTTAAATGTTGTATAATGTATATACTACATTCGTGTGTGTATACACGCCATTCATAACTACCGGCTCAATTACACATAAATTATATACATTTATAATATGTTGGTATATATGCTATAGATTTTTCCCCTGAAATTCCTGAGCTTCAATACCTTTTTAAAAATTAAAAAAAATTTTTTTTAGAAGTGAGTCTTGCTCTGTTCCCCAAACTGGAGTGCAGTGGTGCGATCACAGTGGTGGGATCACAGCTCACTGCAGCCTCCAGCTCCTGGGCTCAAGCAATCCTCTCACCTCAGACTTTCAAGTATTTGGGACTACAAGTGTGCGCCATCACACCGGGCTTAGTTTTTGTTTTTGTTTTTTTTTTTTTTTTTGAGGTGGAGTCTCACTCTGTCACCTAGGCTGGAGTGCAGTGGTGCTGTCTTGGCTCACTGTAGTCTCCGCCTCCTGGGTTCAAGTGATTCTCCTGCCTCAGCCTCCTGAATAGCTGGGATTACAGGTGCATACCACCACACCTGGCTAATTTTTGTATTTTTAATAGAGACAGGGTTTCACCATGTTAGCCAGGCTAGTCTCGAACTCCTGACCTCAAGTGATCTGTCTACCTTGGCCTCTCAAAGTGCTGGGATTACAGGCATGAGCTACCTCGCCTGGCTAATTTTTTTTACTGATAGTCTTGTGTGATCAAAAAAGCTTTGAGACCACAGTTTAAGTCACTTACAGTTAGGTATTTTTTGTTACTTCCAGCTGAAAGCACCATGCCTGATGTAAGGACAGATAAGAGTAGTAGCTGTCTCTGTTTTATTCTTAGCTTGCAAGAATCTCTGTGATCTGGTCCCTAACGTCCCTCCAGGCCCAGCTGTTCTTCCTTGTCTCTGCTAGTACCATTGAGCGCCGCCTGCCCATCCCTGACTATCATACTTTATTTTAATTTTGCCTCTTCCCTTACCCTACCACCACCACTGAAATTTTGTCTTTCAAGGCCTAGCTCAAATAAATATTGCTTTTTTTAATGAACATTTTTTTCTGATTTACTCCTGCTTCCACATTTCAGTTTTTCCTTTTAGTCTCCCTAGTATATTGTACATTCATTATAATGTCTTTCTCTGTTTGCTTTTTGTTATTAAGTTGTTCACCTATTGTCTTTGCAGATGGGTTGTAGGCTTCTTGATGGTAGGGGGTCCTGTCTTACCTTCTTCATTTAAAAAAGAAAATGATCTGTTTCTCCTTTGGGAGAAAGGGAGACAGAGAATCCACAGTAGTTAAACATCACCCTGGACTTGTTACTTTGGGGTGGGTCTCGCCTCCAGCCTTCTGGCAACCTTAGGAAGGCAGGGAGCTCCATGTACATGAAAGGAGACTGAGGTCAGGGAACTCCCAGGACCAATACAGCAGGACCCAGGATTCAGTCCTGGAACATTTTTATTTTCTGGCTTGTTTGCCCTCATGTGTGTTATTTACAGTGGCATGTTCTTTCACATGGGAACACTGACATAGGTAAAATGGGAGGTTCCATAGGATGATAATGCAAAATTAAGAACAATCCTAGCAGATGCAGTGAGTTCAAAGGAGAGTCCTTGTGGAGTAACAGGAAAGGCCTGGTGGATGAGATATATGAAGATGTAAATATATCTCATCAGCGGGGCCTGAGCATCCCCATTGAGAGATGGGAGGCAGTGGGCTTTATAGTGCTTAGCTGAATGGAGTTATCTATGTTAGTATTCCCTCTATGCAAAGATAGTTGAGGGTTCACAAGTTGTAGGCTTTCAAGTTGAGCCATGTTAGATATATGCTCCCCTGATAGAAGACAGACATGTCTCCAGGGTTTTGAGGGTCAAATGGCAGAGTGTATATAAGCTGTTTTGAACATTATAAATTGCCCCCTTAGAGACAAGGGAACATCAAATTTGATTGTTTTGTTGTATCAGTGACTTCTAGCTCACATTTCTTTGTTGGCCATTTTTAAGTGCATTCCAATAAGTTTTTAAGTGTTGGGGTTCTTAAGTGGAATATGATACTTTTTTTTTTTAAATGAACTGCAGATATTACTTAGAATCTTGCTATAAAACTTTCAACCATGGAGTAAGTTCAGTTTTTTCAAAGGCTCTGTTTGTAAGAATAGGACCACTTAGCCGAGTGGTGTCCCACGCCTGTAATCCTAGTACTTGGGAGGCTGAGGGAGGAGGATCTCTTGAGCCCAGGAATACAGGATCAGCCTGGGCAACACAGGAAGCCTCTGTCTCTACAAAACATAAAAAAAAATTAGCTAGGCATGGTGGTACAGTGCCTATGGTCCCAGCTACTTGGGAGATTGAGGTGGGAGGGTTGCTTGAGCCTGGGAGGTTGAGGCTGCAGTGAGCTGTGATTACAGCACTGCACTCCAGCCTTGATGACAGAGCAAGGCTATCTCAAAAAAAAAAAAAAAAAAAAGACCATTTTCATAAAGGTAAGAATCTGTGGGACTTTGATTTCTGGTCCTGGAAACCCTAAGTGCCAACTGAATGACTCAAAAGAGTTTTGGCTTCAAGGTTTTTTTTTGTTGTTGTTCTTGGCTACTGTAAATCTGGTAATTTATTTTCATGAGTCTTTGGAAAAGATTAGGAAAAGCTTTGAAATATCTTAAGATAGTTTTGAAAGTAAAAATTAGGTATGGTTTGACAGTTTGAAATTTGTTTCATTGTGGATTTCCAAGGCAATGGGTTTGAATAAATTAAAGTTATTTCAATTTCAAGGAACTTTTGCAGTGGAATTTCATATTGTAGAAAGGGTCTGACTTTAAAACATGTTAAAGAGTAAACATATTTATAGATGCAAAAGACATTGAAACAGTGAGTGGCCCCTAAATTGCAAATAGATGTAATTGTGAAATTCTTATTTGGGGGTTGTTGAATCATGTCTTATTTATCTTAGTATTTATTTAAGTAAAGCAAGAATTCCCAAAATGGGCTCTGGGGGAAACTGAGTCTAGGTACATTAACAGGTGTTATGCAGGGAAAAATTTTTCTGGTCAAATAAGTGGGAAAATCTGGGTTAACCAAAGTAAACCAGGTCTTTTCGTTTTTAACATAGGACTTTTGAGCACCTTTAGATCTAGTGTTCATTATAAATATCCTGGAAGGGAAATAGAGTAGTCAATATTTTTCAAACACATTGAATTGTAGAAACTTTTTTTTTTCTCCAGAACATCTTTTGGCCAGAGAACATGTCTCTTTGGTTATTTAGTTTGTTGAAATACTTAAAAATCAAATCTCAGACATCATGTAATTGTGCCTAACTTTGCTCTGCATTTCTAACTCAGGACTTAACAAAAAATCACCACCCCATTATCACTTTTAATAAAATTAACAATAACTTAAAAATATTATCTAATTCTCCTTTAAATAGTATTTGCCACCATTTTCATTTTTTTTGGAACCAAGATTCAGTCAAGGTTCACATATTGCACTGTGGACTGTGGTTGTTTCTTTTGTCTTCTTAAATGTAGAAAAATAATATGTACATTTAAGAAGACTAGAGACCTCCCTCCCTCTTGTTCCTGATATTTAGACAGGATACAGGTTCCTGACAACCTGTAGGTTGTCCCATATTCTGAATGTGTTTCCTGTGGTAGTGTTTACCTTCTCCCTTTGTTTCCTGTATTTCCTATAAACTGGAGGCTAGATCTAAAAGCAGGATTAGATCAAGTTAAATATTTTTGGCAAAAATAGGTCCTAGACTATGATTCTCCTATGCACTCCCAACCCCTCCATGATTTGAGAACGGGCATTTAAGTTTAGCAATTCAGAGCAGCATGGTGAGGCAGTCATGCCTGTAATCCTGGCACTTTGGGAGGCAGAGGCGGGAGGATTGCTTGAACTCAGGAGTTTGGGACCAGCCTGGGCAACATAGTGAGATCTTAACTCTATTGAAAGTTAAAAAAAAAAAAATCAGCTGGGCATGGTGGTTAAGCCTGTATCTAGTCCTAGCCACTAGGGAGCCTGAGGCAGGAGGGCTGTTTAAGCCTGGAGATTAAGGCTGCTGCAAGCTGACTGAACCACTGCACCCCAGCCTGGGTGACAGTGAGACTCTGTCTTAAAAAAGTTTAGCAATTAATTTGTAGCTTTAAAATATATATAAAGAAGTAACAGCTTAGAGTTTTGAAATTAGTTTTATTAGTATATCAAAGGGATGCAAATTGAATTGATTCCAGGTGTGTTTGGAAAGGTATTCTGAATAGTTGGCATGGTTAAATGGATATATTTTCAGTATATCTTGAGACTATAAACCATGTGTCTTTTGGGTAAAGTGGCTTGGGTGTTAAACGTTTTTGATGGTTGAATTTTATTCAGAATGACAAGTACCTGAATTGTGATGGTAAAAGCCTACTCTATAGACACATTTGTGTGTGTGTGTATGTGAACTTGATTAAAGCTTACTATGTTATGCAGACTGGTCTTATACTACTCTATAGACATATTTTTTAAGTACGTTTAGGAATGTGCATTCTTTCTACCTCTACTGGATAAATTTTTAACAGAATATTTTTCTGATAAATGCTTAGGCTAATCTAAAATATAGCTATAAATTTAAGGACACCCTCAGGGTGATAATTTTCTATGTACATTGTCTTAGAAACTCAGACATGTAAATAAAAGTTCCTACGTAGCTAACTTTGCTAACTTAGTTTGCTATTTACATTTTTTTTCCCTTGCTATCCTTCCAAGTGTTGGCTGTAGGTCTGGGAAAAGTTAAACTTAAAGGATTTTGTGAATCTTAATGAAGAATAGCTTAGTATATATAAAGAAGCTTTGCATGATGAATGGTAGCTGTCATAAGCAGTTCCCAGCACATTCTTATATTTAATCCTTTAACCAGCAGGGACACCGTTTTCTGCATTAAAATTTGCCTGTTGTGAATAATAAGGTGATTTGGACAGAGGAGGTACTTTGTAACTATGGTTAGTCCACTAAAAATATACATATACCGGCCGGGCGCAGTAGCTCATGCCTGTAATCCCTTCACTTTGGGAGGCCGAGGCGGGCGGACCATGAGGTCAGGAGTTCAAGATCAGCCTGGCCAATATGGTGAAACCCCATCTCTACTAAAAATACAAAAAAAAAAAAAAATTATCTGGGCATGGTGGCGGGCGCCTGTAATCCTAGCTACTCAGGAGGCTGAGGCAGGAGAATCGCTTAAACCCGGGAGGCGGAGGTTGCAGTGAGCTGAGATGTGCCATTGCATTCCCGCCTGGGTGACAGCAAGATTTCGTCTCAAAAATATACACGCGTGCGCACACACACACACACACTCCTTTTTTTCGCTCCACTTAAAAAAAAACACAAAGATATAGGGTAAGGTAAAAAGCGTGATCTTTGAAGCTGATGAACCTTGGTTTTGTGTGTGGCTCTGGCAATTTACTTGACCTGTTTCTGTGTCTGTAGAATAGGGACAATAATTTCTGTTTCAAAGAGTTTATGCCAAGGCTAAAGGCGAAACCATATACGAAAGGCTTAGCACTGTGAGTGGATCAGAGGTGCCAAAACCAGATCATCTTCTACCTTCTCCTCCTCTTACCATATTTTATGTTATTTAGTTTTTGAGACAGCGTTTCACTTTGTTGCCCAGGCTAAAGTGCAGTGGCACAGTCTTGGCTCACTACGTCCTTGACCTCCTGGGCTGAAGTGATCCTCCTGCCTCAGCCTCCTGAAGAGCTGGGACCACAGGTGTGCACCATCATGCCTGGCTAATTTTTTTATTTTTTGGTAGATATGGGATCTGCTATGTTGCCTAGGATGGTCTTGAATGCCTGGGCTCAAGCAGCCTTCCTGCCTCGACCTCCCAAAGTGTGGGGATTACAGGCATGCGCCCCCACATCCAGTCTTTACCATATTTTATTCAACATTCTGGATCAGTTGTTAAATTGAAGTTTTTAATTGTTCTGAGTGTTTAAAAATTGTAAATTTTAAAGTACTTGTTACAGAAGTCCAGATAACTTCTTGATTTCAAGATAATCTGTATGGGTAGTTGTTGCTTATATTAAAACAATTATATACCTATATGAAATGTTTTGAACTAACAAGTGGACAGTTTTAGATGGTGATTTATAGAGGAGAAGGAATAAGAGTCAAAAGTGGTATTTTATTATTGGCACAAAAATATTACTATCTGGGTTTTATGAAAATCAGTATTTAAAAAATCCGTGTATTTACTGAGACTGTGAGAACATGCGAAGCTCCTCAGACTTCAGTAATGTTTTGCTTGAATATGGTTTAGAACAATACGCTTTATTTAGGTGGAGTAAATCTGTTGTGCCATGTTCAAGTCATACATGCATATTCATTTATGAAATAAATATTACCGACAGGAGAGCAGGCTTTTCTAGAGAAGAGGTTGGTCAGTGCTTCCTTCAAAATCCTCACAATGGAGAAATGGAGATTCTCCTTAATGCCTCTGTGACTATTAAAGATACATGTGAAGGTGGAATTAATGTAACAAGTTTTGAACAGAAGCCAAGGAACAGTTTGGAGAATGCCTAGACATTTATGGGTCTTGCATTCATGCCATTTATGGGTAAACCAAAAAGTGTTGTCTTCTGTCATCAGTTGTTTCCAAGTCTTCGGACATTTGGCTTTGAATCTGGCTTGGACAAGAAAAGATCTCAGCAAGACAATGGCTCACACTGCTCCTTCCCAGATAGTGCCTATTTGCTGAGAATGAACTTGATTCTCTACGGACATTCAAGTCAAGTGGTACTTGGGCTTTTTACACTTTTCTTCTACCATTAAAAATTTTTATCCCTTCCTTTCCGAAATGTTTTGCTTCAGCAAAAAGGACCCCTTTAATTGTCCCAACTCTACATACCAAAAGTTAAGCCAGCAGGGATCAAAGGGTGTTATTTCCCCCTTCCATCATGAAGAAGAGACACCATTTCTAGGACAGTGATTGAGACCTAAGCCAGTGGAAAACATAAAGAGACTTTACTTTCATCACAGGGCTTTCTCGCTTCCTTCATTAAGAGTAGTGTTAGCCGGCTCAACAAATATAATTTCCTTATGAGTTTTTTAAAGATAAAAAGTTACCGTGAAGGTGGTAACTATTTGACAAGTCAGAAACTATTTTCATTTGTCAACGGATGGTGGAGGTCTTGTATTAATTTTTCCAACAAATATTTCTTGAGAGCTGGTCGTTGTGCCCTTCAGAGTTCGAGGCCAAGCGCTGTGTCTCAGTCTGAGGAGACAGGTGCACACACAGTACCACTGCAAGGTGTTAGGGAGTGCGGGAAGGGGAGGAGGGAGAGGGGGAGGAGCCATCGCCAGTGGCTGGGGAAAGCTGACAGGAAGAGAGGGAGGAGGTGAAGGATGCCTAGGACTTTGCAGGTGGCAAAGAGGGTGAGAGGCTTTCTAGAGAAAAGGAGAACAAGAAGCAGAGGCTGAGAAGCATGAAAATACAAGTCGTGTTTGGGGTGTTGTTACTAGAACAGACAGCGCTTGGCATTTGAATACAGTGGCAGGGAGAAGAGAGCCAGATTGCAAAGGCCTTCCATGCCAGACTAAGAAGCATGGACTTGATCCTGTAAGCAAGTGATAGCTGTCAAAGGTTTTTCAGCAGGGAGATGATGTAATCAGATCTGTGTGTTGGAGAAAAGCTTTGGCAGTGGTGGTGTGGAGGAGAGACTGGCGTGGGGACAGATGGGCTGCAGGGTTCTCTGTTAGGAAGCTTTTGAAGTAGGTCAGGTGAGAGATGATGTTTGAGGCCCGAGTTAGTGGGAGAAAGAGAACTAATGCCAGCTGAATACCTTTGAGTGTGCACTTCAGGTGAAGGTGCGTTAGCTCATGCAGTCTTCACGGAAAAACTTTTCATAGGGTGCTGTTGTTATTCTTGTTTTGCAGAAAAGAAAGCAGGCTCAAAGTAACCTAGTTCAGCCAGGATTTGAACTTGGGTTTACTGTCCTGTGCCACCACAGTTTTTAAAACAAGATGTCAAAGAACAACATTTCAAGAAATGAAGCTTTAAAAATCTAATTGTCGTTTTTTAGGGGTTCATGAACTAGGCAGCATCCAGACTGCAAAATAGACAGGCACTCTTCAGTGTATGGCTGAACTGAGTGGGCTTTGTAAGTTAGCTTGAGCAGGAGCACAGAGGCAGCATAGTGCCAAAGGGGGACTGGTTAACCTCAGGTTACTTTCCTTGTGTCGGTTAAAGCAGAGAGGATGTCCTTATTTTTGCCAGCTCAGGTTAAGTGGGCCCCTCTTTTTTTCCTTTTTTTCTGAGACAGAGTCTTGCTCTGTCACCCAGGCTGGAGTGCAGTCGTATAATCTTGGCTCACTGCAACCTCCCTCTCCCGGGTTCAAGTGATTCTCCTGCCTCAGCCTCCTGAATAGCTGGGATTACAGGCACGTACCACCATGCCTGGCTAATTTTTGTATTTTTAGTAGAGGCCAGGTTTCACCATGTTGGCCAGGCTGGTCTTGAACTCCTGACCTCATGATTTGCCTGTCTTGGCCTCCCAAAGTGCTGGGATTACAGGCATGAGCCACTGTGCCCAGCCGACTGGGCCCCTTTTGATTGGTTGTTATGAATCTCATGCTTTTTGAAAACTGGTCTATTTGGAGATTTGACTGTCATTTCTCTCCTGATTGCTTTCAGGGTCAGGTCTTACAAGTAAACAGCTTAGGTTTTGGTTTGGTGATGTGGAACCTTTGCATGAATGACTCCATTTGGGTTGATCTGTTGGTTCCTAGTGCAGGAGCTCAGTCTAAATCAGTGGCTCTCTATCAATTTCACTTAAGAAGGGATGAGAAGGGCCGGGCGCGGTGGCTCAAGCCTGTAATCCCAGCACTTTGGGAGGCTGAGGCGGGTGGATCACGAGGTCAAGAGATCGAGACCATCCTGGTCAACATGGTGAAACCCCGTCTCTACTAAAAATACAAAAAATCAGCTGGGCATGGTGGTGCGTGCCTGTAATCCCAGCTACTCAGGAGGCTGAGGCAGGAGAATTGCCTGAACCCAGGAGGCGGAGGTTGCGGTGAGCCGAGATCGCGCCATTGCACTCCAGCCTGGGTAACATGAGTGAAACTCTGTCTCAAAAAAAAAAAAAAAAAAAAAAAGAAGGGATGAGAACATGAAGGAAGGGTGCACATGGGGTATGATTTTTGTACTGGGATAAAATGGAAGCTTCTTCTAGGTTTTCCAGGTTAGCAAAGGAATATTTAGCAGCTGACTGAAGGTAGAGACTTCCAGGTGTGGCAGCAAGGTGTGGATGATGAACGATACTATAATAGTACTCTCTCAGGAGGGGAGGGGCAGAGTTTGGGGGCCATCTGGGATACTCAGTTGGAAATGCCCAGTAGGCGGTTGGAAATTTGGCATTCCTGTAGAAACTCCTTTAAGCTAATGATATGCCTCCAGGTAGGCATGACTTGGAATTTGTAGGAGGGCATGGGTAATGCCTGTGTACCATCTGGGGCACTTATTTGGAATGCAGATTTCCAGGCCTTGCCCCCAGGAGGTGCTTTTATGTCAAGCTTCTGGGTTGAGAGAAAGAGAGGCAGGTTCTCTCATTTGAGAACTGTTTGGCTCTCCCAGTGGCCTAGCCTGTCTTATAATTTCACTTCCTTGAGGGAGCTTTTGAGGACTCCTCAAAGAATAGGATGTTGCTCTCTGGTAATAAGCAACATCTGAGAAAAATTGCTTGTTTTTAGGAACCTGTGTGCATTCGTATTTAATTCTTCCAGGATTGCTTTTTAGTTTTTTGGGTTAACACTCAAAAGTAACAAGTCCTCAAAATTAGGTTTGCTTTTTTGTTTTGAGTGGACCTTTAGCAAGAGATTTCTAGTGAAGCTCGATTCTGAGTATTTTTCTCCTGTATTAAAGAGGTTGGAAGAGGGAACCTGGGACGTGGAGAAGGAGTATAGCCTAAGGAGTATAGCCTAGGCTGTCACTGATTAAGAAGTCACTGACCAGCCTGGGCAACATGGGGAAACCCTGTCTCTACTAAAAAAAAAAAAAAAAAAAAAAAATTGCTAGGTGTCATCGTGAGTACCTGTAAATCCCAGCTACTCAGGAGGCTGAGGCAGGAGAGTCACTTGAACCCGAGAGGTGCAGGTTGCAGTGAGCCTAGATTATGCCACTGCACTCCAGCCTGGTTGACAGAGCAAGACTCCGTTTCCAAAAAAGAAAAAGGTCACCGATGCCTGGGCACAGTGGCTTATGCCTGTAATCCCAGCAGTTTGGAAGGCCAAGGTGGGTGGATCGCTTGAGTTTAGGAGTTCAAGACCAGCCTAGGCAACATGGTGAAACCCCGTCTCTATACAGATAAT
Source organism: Sapajus apella (assembly GCF_009761245.1). Lineage (NCBI taxonomy): Eukaryota > Metazoa > Chordata > Mammalia > Primates > Cebidae > Sapajus > Sapajus apella. The sequence continues at coordinate 22,502,103 of NW_022436958.1, forward strand.
ACAAAAATTAGCCTGCTGTGGAGGCACACACCTGTAGTTCCAGCTTCTCAGGAGGCTGTGGTAGGAGGATTGCTGGAGCCCAGGGACAGAAGGATTGCTTGAGCTCAGGAGGTCAAGGCTACAGTGAGCTGTGATCACACTGCTGTACTCCAGGCAACAGAGCGAGACTCTGTCTCCAAAAAAAAAAAAAAAAAAGCCACTGAAAATTACTCAATTTCTTGAAATCTGGGTTTTAAACCTGATCACTCATTCATTAGACCATTTGCCTATAATTAGTCCTGACCAGCCTAGGTTCCCCTTCCCCTCTGTCATGTGTGTCTTTTTTTTGGGGAGTAGAAGCTTTGAAGCCAGACAGACTGGTTTAAGGTCCCAGTTTAGTCCCTTTGCCCCACTGTGACCCTGGACAGTGACACAGCCTCCCTGAGCTGTTTCCTGTGAATTTGGATTGTGGGTATTTGAGAAGGTAGTTTTGGGAATGGAGTGGATAAAGTCAGAACACCTGGACTTGAGCTAGTGCCACTCTGTGAATCTTGGGTGGGTAGGTGAAGGCTGGACACCTGCCCGGTTCACTCAGCGCACATTAAGTGTCTACTTATTCTGCTAGAAAGTGTATTTAGGGTTGACTGTGTGCATTGCTTTACATTACCTACCTTACTCTACTTTTCCTCCAGAGTTGGGGGGCATTTTTATGTGATTGTGGCTGATAGTTATCAAGAAAAAGTGTCTGGGCATGGTGGCTCATGAGTGTAATCCCAGAACTTTGGGAAGCTGAAGTGAGTGGATCACCTGAGGTTAGGAGTTCAAGACCAGCCTGGCTAAGATGGCAAAACCCCATCTCTACTAAAAAATACAAAAATTAGCCAGGCGTGGTGGTGAGGGCCTGTAATCCCAGCTACTCAGGAGGCTGAGGCAGGGAAGAATCGCTTGAACCTGGGAGGTAGAGGTTGCAGTGAGCTGAGATTGGGCCACTGTACTCCAGCCTGGGCAACGGAGCGAGACTCTTTGTCTCAAAAGAAAGAAAGAAAAAAGGTGTTTTCATTTTTGTTTTCAGCTTGTGTGCCTTTTTTGTTGGTGTTATGTTACCCTTGGGATAATTTTTGCTTGTCTCTCCCAGTGAGCAAGGTTTGGGTTCATTAACTGCTTGCTGCTGATTAGTTCATGCTTCCAATGTGTGGGAGGGAGGAGCACCTTCCTTTGTTTCCCTCTCTACCTTTGCCAAATGTGCTTACTACTTCCTGTTGCAATGACAGGGCTTCCCAGCTCCCAGCTTCTTTTCCTTAGTCCCCATCCTGTTGGGAAGGACACAGGAGGAAGTCGGCTTGCTCACCGGTTGTTCAGTCACTTAACAGGAGCCAGTTGAGCCCTCACTGTATGCCAGACTCTGTGCTAAGTGCTAGTCTAATTCAGCCCTCTTGAAGGCCTTAGGAAGTAGGCATTCTTTCTTCCTACCTCATGGGCTTTTTGCAGGTGAGGTTCTGTACCTCCCCCCAGGTCTCATGGCAGGCTGGCTGGACCCATGCCACCTCCTACGGAGCTGCCCTCCTCACCCACTCCTTGCCCATCTCCTCTATAGGCTTCCTAATAGGTATTTCCTGGGGTGACTATGTCTGACCAAAATTGGTCATTCTGTAGATCTTTTAGGGGTCCTGGTCCAAAGGTCAATTTTAGTGGATGGTATGGGGACTGCAGAGTTGTGGGGTGGGGAGAGAAATGTGGACCGTAACTGATAGTGTTCGCAGGGAGGGCACAATGTGGGGGAAGAAGCCTCACTATTGCACCTGCTGAAACTGCATGTGCAGTTCATTTTGAATGGCCCCTCAGGGACACCCCTTGAGGGTGCTAAATGCAGATTTGTGGATACTGTTGGCAGAATTTATTTGTTTATAATACTTTTTTGGGGGGCCCTGGGCAAGGTGGCTCATGCCTATAATTTTAGTCCTTTGGGATCTCACCTGCCTCCACTATGATTTGGGAAGAGGCATTTAAGTTTAGCAATTCGGGCCAGGCACGGTGCCTCACGCTTGTAGTCCCAGCACTGAGGAAGGCTGAGGTGGGAGGATCGCTTGAACTCAGGATTTTTGAGAGCAGCCTGGGTAACGTAGTGAGATCTCATCTCTACTAAAAGTTAAAAAAAAAAAAAATCAGCTGAATGTAGTGGCTCATGCCTATAGTCCCAGCCACTTGGAAGGCTGAGGCAGGAGAATTGCTTGAGCCTGTGAAATCAAGGCTGCAGTAAGCTATGATTGTGCCACTTCACTCCAGCTTGGGCAACAGAGCAAAACTCAGTCTCAAAAAATAATTTTTTTTTTTGTTTCCGGCCATTTTAGTTCTACATTTTAGATTGCTTTTGACTGACTTTTTGGGAGACTGTCATGCCCTTAGCTTATCCATAATAATTATGAAGATTTCAAGTCCTTTAGGACTGCATATTTGACTTAGTTTTCAGCATCAAAACATGCTTTGGTACAGCATAATGGAAAGATCAGTGATTCTGGAGTAAAGTAGACTTGGTTTCAAATTCCAGTGCTTCTCTAATGCCCTTGGACAAATTTCTTCAGGGCCTCAGTTTCTTCGTCTGTAAAATGGGGATCATTTTACAAGCTGAAAAATAATGTTTGTACAGTACTTTTAGAGTAGCTCCTAGCACATAATAGATGTTCAGAAGTTCCCTTCTAGTTCGATTCAACGGGAGATAAATTATATCTAACTCTAGGCAGTTACAAGGATGAATAAGATGTGGTTTCTATCCTGGAGGAAGTTAAATTCTAGTGAGTGGGTGAGGCTGACACACGAATTCATCCCAAGGAGATTAAGTGCCAAGACCCAGGCTGAGGCTGGAGCAGAGCACCAGGGCATTTCCTCTGCCTGGAGGGCTGGGAGAGGCTTGCTGCGGAGGTTATGCCTAAGCTCTGTCTTGGAAGATTGAGTAAGAATTCACTTAAGCAAGCAAGGTGGGATGGGTATAGCCAAAGCAACAGCATGAGCAATGGATGGAGTATTTAGGAGGACTATATGCAATCAGGGGTTGGCTGGATGCAGCAGTGTGAAGCAGGAATTCCTAGGAAATAAGCCAAGAGAGCCTGGTGAGTGTGAACTTGCTGGTGGGCCTTGGGTATCTTGCTTAGGAACTTAGGGTTATGGGCTGGGTGCTATGGCTCACACCTGTAATCCCAGCACTTTGGGAGGCCAGGGTGGGTGGATTGCTTGAGCTCAGGAGTTTTGGAACAGCCTGGGCAACATGGCAAACCCTTGTCTCTACAAAAAATTAAAAAATTAGAAGGGTATGGTGATGGGTGTCTCTAGTCCCAGCTAGTGAGGAGGCTGAGATGGGAGGATTGCTTGAGCTCAGGGGGCGGAGGTTGAGGTGAGCCGAGATTGCAGCACTGCACTCCAACCTGGGTGACAGAGCCAGATCCTGTCTCAAAAAAAAAAAAAAGAAAGAAAAATATCAGGGCTAGCGATCAGAGGTAGTTTAGGGATTAAAATAAACTGTTACTGATTATTAATACATGTACATTTCCTGTTTTGATAGGAAGATGTAGAATTTGCTAGGAAAGAAAATCAAAATATGAGGGAAAATAATATATACATAGTGTTAATAGCATACTCATGCATTTTTACAGTGCACAGTCTGATTAAGTAATTGGTGCATCCATATGATAGGGTGATATGCAGATGTTAAAAGAATGTGTGCTCTTAAGGAAAATTTTCCAATAATATTATTAAACGAAAAATATATATAAATGGAGTATCTTTAGAAATATATATAAGAGGCTGGGTGTGGTGGCTCACGCCTGTAATCCTAGCACTTTGGGAGGCTGAGGCAGGCAGATTGCCTGAGCTCAGGAATTCAAGACCAACTTGGGCAACATGGTGAAACCCTGTCTCTACTAAAATACAAAAGAAATTAGCTGGGTGTGGCGGCGTGCACCTGTAGTCTCAGCTACTTGGGAAGCTGAGGCAGGAGAATTGCTTGAACCAGGGAGGCAGAGGTTGCAGTTGAGCCGAGATCGCTCCACTGTACTCCAGCCTGGGCGACAGGACAAGACACTGTCTCTTAAAAAAAAAAAAGCAAAAAAAGTATATATAAGAAGCTACTAATAATGATTGCCTTTGGGAGGGATATGGACTCTAGGATAGATGAAAGTCTTGCTTTTCATTGTGGACGCTTTTGTACTGTTTCACTATTTTTTCATATTCATGCACTTCGTTTTTCTTTCTTTCTTTCTTTTTGAAAAAGACAGAGTCTCGTTCTGTTGTCCAAGCTGGAGTGCAGTGACGCAATTCTCCTGGCTCAGTGCACCCCGAGTAGCTGAGACTACAGGTGTGTGCCACCATGCTTGGCTGATTTTTGTATTTTTTAGTAGAGATGGGGTTTCACCGTGTTGGCCAGACTGGTGTGGAACTCCTGACCTCAAGTGATCTGCCTGCCTCAGCCTCCCAAAGTGCTGGGATTACAAGCGTGCAAGCATTTCTTTCAAAAAAAAGAAAATATTGTAAAGAAGTGACTAACACTATATATTTTCAGGTGAGCTGTAAACCAACTGTCAGAACATAAAAATAACCTGTGATACTGCAATGCCATAGTATTATACATAATGCGAGATTATTTCATGCTCTGACAATAACACCATTCATGGGGGATTTTAGAGTTTTCACCTTTTACATACATTATTTCAGTCAGAATTAATCGCTCCTCCATCTGTGCTCTCACGTCAATTGAAATATTTTAAGAATTATAAATGTTAAATGGTGTTATGTAAAGTTTGGAAAGCGAGAGAAGAGAGTAATATGTGTTTAGGCCGGACGTGGTGGCGCATGACTGTCATCCCAGCACTTTGGGAGGCTGAGACAGGCGGATCGCTGGAGCACAGGAGTTTGAGACCAACCTTGGCAACACAGTGAGACCTCATCTCTAGAAAAAATACAAAAATTAGTGGGGCGTGGTGGCGTGCACCTGGAATCTCAGCTACTCAGGAGACTGAGGTAGGAGGATTGCTTGAGCCCAGAGAGGTAGAGGCTGCAGTGAGCTGTGATCACACCACTGCACTCCATCCTGGGCAACAGAGTGAGACCCTGTCTCAAAAAAAAAAAAAAAAATGTGTTTAAATGCAGCAGTCATGAATTTATTCTCTTCTTTCCCTTCTGTTCTTTGCCTATGCCTTAAAAATATATAGCTATAACTAAGGTGTACATGTACTTGTAGGCTTTTCTGTTTAATAGATTTCATGCATTGTCCTCCATCGCTTTTTAAATAGCTGTTGTTTTGTGGAACCTTGTGATCACTTCACTGTGGTTCACTTGCACCTTTGCTCGTGTATTCTCCATCACAGCCATGTTAATTTCTTGCCTTCATGCTCATCTCTTCCTAGACACTTGGGGCTGGAATGGCCTCTTTGTCATTAGAATGAGGGCAGAGAGAAAATACTTAGCAAGTATATCTAAAGAAGTAGATGTACCTTCTGGGCTTTAACGGCATTTCAAGGTAGAGGTAAATATGAGCAGTTTTCAGCCAAGGAAAGGAGTCAGACTGAACAGTCTTCCCAAAGTCACACAGCAGCTTTGTGGAAGTGGGTGAACTCAGACTTCAGTTCAGTTCCCCTAACCCCAGCAAAGCACTTGCCAGTGTTTTTTAATTTTTTTTTTTTTTGTTGTTGTTGTTTTTGTTTTTTTTAGAGGCAGGATCTCTGTCAGGCAGGAGTGCGATGGCACGATCCACAGCTTACTGCAGCCTTGACCTCGTAGGCTCAAGCAATCCTCCCACCTTAGCTAATTTTTGTATTTTTTGTATAGACAGGGTTTTGCCATGTTGCCCAGGCTGGTTTCGAACTCCTGCACTCAAGCAATCTGGCATGAACCACCGTGACCGCCCTTATTTTTTTAAGGCTAGTCAAGTGAAGCAGTGAGAGTGGGAAATCTCTGTGCTTAAGACATAAAACACGGACATCAGCTTTCTCCCCCTTGAACTTTCAACTCTTAAATTTTCTTGTTAAATTTTTAAAAAGTTAATGTCTAAAATCATCTTCTGGTTTGTCTGAAGAGAAGATATTACCTTTTGTCCTGAATTGTTTTTATTCCATAACAAATAGCATTTGAATGCCTTCTGTATGAATGTATGTTCTGAGGTTTGGCAAATACCTATAGTGTATATTTGACACTATCACTCTGGTCATTTAAAGAGTACTAAAAATTTTAAATCATTTTACTATGAAAAACCTTTCTCATGTTTTGGACTAAGTATCTGTAGTACACTATACATATCTAATTCTCACTTTCGGTGGGGGGGATTTCTATCTCAGGATAATGGAGATTATAACTATCAATGGATCCTAATCTTTTTTATTCCGTGGTTTCTGAATCATATAGAAGCAAGGAATCTCTTTTGGGGATGAGAGGTGGTACGTAGGAGCAGAGGAGAAGAGATATAGGTAGGAATAGGGTGATATATTTTCTTTTACTATTTTTCTTTTTATTTTTTGGAGACAAGGTCTCACACTTTTGCCCAGACTGTAGTGCATGGTGCATAGCTCACTGCAGCTTCCAACTCCTGGGCTCAAGCAATCTTCCTGCCTCAGTCTCCTGAATAGCTAGGACTACAGGCGAGTGCCACCACACCCTACTAATCTTTTATTTGTTTTTTTGTAGATACGAGGTATCTGTTGCCCCAGTTGGTCTAGAGCTAGGTTGGAGCCATCCTCCTCCCTTGGCTTCCTCAAGTGCTGGGATTACAGATGTGAGCCACCACACCTGCCTAAAATGATATATTTTAAGAGTGCAAAGTAGATTAGTCTTCATTGAGAATGAAAAGAATCAAATCTAGATGTTTATGTCTCAATTTGAAATCTTCATGTTGCAAAGAGTATTTTTGATTTGTAGCTTTTTAAAACTTTGTAATCAAGTTGGTTTATTTGTGGGTATTCTAATATTATTTTGCCAAATCACAAATGGTTAACTTTACTGCCTTGGGATTTGAGAATATGCTTTAGATTTTAAAGTTGCAATCTTGTCTTCATGTTCGAATTATCTCACAAAATAACTACTGTTTGGAGAAAGAACGGATCTGATTTCTTCTTTTCAAACCAGTGATATTAAAGATGTATTTAAATCTGTTTTGAGTTTGTTGAAGCATCACTCCAAAGTGGAAAGATGGAAGGCTTGGAGCTGGACAAAGCTGAGTGTTAATTTAAATTTTTGCCATTTCCAAGCTAGTCATTTATGAGGCTGATCTTTGCCTTGTTTGTTGTAAGGATTAAAGGAGTTAATGGGTGCCAGATACCTATTCCTTGTCTAATTAGGTGCAAATACTAATTTTCCCCCAGCTGTGACAGTGAGATGGGGATTCCCTGTGTTTGCATAAGGTTGTCCTGTAGCTTTCTTTTGTAATTATGTATGTGTGATCTAGTCTTGAAGGTGGATGGCTAGTGGGCTCAGTGTTATGTGTTGAAAATTGCTACAAACTGAGAGTTGGTTATTTTATTGCCATTGAACTTTCAGTGTAATGGATGGTTACCATGTGTTTGTGTTATTCTCTGGTAAAACCACTTTTTATGAGAGTGGAGTGTAAATTCAATGTGAAAACGTTAATCTTTGAAAGCCCTGAGCTAGGCTCCTGTTATCAGCCACTTGAGTGTTATCTGGTGCTAGAGACTAACCAGATGCCATTAGGCAATCCTTCCCCTCCCCATAGCACATTGCCCAAGGGCGGGACTCTTGGAAACTTCAAACTGAGGCTCCGGGTGGCTGTCCTTGCTTATGATCTCCCTTGGGTTTTTACCGAATGGAATGAGAAACCTTCCAGGCAGGGGGCGGTCTTATACCTGTCTCCATTCATTTTGCCTCCCTTCCTCTTCCCTGCTTCTATTTAAATCTTTCCTGCTCTTTAAACCCTACGTTTCTCTGCATGCTTCTCTAGACAGCTCTCAATTCCACTCTTATGTCTGTATTAAACATATTAGCACCGACACCCACGGCCTTGACCTTTTTGATGCTCATCTCAGATTACAGCTGACCCCAGGGCATCCACCAGTCAGCCTGCTGCGCCCTGTGCATCTCTGGCCTGGCTCAGCCCTGGGTGCACTCTGCCTGGTTCACAGCAACTGACTCTGTTTCTTCTTTGTTTTGGAAGAATTCTCTTGAAAGATTTCCACAGGGCAGTCTTCTGTCCGTTACTTTTAAAAAGAGACGGAAGGCCGGGCGCGGTGGCTCACGCCTGTAATCCCAGCACTTTGGGAGGCCGAGGCGGGTGGATCACGAGGTCAAGAGATTGAGACCATCCTGGTCAACATGGTGAAACCTCGTCTCTACTAAAAATACAAAAAATTAGTTGGGCATGGTGGCGCGTGCCTGTAGTCCCCGCTACTCGGGAGGCTGAGGCAGGAATTGTCTGAACCCAGGAGGCGGAGGTTGCGGTGAGCCAAGATCGCGCCATTGCACTCCAGCCTGGGTAACAAGAGCGAAACTCCATCTCAAAAAAAAAGAAATACAAAGAGACGGAAAAAGTAATTTAAAAATAACTTGGTGGCTGGGTGTGGTGACTCACACCTAAAATCCCAGCACTTCGGTAGGCCAAGGTGGGAGGACTGAGCCCAGGAGTTCGAGACCAGCCTGGGCAACATAGTGAGACACCCTCAACTCTGCAAAAAATATAAAAATTATTTGATAATTTTTGTATTTTCAAATTTTGTGTGATGGCCTGTGCCTGTGGTCCCAGCTACTCATAAGGCTGAGGTGGGAGGATCACTTGAGCCCAGGAGGTTGAGGCTGCAGTAAGCCATGATCTCACCACTGCAGTCCAGTCTGGGCAACAGTGACACCCTGTCTTAAAACAAAACAAGTCTTGGTATATGCCTTCCTTAAGTGTTTTTCTTTTCACAGACATAAGTTAAATAAATACCATACCTTTTGTTGTATAACTTGATATTTTTGTACACACAGTGTGTATTATATCAGTATGCCTTCTTTTAGAAATGATTTCTAGTGATTGCGTGTAATTCATTTTCCAGCCTATAGGTGTAACATACTTTTTTCAACTATTTACTTATTACTGAATTTTAAGTAACACTGCAATGAACATTGTTCTAGTTTTACTGAATGACTTCCAGCAATTAACTGTGTTAAATTAACTAAACATAGTAGTTTCTTTCAATAAATTTGTAGAATATGTTCATCTGATTGGTATCTGAGTAATTTACACCGTGGTCCAGAGCTGAGCTAGGTGTCGGGGGTATGCTTACACATAAGTATTGTAGTACTAAGGATAAAACAAATGCATACCAATATGAAGGGATGTCAGCTACTTAAGTAAACAGATTTTAATTATTTAAATAAAGTTGGCATGAAATAACTTTATGCAAATTTATAAAACATCAACCAGCAGCTGTTTATACCTCTGCATGTATGGGGTGGTGGGGGTGGGGCAGTGAGATGCAGACAGACGGTGGCCAAAAAACCTACCTGCTTTCCATTTGCATGACATGGCCACTGAAGAGAGTGAGGACAGAAAGGCGTGGACCTGGGTAGCTTTGGAAAATGGTGTTTTGACTGTAAACTACAAAAACTACAAAAAGAACTGTGCATAAACGCTGTACTTTAGTGGGTAAAGTTTCTCATGTTGCATAGTTTGACAGTTCCAACACTGCTTTACATATGTTCAACGGTTGAACAAATAGTGAAGGGGTGGTGGATGGAGAGAGCCAGGTTTCCCACAGCTGGAGAGGAAAGCCAAAGGTAAAGTCAAAGGTATATAAGGAAAGAAGGCTAAAGTGAACTTGGTGGGACCGTATTAAAGTCAGAAACCTCAATGTGAACTTAGGTTTAGCTTAGTATAGATGCAGAATGGATTAGGACACACAGGTATTTCCTGGATCTGTTCATTGAAACAGCTTAGAAGCGATAACACCACAGTAGCAAAAAGTACACCCAGATCTTGGTTTCTAAATTCCATTCTCCAGTCACAGTAGCCAGAACTTCTTGAAGAAATGGATAATTGTAGGTCTGGGCATCTTGCATTGTCAGAAAATAAGGAAGTAATCATGAAACAAAGGATGTGGGCATGTTTGAAGGACATACCAGCCAACCTCAAAGAGCTCCTAATAGCCAAAGGTGGATTAATTTGAGCAACAAAATAAATAATGTGGTGTGCTGCATTATAGTCCAAGGTATACAACAATTATACCTGCACGTAACTGTATACTGGGAGAAGAGACATCTTCCTTATAGAAGAATTTTGAGTAATGTTTGCAGATACCTCCCCCTTCACTAGCTAGACCTTAATCCTCCCAACCCCTTGAGTGTGGACTGAATTTAGTGACTTCTAAGAGACAGAGTATGGAAAGGTGGGGAAAAGGCAAATTTACAGTGGAAAAACCTGACAGACCCTACTTGGACCAAGTAATCAAAGTTTAACACAACCAGCGGTAAACCATGTCCAAACAAGAAGAAAAGTTGCACTGCTTGAGGCCTGGAGTTTGAGATCAACCTGGGAAACATATCTAGACCCCATCTCTACAAAAAATAAAATTTAAGACTTAGCTCGGTGTGGTGGTATGCACCTGTAATTCCAGCTACTTGGGAGGCTGAGGTGGGCTGATTGAGGTTCCAGTGAGTCATGATTGTGCCACTGCACTCCAGCCTGGGGGACAGAGTGAAACCCTGTCTCAAAAAAAAAAGTTGAAAGAAATGTACACTGAATACCCACATACCCCCATCTAGATTATATAATTAATATCATGCAGTCTGGGCTTTATTACATATCTACCCATCACACTATCTTATTTCAAATCGTATTTCAAAGTAAGTTGCGAACATTGGTACATGCGATCACCCGGCCCCCACTCCCCCCAAAATACTTGTTTAAAATATAATTTCTACATTCTCTGCCAAGGTTGTTGTGCAGCACCTACCAGCCACAGCACAGTTGATGCAATGTGACTGTGCCCTGCGGAGCCTCGAGGAGTGTGGGAAATGGGGGAGGATGTAGGTGATGTAGGCAGGCTCCAAGGTGAGCACAGATGTGTGTGATCAGGTGACCCACCTGACTGATGTGAATCTATACTTATGGGTGCTGGAGCATCATGGGGGTCTGTGAAGATCCAGAAAATAGCAGCTGTTTCCTGGCACAAGGACAGCTTTAAGGATGGCAAGAAGGGATGGTGAGTTTGCTCTGGGGCAGAACTGAGCTGCTAAAGTTGTAGTAATGTAGAGTGCCCAAGCATTTATTTGGGAGAGCCAAAGGCCTGCTTCACCATGGATTCTCCCCTCCCCTCTGACCCCTGGGAAAATAAATAGAGCGGGAGGAGAGAGGCTTTAGCTCAGGAAGGGCTAGGAACACTGATCAGCTCATCAATCAGGAGAGTGTGCAATTATGCAGAAAGGACAGAAATCACTCCCTGAAGGCCACAGACTTGGGGATTTGCCCAGAAGAAGACATTACAGCTGCTAACAGTAGCCCTATTCAGTTGGGGTGCATAATGATTTTAAAACTAATCAGGAACCAAAGCCTGAGGCTGGGGACAAGCACAAATATCTTGTTGACAGAGCAAACATCTAGGTTTTGTCAGATAGGAAGTTTCTGAGGAGGTCAGAGTGATGTAATGGTGTGCACTAAGCTTTCATCCTTAAACAGATGGGCCCCCGAGGTGCCATCTGCACCTCCCTGGGGCCCTTCAAAATGACTTCCTATAAATTAAATTGTCCTAAATTGGTATTGAGAAATTAGTGTGGTAGCCATATCAGAAGCAAAACTAGACAAAGGAAGGAAATTTCCATGGAGTTACTCGTTTCCTTCTCCTCCCTTGCTTTATAAATAGACCTCAGGTTTATTATTTTGGTCAACTTTCTTGGTTAGCACATGAATATTATTGCCTCCCCCAAATCACCATCCAACGTAAACTTCCCTTTCTCCTCTTAAGCTGGGACAACTGCCTTTATCCCTACCTAAGCCAGTGTCAGCTGGGTATTTTTCATAAACTGTCTTGCTATTTTGGGCTTTCTGTTTTTGTTGAGGAGGAAGTAGTGGTTTTGTTTCTGGTTTTTCCTTTCATCAAAGGGATATTTGTTCTGGAAGGGAAAGGGGAGGGGATGCTTCTCAGTCTAGATCAGAGGGAGAAAATGTATGACATCGTTTGTAAGTGGCTGATGATGAGTCTTAATTGGTGAAACATTTCAGAACAGAAAGTGGGCCCACTGTACTCATCCTTTTATTTATTCAACACTTATTGGCACTTCAATTAGCAATGAGTGATGTAGCCTGTGTTCTCAGGGAGAGAGACAATCCGAAAAAATAGCAAAGTAAAGTTTACATAGATGTGAATAGAGGATTAGAGAAGCTGGGGCATGGGCTTCAAGGAGGAGGTAATTTTTCCTTTTTGAAATGGAATCTCACTATGTTGCCCAGGCTGGTTTCTAACTCCTGGGCTCAAGCGATCCTCCCACCTCAGCCTCCCAAATAGCTGGGATTATAGGCATGGGCCTCCATGCCCAGCAGGAGGTGATTCTTGAGCTGTGCCTCAAGGGAGTAGACAGGTAAGGTGGGAGTTGGGTCGGGGCAGGGGGACCACCCTAGCTGAGGCTTGGAAGGTGAACCGGGTGGTGTGTATGGGTAAGTGGATGGAGTGTGGGGTGGGGCAGGGAGCTGTGAAGAAGATTGGTTTGGAACAGGAGTGAAGAAAAAAAGCTGGGGGAGGTGCATGTGGGTGAGTGGGTAGGCGAGGCACCAGGGTGGGAAGCTGGGGTGTTAGCACATCAAGCCTGCTGGCTTCTGTTTTCTGAGTAAAGTGGGAAGAAAGGGCATTTGCTAGAAATAGGATGGAGGAGAATGATTAAAGTTTGAAACAGGAGTTGCAAGGAGTAGTAGGAGGGCCTTTTAAAATATCAAAGGTCTTTTGGGTTAGAGAATTTAAGTGCTGTGGCATCTTTCTGCACAGTGATGCAATTTCTGTGGTCTTTGGGGCCCAGGGTGTAGGTGAGGACAAGCTGAGTTCTGTTATTGGTTCCCTTGGGTGTGGCTAAAGAAGAGGGTTGTGGAGAATTGAAGGTGCTGGCAAGGGGATGATTGTTGGTGGTCCACACTGTGGGAACAAAGAAGGGGACATATTCAGGGGACATATTCAAGGACCATCCGAGAGCAAGGACCTCGGGGAGGAGGAGGTGTGTGAGCCGCAAGGATAGGAGGCTGTAGTCATGAAGCAAGATCATGGAAATACGGCTTCTGACTGTGAGGTGTGACCCTGGGAATGGCTGGCCAGTGTCAAGAGCCAGGGATGAGAGCTCAAGTGCAGGCATAACAAGAACATCTGCTGTCACTGACTCTGTGCTGGGCACTGGCCTAAGTGCTTTGGACTTTTCATGCAACACAGCACCACAAATAGGTACTATTATTTATCGCCATTTACCCGTGAGGTACCAGAGGCCCAGAGAGGTCAAGTAATTGCTCAAGGTCATGCAGTTAATAAACGATGGAGTGGAGCTTCTAACCCAGGTTGTCCCCTTTGCTCTTGTTCCTTTAGGAGCTGACTACTGGGCAGGAACGTCTCTTGGGAGGAAGAGCGGAAGAGATAATTGTGAGCTAAGGCCCATTGTCCCATTTTCCTGGTGCTTGTGAAGTTATCAAAAATAGGTAGGTGATGGCTGAGGGCTGGGGTAGAGCATGGTATGACTGTGACTATGACTCAAAGAGGGATGAATCTTTACATGAGGTTGGAAGAGAGAATGTCCACTCTTTCCACCTGCCCAGAGCCACTGGTGAGCCAGTGCCTCCAGAGGAGAGAAGCCCTGTCAAAAGCAGAGATGGGCTGGGCATGGTGGCTCACGCCTGTAGTCCCAGCACTTAGGGAGGCTGAGGCAGGTGGATCACAAGGTCAGGAGTTTGAGATCAGCCTGGACAATGTAGTGAAACCCTGTTTCTACTAAAAATACAAAAAAATTAGCCTGGTGTGGTGGCACGTACCTGTAGTCCCAACTACTCGGGAGGCTGAGGTGGGAGAATCACTTGAACCTGGGAGGCAGAGGTTGCAATAAGCTGATACCATGCCTGAGTGACAGAGTGAGACTCTGTCTCAAAAAAAAAAAAAAAAAAAAAAAAAAGAAAGCAGAGATGGGGAGTTAGTGTTTAATGGGTACAGAGTTTCAGTTGGGGAAGATGAAAAACTTTCATGGATAGTGCTGATGGTTGCAGAAGAATGTGCTCAGTGCTACTAAACTATATACTTAGAAATGGTTAAAATGGTAAATTTTATGTCTGTTTTACCACAATGAAAAATAAAAAGGTGGTGGAGGGAGGGAGTGATAATCACTACCATTTATGAAACTCTTTCCTGGTGCAAAGTGGGTACTTGTTAAATATTTGAATGTATGCTGGGGATTTTGCTAAGTGCTTTACGTGTATTTTCATTTAATCCTCACTTTCAGAGATGAGGTAAGCTCTGCTGTACAGATGAGGAATCTCAGGTTTAAAGGGATTAGGCAACTTGCCCAAGGTCATTCATCCAGAAATGGTAGAGGCTGGGCTCAACCAGATCCCCACACTCCAAAGCCCTTGCTTGTAACTGTTAGGGAATTGAACAGCGGATAGAAGGTTCCAGAGACTGTGGGGGAAGAGAGGGGTTGTTGATGGAGTGAGGACCTGGGATGGAGAAATGCTGGGTGACAAGAGGAGGGTTGGGGATAGAGGAGCAGCAAGACCAAAGGAATGAGAAGTCAGATGGACAGGACCATCCTCCAGTGTCCAGACTGGGTCTGCACTGTCATGGAAGTGGCGAAAAGTCCAAGTAACACCAGCTTGTTCTCAGAAAGGGGCTGGAGGTTATGGAGAATCAGGAGAAGTGGGAGAGCTCGGTGTGGGGTGTGCCTGTGTGATCCGAAGACAGTCTTGTCAGCAGAAGATTCTTCCCAGATCAGGACCTGGGGCCTGAGGGGTTGGCAGTATGGACAGGGTGGACATGAACTCAGCCTGGGCACCGCTTCTCATCTTCTTCCTGAATGCCCTTCCTTCCTGCTCAACTGCCCAAGGGGACCCAGGCTGCCCACTGAGTCTTAAGTCAGCAAGCTGATTGTGAATTTAGGTGCATGAACACAGGGAGGAGGAGGTGGTGAGGAGGATTCAGTATTTTTCTAATGCTGACAGAACAAATACCAAGGGTGAGGGTAAATCATGGCCAACTACCTGGCTTTGTAGATTATCAGCAAACTGCAAATATTTTGCCACAGATTTTCATTATTTTTAGCAGAATGGTATGAAATGCATACATGAGGAAATAGATTTTACCCAACTCCTTCACAAAGATTTTGAGTTTGTAACCTGTAACTCCTAAGGCGAGGCCAATGATATTTGTGATCCTTTGGGTGCAGATGTGGGTCTTTCTCAGACGTTTAGGTTTAGTGAGGTGTTTGTGAGCTGCTGAGGAGGGGAATTTGCTCTTGAGAGTTCCTGTTATCTTCATGTGTTTATTTTGGATTCAGCAGGATTCGTTTATTCTCTTCCTGGTGTTTCTAAAATCTGTGCTAAAACCAGGCTGCCTGAGCAGTGCTTTCTATGTAATAATGGTGACCACGGACAGCGTGGTCTGTGATTATATAATAATTTTGAATACATAAAAAGATGTCTCATGGCAGGTCTTATAAGGGCAGCCTGGAAGCGACATCATTAGGGATTAAGTTGCACTGCAGTTGAATCTTGCAGCTATCAGACATGCAGCAGTATGTCAGCTGTAACCTCCAGGTGTAAATAGACCTTCACCAGTATCTCTGAAAAGTGTTGGGAAGATCCGGAGTGCTGTGGGATGCTATCCATCAGTCGTTTGCAGAACCTTGTTCCTGGCTGTGATAGGTTTTTACTCCCGTAGCTGGCTGGATCTATAGAGCTTTACACAGTTCATTTCAAGGAAAAGTAGAGGGTGTATGTGCTCACTGGTGCCAAATTCAGATTGATCGTTTTACTGTCTCCTTTTCTGCCCCTTTTCACCAGCTAAGAAACAAGAGCTAGATGGATTTTGCCTTGCAGGGAAAATAAGACTAAGGTAATGATAACAGAAGTAGCCCTTTGTTTTAGGAAATAGTAATGAGTAACCTTATAATGAGAGTTACCTTCTGTGTCTTCTTGGAATTGCCTAACAGGCTGCTTGGGAACAGGATTGTGTCTTTTATTCACTGCCATATCCTTTAGCAAAAAAACAGTGCCTGGCTTGTAGTAGGTACTCTAACAAATGACCTTAATGCAGATTAGGATTCTAAAGCACAGAGGTTAAATTGTCTGCCCAAGGCTGCAAAGTTAATCCGTTGGATTCCTTGACAATAGGCAGAGGAAGAAGGTGGAAGTCACAGACGAAAATGGTTTCCCTTCAGAACCTCTTCATTGAAAATAATATTGGCCATGGTTTTAGAGGAGATTTCAGTAAAATTAAAGGCCAGGCGCCATGGCTTACGCCTATAATCCCAGCACTTTGGGAGGCTGAGGTGGTGGATCCTGAGGTGTTGCCAGCCTAGGCAACATGGTGAAACCCCATCTCTACAAACAATAACAAAAATTAGCTGGACATGGTGGCTTGAGCCTACAGTCCAAGCTACTCGTGAGGCTGAGGTGGGAGGATTATTTGAGCCCAGGAGGCGGAGATTGCAGTGAGCTGAGATCACACGACTGCACTCTAATCTGGGTGACAGAGTAAGACCCTGTCTCAAAAAAAAAAAAGTAAAATTTCTGTATCCATTAATACTAGTTTTTATAATTCATTTTATTAAAAATATAATTTTATGATATAATTTTATAATTTTGTTATGAGGATTAAATGAAAAAGAACTTACAACAGTGCCTGTACCATGTAAGTGCTATACATGTTTGAAAATTTGCCTTGTCTATTCTGAGACCGCTACAAAAAACAAAACTAAAAAGAAAATTTGCCTTGAATGTCATTTAGTTTTTAGGTTATTTGATTGCTCACTTGGTTTTGAAGTAAAGGCCAAATTTTTTTTTTTTTTTTTTTTTT
>NW_022436958.1:22519178-22532541 GCF_009761245.1 Sapajus apella
GGTTTCACCGTGTTGACTAGGATGGTCTCGATCTCTTGATCTCGTGATCCACCCGCCTCGGCCTCCCAAAGTGCTGGGATTACAGGCTTGAGCCACCGCGCCCAGCCGGCCAAATTTTTTTTTTAAACTAAACTATAGAGATGTCTTTAAGACTAGACCTGAATAAGAAAATGTAATTCAAGATGTAATAGGAAAGCCAACTGAAGTCTGATTTTTAGTAATAAAAATGTTATGACGAGGCACGGTGGCTTATACCTGTAATCCCAACACTTTGGGAGGCCAAGGCCAGTGGATTTCTTGAGCCCAGGAGTTCAAGACCAGCCCTGTCTAACATAGCAGAACCCTCCTCTCTAATAAACATACAAAAATTAGATAGGTGTGGTGGTGCATGCCTGTAGTCCCAGCTGCTTGGGAGACTGAGGCAGGAGAATCGCTTGAACCTGGGCAACAGAGCAAGATTCAGTCTCAAAAAAAAAAAAAAAAGTCATATTACCATCTGAACATTGTGTTAATACAAAATACTTTATAAGGCAAACAACTAGAATACAAGCTTTTAGTAAGAATTGTTCACGCAGGACCAAGAAAAGTATATTAGGAGAAAGTGTTATTGTTTGGTCCAGTAGTCTTTAAATGTTTTTCATTTTATAATCCTTTCAATAAAATACTTCTTGTGTACACCTGCAACATTTGTAAATTTATAATTGCGCACTGTTTACTTAAAGCTATTTCCATTATAAAATATATAAAAACAAATAATGAGACAAGTAAACATGACTAGAAATTTCAGTATTTTCATTCTATACCCCTAAAGATCATCTTTCACTCTCTTTTAAGACACCTGGTTTAGAAAGAAGATGTCTAAACTCTCTTAGATTACTAGCAAACTCTTCTAGTAACCTAGAAGAGTTTAGACATCTTCTTTCTAATCTGGAAGAGGAGATAGATAGCATTTTTTGAAGGAGAGTTTATTATTTCTTTGGAGTGATATGTGGATGAGATATTGACAGAAAGGTAAATTGTTAGACAGATTGAGTGTAGGATGTTTGAGGAGTAAACCAGAAAGCTATCCCTTGGCCATCTGTCTAAAAATGTTGGTGAGGTATCACAAATCAAACTCCTAAGGATTAAAGTGGCCCCATTAGAATTTTTTAATCACTTCCTCATAACTGATAATGCTGTACACTCTGGAATAGGGGGAAAATATAGTTCATACACAGGTATGCAGAATTGCTTTTAAATTTGAAAGGTATTGTATTTCAGCTACGGTCATGTACCATATACGTTTAGGTCAGCGATAGACTACATATAAAATGGTGGTCCCATATGTTTATAATGGAGCTGCCCTATACAGGTGTACCATTTTTTATCTTTTGTACTGTGTTTTTACTGTTCCCTTCCTGTGTTTAGATATGTTTAGATATATAAGCATTTAGTGTCTAACTATGTTGGATGTATAAGTACTTACTGTTCTACAGTTGCCTACAGTATTCACTACAGTACCATGCTGTATGGGTTTGTATCCTAGGAGCAACAGTCTCTACCACAGAGCCTAGGTGTGGAGTAGGCTATCCCATCTAGGTTTGTGTAAGTACACTCTGTGATGTTCACATGGCAAAATCTCCTGACACATTCTCAGAATGTATCCTTGTTGATAAGTGATGTGTAACTGTATTCCTGAATGGAATGGTAAGGAGGCCAAGTTAATCTTTCAGAAGTGAAAACGTGGAGATGAGATGAAATCCCTGGACTTAATGTGGACAAGAGCTGTGTGTGGATAGTTGGGTAGTGAGGAGGGCTCCCAAAGACAAGGAGACCGGGGTGGAGGTGGCTGAAAATGTGACAGGGCAGGCGCGGAGCCTGTAGTAAGGTGCTCGCCCTCGTTATTGTGGAATAATTGCTAATAAATTAATCTTAGTTTCTTCACAAATTCACATTTTCTAAGATTGTCAACCCTTTACCTGTTTCTGGACCTAAAATGTCACTTGAAGAGAGATTATCAAGTTAAACTGGATTAATTGAAAAATTTGCCCCTGTGGATCAAATTCAAATTTTTTGAGTGGTTTTATTTTTGAGAAAATTTATATTTCAAGTAAAGTAGCTACTGTTGTTAACTGGAATTTCAGCTCATGCTGTGATCAATATCTATTATACAATTGCTATTGCAAACTATGCAAGCATTACTTTGAGTTGTGTGTGATATAGCTTGGTAGTCCATGTCATCACTTGCAAATTGATGAGTCCTGTAGCCATAAAATCAAATATCACAGCTATGCTCCATAGAGGGAAATATGGGCTTTTGGTACGACCCATCAACGAGCTGTTGGTTATTTGAAAATTGTTGGCAACAATTCTGCCCAAACGTTGCTGCCTATTTTGCAATGCGTAGGTTTGCTGCTATTCATGGACTGCATATAATAATATTCAGCCTTTCCCTGGTTTCCAGCATGCTCAGGTTAACCATAATGATTCAATGTTCATTTCATGTTGCCTTTTGGTGTGCATACCCAAAAGGTCGAATCTTATTGGAAAAACAAATGTAAAGCAAAGTGCAAGACCATGAGAGGAGTTTGTTGTGATATGTTAGACTTGTACTTGTCTGAATGTATGTGGTGGGGTGTGATTGATTTGGAAATAATGCTTTTAATTTTCTTTTACTGCATATATCAAATAATTTTCTGTTAACTAATATGATGTTTTGGCTTTTGGTTTTAGTATGTCTGAGTACAAATATTCAGGGACAAATTCTTTAATTGAATACATCTTAGAGACAAAGTATTCAGCTGATCTTATTAAACTGTCCTCTGCTCAACTGAAGAAAGTCTTGTAGCAGGACTCCCAAGACAGAATTCATTGGCCTTGCAACATCAGAAACAACCTAGATTAACAAATGGTAATGAATATGAATTTAAATTTATTTGGGATGATGGTTGGAATAAGCTGATCATTCATAGCTTTCTATTGATCTTGGGGACTGGACTTTGCTACTGAAAAAAGATGGCAATTTCAGACATTTAGAATTCAAAATATCCCTTCCTGAATAACTTCAGAGCAGGTTGAAAAATAAATGATGGATTGCTTAAAGCTTCATTTTCACTTGAGAGTGTTTAAAACAATGTACTTTGGTTAGAAATGAGCGCATAAAAAAATAAAAATAAACTAAGAAAAAAACTATGTACTTAACAACCATTATGGAAAACAGTATGAAAGTGCTTCAAAAAAGCTAAAAATAGAGCTACCATATGGCCTAGCAACCCCACTACTGAGTATATATCCAAAGGAGAGGAAATCAGTATGTTGAAGACATATCTGCATTCCCATGTTTATTGTAGCCCTGTTCATAGTAGTCAAGATATGTAATCAACTTAAGTGTCTATCAGCAGATGAATAGAATAGAATACACAATGGAATATTATTTGGCCATAAAAAAGACATTTGGTTTTTTGAGGTAACATGGATAAGCTTGGAGGACACTATGTCAAGTGAGAAAAGCCAGGCATAGAAAGATAAATACCATGTTCTCTCTCCTGCGTGAAAACGTTAATCTCATGGAAGTAGAGAGTAGAATAGTGGTTACTAGAGGCTAGAAAGTGTTGGAGGAGGGGTGGTGTTAGCTAGAGGTTAGTTAACAGATTCAAAGTCACAGCTAGATAGGAGGAGTAAGTCCTAGTGTCCTATAGTAATCTAGGGTGACGATAATTAACAGTAATTCAGTCTATATTTTCAGATAGCTAGAAGAGTAGATTTTTAATGTTCCCAACATAAAGAAATGATAAATGTTTGAGGTAATGCATATGTTAATTATCCTGATTTGATCACTATACCCTGTATACACATATTGACATAACCCACTGTACCTTCTCAAAAAGTTAGCAATAACTTAAAAAAGAAATTTAAAAATCTATGTACCTAGTACTGGAAAGAAGGTCGAAATTGACAACATTTCAGCAATGATGGCATTTTATGAATTATCCACAAGTAAAATATTTAAGGGTTATTGGAGTATTTTCAGCAGAAAGATTTCACAACAAGAGAGAAAAGATCTAGAAATAGGTGGGCCAGATACTAAAGAACCAAATAGCAAATATGGACCATTGGTGCCTGCCTTTCATACCTCAGTAACTTCCTTGAAAGATGAGCTATATAGGGAACTAGTCTGGTAGTATTCAGCCCAGGAATTTCCTTAAATGATAGTTATGCTATCATTCAGAGAACATTAGTACGAAGATTCTTTTCCTTAATTTTACATAAAAAAGACAGTCACTTTCATAACTAATTAGTTGATGCATTTGTTGCTTAGATGGGGGAAAACTGAGCAACTACGATAGTTGGCAAATACTTAGAAGTGACAGAAATAAAACGGGAAACTGATAAAATAAGAATTTGGGATTGCTAGGGGTCCTTGAGAAAAGTAGCCTCACTAAAAGAGTGAATCAGGGAAAAGTTATGCAGATTCTAGATGCATTACTCATTGGGAGAAGGCAAGCATGCCTTCCTCACTCTTGAAGTGGAGGCCATGGGCATGTCCAGGGGTGGCTCTGGCTATAGCAGGCCTGCCTGCAAACCCTGGGGGTCTGCCTCACATTGTTTGTACAGTAAAGAAAGATTCAATACTGACACGTGGCTCTAGTTTACAGAGTCTAATCTACCAAATCCTATTTCAAAGATGTGGATGGGAGACTACATTCAGAACTATGTGCTTATAGAAATGAATGAAGGCTTTACAAATTTTTATCTGAATGACCTTAGGCAGATCACTCATGCACGCTGGATCTTAATTTCCTCATCTAAAAATGAAGGATAGGTTTATTGGAATAATCTAAAGACCATCCTGATTTTGAATGTATCGATTTTGGTTTTTTTCTTTGCTTTGGTTTTTGTTTTGAGACGGGGTCTTTCTTTGTCACCAAGGCTGGCGTTGAATGAGTTCATTGTGAAGAGCTGAGAATGGAAGGAGATGTTATTTAATACGACCTCCATGAGTGTTCCAGGGCTTTACATACAATAGTTACTTTAATCCTACAGCTTTCATTCACTCAATAAGTCACACCCATGAGCTAAGGATATCACTATCCCCATTTTACAGATGAGAGTGAGTGACGTGGACGAGTTCACTTAACTATTGCTAATAAGTGCTTGAGCTGGAATATATTGAGAAATGGCCATAATAATGATATTGGTGAGTCCTTGTAAGTTTTAAATGAAATGAAAAAAAGTATTGTTTTGGGTATTAGAATTGTTCTGGTTTTTCTCTTTCATCATAGATTACTTGAAAGTAAAAAAAAAACAAAACTTTTTAAAGTTGGTAAGATCTCAAATTCTACTCCTTAGAGAGGTTACACTCGGTGTTTGGATTCTTGGGATCTGATTGGGGCGACAGGCAATAAATGATAACGTTAGCTTTCTCTGTCTGAATTCTGAACCAGTTCAGAGCGACAAGGAGAAAGAAAACATATGGAATTCAAATTACACCTTAGAATTTTTTTTTAGCTGGAGTATGGTAGCAAGATCACAGCTCACTAGAAGCCTCAAGAGCAAGCTCCTGGCCTCAAGCCATCTTCCCTCCTTAGACTCCTGAGTAGCTGGGACCACAGGTGCATACCACCATGCCTGGCCAAATTACACCTTTTTAAGATGATAGAACTAATATCAGAGACTTTGACTTAAATTTTTAAATAAATAATTTTTATATGTGCTAACAGTACGCATCCCACTCCTGAATTCCACAGTAGAGACAGCCTTGCCCTCCTGCCTCCTGGCAGTGTTGGGCCATCAAGCCTTCCCATGTGGGATCAGAAGGCTTACCAGACTTAAACATGTGCTTCCAGAGAGTAGCTCAGCCCCCAAGAAGAAGGAGGAGGGAAGGCCTGAGGCCCATCCCCAGTCCCTGTTCTTAAAATTCCCGGATTTAGGAAAGTCACTAGATCTTCCAGGAAGGGGATGAGTGACAGGCCAGAAGAGGAGCCCAGATGGTAAGCTAGAGGAGTGCTGTCCTCATAGAAGGAAACAGGAACCAGGCAGACCCTATCCCACCCCTGGACCCCAATCATAAATGATCTTGTGTTTCCTAAAGCCAGCATCATTCAGAATAAATTATTTTCTTTTACTTGAGAAACCAGCTTTTGTAAAAGTGAAGTTGGATTAAAAACAAACAACAACAACAAACCCTAACCTTATTGTTGCTGAGGCCAATGCTGCTGCTGTGTCTATTTTAGTAGAAGTCAAAGTAAAATATTCTGGCATGTATTATTCACTCCGTGCCCCAAGAAAGCCACTGTACATGATTGTGCCGACAGCATTGTCTTTCCAAACCTGAATTCAAACACGTGCCCCTGGAACCTTAAAATACCTTCGTACTTCTTCTTCTTCTTTTTTTTTTTTTTTTGAGATGGTAAGTAGATAGAAGACTTCATGTAGACAGAAACTGCCCCTCTCTATTGTGGCGGTTAAAGTCTCCACCACACAAGAGACCCAGTTTTAAAGTTGTGCTTTCTCTCATGCAGTTTTTTCATAATAGGAGTGGAAGATACTGAGACCAAAAATTTTTGTGGGCAACTAACTTGTCGATTTCTGAAGTAACATTTTTATTTAACAATGAATAAAACAAATTTGCCCAACTAAATTATTCAGAGGAATTATAAAACTTGTCACTTAGAGTGGATGTTGGGATATTCAGGTCATTTAGGAGGCTGTGGTTAAAAATAAAATGACCTAAATATAAAGCTCTACTTTTTTTAAAAAAGGGAAGTTTAAGCTTTTAATTTTTGTTTGACATTGGTCCTAATTCTGTTTCTTTTGGGGGATGTAGGAGGCTACTCTTTCACTGTTCCAAACAAAGAAAAATTCTCTTCTTGTTGGTAGTTTTGCATGGTGTTTATGTAGCTCTTTGTTTTAGCTAGGATATATAAATTCAGTATCCTTTTTGATATATTAGGGGGATGTATGTGAGTGATGGAGAAATTGGAGAAGGTCATAAGCAAATGACTCTCTTCCAGGAAAAATTAAGACAATTCATTAATTGTTCTGGTCATTCTTTTTGTACTTTTAAGCAAGGAGCATTTGAAATATGAACTTGTCCCAGTCTGCTTTTGTACAATAATTGGAGCATAAAATGTTGAAAATCAATTATGTATTTAGGAAAGATGAAACAGGCTGACATATTGAAGGCATATTGTATTATGTTTGGTGCACTAACCAGGACAGTTACGTCATATTCCTGCAGTAAAATTGTGTCTCGAGAGGGTGAGACACAGAGGATCACACATCCTGATGTACTCAAACTTCACAGAACATAAGAGTGTTTATATTAGGCCTGCCATCTGTCCTGGGAAAGAGTCCTATCTTAAAACTTGGCTATGCTTTTGTTGTTGTTGACTGATAAGCACAGAGTTTGATATTTTTGTTATATATATGCTTATACCTGATTTATAGCAGTGTAGTAATTGTACAATGCATTATGTGTTCCCCATGCTGGTTAGCGGGTAAGATCTTTGCAGGAGAGGGTAGAGGGAGTTTTAGATTTCTCCTGTAACCCCAATGTGCCTGACACAGTGTGACAGTCTGTATCCCCAGTTGTAGATTTGCAGGAGATGTATGAATACTGTCTTGTGTCCTCTTGATAGGAGAGGCACCTGAGGACTGGGTTGTATTGTTTGAGGTCTTAATTGGTAAGCATCTGTATTAGTTGCTAGGGTGGCTATAGCCAAGTACCAGAAATTAGATGGCTTGAACAACAGAAATGTATTGTCTCGGAATTAAACAGAGGCCAAAGTCCCAGATCAAGCTGTTGGCAGAGCCAGTTCTTTCCTAGGCTCTGGGAGGGATCTGTCCTGGGCCTCGTTCTTGACTTGTAGAGGGCTGTTTTCTCCTTATATCTGTTAATGTCATCTTCTCTCTGTGCCTATGTCTACATTTCTCCGTTTTAAAAAGACACCATTTAAATTGGATTAGGGCCCACCCTAATGACTTCATTTTAACTTGATTCCTCTGTATAAAGAGTCTATCTCTAAATAAGGTCACATTCTGAGGTACTAGGTGTTAAGACTTTGTATTAGTCTGTTTTCACTCTGCTCATAAAGACATATCCAAGACTGGGCAGTTTACAAAAGAAAGAGTTTTAATTGAACTTACAGTTCTACACAGCTTGGGAAGCCTCACAATCATGGCAGAAGACAAGGCGGAGCAAGTCCCATCTTACGTGGATGGCAGAGAATGAGGAAGACACAAAAGCAGAAACTCCTAAAAAAAAAAACCACCAGATCTTGTCAGACTTACTACCACAAGAATAGTATGGGACAAACCACCCCCATGATTCAGTTATCTCCCACTGAATCCCTCCCACAACATGTGAGAATTATGGGAGTACAATTCAAGATGAGATTTGGGTGGGGACACAGAGCCAAAACATATCATTCTGCTACCTACCCCTCTAAATCTCATGTCCTCACATTTCAAAACCAATCATTGCCTTCCCAGCAGTCCCCCAAAGTCTTAATCCGTTTCAGCATTAACTCAAAAGTCCACAGTCCAAAGTCTTATCTGAGACAAGGCAAGTCCCTTCCACCTATGAGCCTATAAAATCAAAAGCAAGCTAATTATTTCCTAGATACAAGAGGGTACAGACATTGGGTAAATACAGCCTTTCCAAATGGGAGAAATTGGCCAAGACAAAGGGGCTACAGATCCAAATTTTAAAGCTCCAAAATGATCTACTTTGACTCCATGTCTCACATCCAGGTCATGGTGATCCAAGAGGTGAGTTTCTATGGTTTTGGGCAGCTCTACCCCTATGGCTTTGCAGGGCACAGCCTCCCTCCTGGCTGCATTCACGGGCTGGCATTGAGTGTCTGTACATTTTCTAGGTGCACGGTTTAAGCTGTCAGTGGATCTACCATTCTGGGGGTCTGGAGGATGGTGGCCCTCTTCTCACAGCTACACTTGGTGGTGCCCTAGTAGAGACTCTGTGTGGGGGCTCCAACCCCACATTTCCCTTCTGCACTACCCTAGCAGAGGTTCTCCATGAGGACCTCACCACTACAGCAAACTCCTGCCTGGGCTTCCAGGCATTTCCATATATCTTCTGAAATCTAGGTGGAGATTCTCAAACCTCAGTTTTTGATTTCTGTGTACTGGCAGGCTTAACACCACGTGGAAGCTGCCAAGGCTTGAGTTTTATACCTCTGAAGCCATGGCCCAAGCTCTGCTTTCGCCCCTTTCAGCTACGGCTGGAGTGGCTTGGATGCACCAAGTCCCTAGGCTGCATACAGCACAACTCTTGGCCCAGCCTACCCTTGACCCAGCCTACAAACCACTTTTTCCTCTGGGCCTGTGATGGGAGGGGCTGCTGCTATGGAGACCTCTGATATGCCCTGGAGACATTTTCCCCATTGTCTTGGGGATTAACATTGTCTCCTCGTT
Organism: Sapajus apella; assembly: GCF_009761245.1. Lineage (NCBI taxonomy): Eukaryota > Metazoa > Chordata > Mammalia > Primates > Cebidae > Sapajus > Sapajus apella. The sequence continues at coordinate 22,528,593 of NW_022436958.1, forward strand.
ACTGATGCAAATTCCTACAGCTGGCTTGGACTTCTCCTCAGGCTGCAAATTTTTGAACTTACATGCTCTGCTTCCCTTATAAAACTGAATGACTTTAATAATACCCAGGTAACCTCTAGAATGCTTTGCTGCTTAGACATTTCTTCTTCCAGATATCCTAAATCATTTCTCTCAAATTCAGTTCCACAAGTCTCTAGGGCAGGGGCAAAATAAAACGTAACAAGAGTCACCTTTGCTCCAGTTCCCAACGAGTTCCTTATTTCCATCTGAGACGACCTCAGCCTGGATTTCATTGTCCATATCATTATCAGCATTTTGGTCAAAGCCACTCAACAAGTCTCTAGGAAGTGCCAAACGTTTCCACATTTCCCTGTCTTTTTCTGACCCCTTCAAACTGTTCCAACTATCACTGCCTGTTACCCAGTTCCAAAGTCGCTTCCACATTTTGGGTAACTTTTCAGCTGCACCTCACTCCTGGCACCAATTTACTGTATTAGTCCATTTTCACTGCTGTTGATAAAGACATATCCGAGACTGGACAATTTATGAAAGAAAGAGGTTTAATTGGACTTTTCATGTGACTAGGGAAGGCTCACAATCATGGTGGAAGGTGAGGAGGAGCAAGTCTTGTCTACATGGATTGCAGCAGGCAAAGAGAGAATGAGGAAGATGCAAAAGCGGAAACCCGTAATGAAACCATCATATATTGTGAGACTTATGTACTACCACAAGAACAGGATGGGGAAACCACCCCCATGATTCAGTTATCTCCCACTGGTTCCCTCCAACAACACATGGGAATTATGAGAGTACAATTCAAGATGAGATTTGGGTGGGAATGCAGAGCTAAACCATATCAGACCTCAACATGAATTTTGGGGACACGTAATTCAACCCTAACAGCAAAGATCTGGAGTCACAGTCTCTTTCTGTCTCCTAATTCAGTAACTTCCTCTGCCCTGTTTAATAAATATTTGTTTTTTAGTTTATATGCAGCTTGGCCAAATTTTCAAAGAAATATCTACTCTACTTTTTATATTTCCTTCCATTGCTGGTTTATGGATTGAAATCTTTCTTAGATGGTGACAGTTTTGCTTGAGGCTGTTTTTCATTGGATTTTAAAAACGTATATCTCCTTCCTGTTTGATCCTAGGAGTATAAAAGTAATTGCTATTTAATGTACACATTGGTTTTAAAGAGGCATAAACTGTGTACTTTGCCTATGATCTTTTCCCTTTTAGTCTTTTTGGAACACTTCTTTGGCGCCCTAACAAGGGAAAATGATCAGTGTTTTCAGGGTTTATTATATGGGACATACAGCCACCTGGGGAGTTGGGACCTTAACTGTCAGGCAACAGTGGAAATCAAGCTGCTAGGTAGTTCTTGAGTTTGGATTGGTACTCAGAATGTAATATTTATAAGATAAAATATATCCTCTCACTTTGAATTACCAGTAGTATTTTAAGGAACCTTTTATGCTAAACATTTATACCAAAAAGGCATCAGTTTAATAAATTCCCAAGTGCAGTGGAGTTTCTCCTTACAGCTAGGTGTCTTCTGTCTGACTCAAGACTGTAAACTCACAGGGGATGGCCCTGTAAGTGTTAGGAAATAAGTATTTGCAGTGGTTCTGAGTTTGGAAGACTGTGAATGCAAACTGGATATACCTGTTCTGTGTGTGTGTATGTGTGTCTCAGGTTAATTGCAATTTTCAAAGTAACTGTAAATTTGTTTATATTTTACATATATATATTTTTGAATGAGAGACAGATGTCTTGCAGATGAGCAGTCTGGGTAACATATATATATGTAGGGAGGGAGAGCATTAGGACAAATACCTAATGCATTCAGGGCTTAAAACCTAGATGATGGGTTGATAGGTGCAGCAAACCACCATGGCACATGTATACTTATGTAACAAACCTGCATGTTCTGCACATGTATCCCAGAACTTAAATAAATTAATTAAAAAAGAAAAAAAGATGCCTTAGAAAGTGGCAGCATGTAGAAATGTAAAAATAGTACCCTGATTGGGACATTCTCCTGTGTATGTTGATTTATAGCCCACTGGGACTCTTAGTGTCTGTGTGCATTTTGAATACTGTTATAGAACAGGCATGATTCAAACCTGTTGTCAGTGTTGTGCAGCATCCCGCAGTTCAAAGGCAGCCAGTTACATAGTGCTTGGCAGGAAGCCTTCCATTTTGAATATTGGTTGAGAGAAAAGAGAGAATGAGGAGTCTGTGTGGAGCATTTTATTATGACGGAAGCACAGCCCAACTGCTGTAGACAGGTATTAAAAGCCTATCCCACTGGCCTCATCCTATATTTGCTATAGATGCATTCCCATGAGGCCTCCAGATTGAAAAGAAAGCCCACTGTTCTGCTGCGCAGCTGTTAAAATAGTTAATACTGTGTTTCCCAACTATTATGGGATATGCCGTATGTGGCCTTTGAGAACATGAACTTATAGTGCACTGGGGGGCAGTCTTTGGGATCATTAATAGTATAATTCTAGCAAACAATAGCAGACAAAATTATGTAGGCTACAGTAATTCCTTTTAAGAAAAAACTGTAGTAAAATATATGTAACATAGAATTTACATTTTAATCCAAAATGTAAGTGTACGATTCAGTGGCATTACGTACATTCACATTATTGTGCAGCCAGTACCACTGTCCATCTCCAGAACTTTTTCATCCCAAAGAGAAATTTTGTACCCATTAAACACTGACTTTCCCTTTCTCCTTCCCTCAGCCCCTCTAACCTCTTTTCTACTTTGTCTTTGAATTTGCCTATCCTAGATGTCTCATACAGTAGAATTGTGGATTTGTCCCTTTGTGTCTGATGGCCCTAGTAATTCTTAGGTAATTCTTAAGCTTCTACTGTGTGCCATTTTCTTTTTGATCATGAAGTAATTTAGTAGATGACTTCAGAATGTTAAAATTTTGGGACAAAAAATAACGAATAAAACCCAAGGACAGAAATTTGAAACTCTCATGCCTTCGGGGGCCTGAAGGTGGTAACATCTAATACTTAACGGAGTAGTTCCCGTATCAGCCGCAGCTCTGAGTACTTTGCAGATAATAACACATTGACACTCATGCCAGCTCTGTGAGGTAGATATTATTAATAATACCCTAGTTTTGCAGATGAGAAACTGAGGCCCAGAAAGATGAATTCCTTGCCTAAGATACTGGCATGGCTGGTGCGTGGCAGAGCTGGGGTTGCAGCTCAGCAGTCTGCTCCAGAGCCCAAGCTCTTGCGAGCTCCTTAGGTGCACAGGTACAGTGGGCTGGGGCAGGGAAACTGCAGCCCAGCAGCCAGGGAGTGAGCCAAAGGAAGCAGCCAGTGATTTTCAGCCCGTGTTGGAAGTGATGGGAATAGAAATTCTGCACAGGTGGTTGCTTAGTGGGAATGCAGGCAGAATACTGCTGGCACTTGCAAATTTTCAAGAGAAGCTAGAACTCCTTATTTATGTGTAACCTCCTGATTTCTAAATGTTGGCAACCTAATTCAGTTAAAGATAAAAACAAAGCATGTGGGGCAAACAATATCTGTGGCCCACTACCTTCAGACCTTTGCTCTGGAGGTTTCAGGATAATTTTTTTCTTATTAGATCCCTCAGCAGTTGTTGGTACTTCTGGGACACTCATCCACTTGTTTGGACCTGGAGGCAGGGTCTTGATGATCTTTGCTTCCCTAGCTACGGTTTTCTTTCTTTTCTTTTCTCTTTTCTTTTCTTTTCTTTTCCTTTCTCTTTCCTTTCCTTTCTCTTTCCTTTCCTTTCCTTTCTCTTTCCTTTCCTTTCTCTTTCTCTTTCCTTTCTCTTTCTCTTTCCTTTCTCTTTCTCTTTGCTTTCTCTTTCTCTTTCCTTTCCTTTCTCTTTCCTTTCCTTTCTCTTTCCTTTCCTCCCTTTCCTCCCTCCCTTTCTTTCTTTCCTTTTCT
>NW_022436958.1:22532641-22585820 GCF_009761245.1 Sapajus apella
TTTTTTTTTTTTTTTTTTTTTTTTTTTTTTTTTTTTTTTTGAGACACAGTCCTGCTCTGTTGCCCAGGCTCGAGTGCAGTGGCACGATCTCTGCTCGCAAAGCAGCTGGGACTACAGGTGCTTGCCACCATGCCTGGCTAATTTTTGTATTTTTTGGTAGAGACGGGGTTTTGACATGTTGGCCAGGCTGGTCTCAAACTCCTGGCCTCAACTGATTCACCTGCCTCAGCCCCCCAAAGTGTTGGGATTACAGGGGTGCAGCTGCAGCTTTCATATAGCAATTGTTAGTAAATGTGTGCTGAGCAAATGAGTCTTGAAAGCGCTCACGATGTCTTCCTGAGTGCTACCAAGAGAAAATCTAATTTTAAACAAAAAAAAAACTAGTTGATTTTGAGAGGATAATATCTTTTCATTCAGGACCTAATAATTTATTGTTTCATGGGGGGCTCCTTTGAATTAACAATGCTGAGTAGAATAGGACTTTACTTTTTATTTTTATTTTTGAGACAGAGTTTTGCTCCCTCGCCTAGGCTGGAGTGCAGTGGTGCCATCTCAGCTCACTGCAACCTCTGCCTCCTGGGTTCAAGTGATTCTTCTGCCTCAGCCTCCTGAGTAGCTGGGATTACAGGAGCATGCCACCACACCTAGCTAATTGTATTTTTAGTAGAGATGGAATTTCGCTATGTTGGCCAGGTTGGTTTCAAACTCCTGACCTCAAGTGATCCACCCACATCAGCCTCCCAAAGTGCCGGGATTATAGGTATGAGCCACCACACCTGGCCTTAGAATAGCACTTTAAAGCAATTTTTTTTCCTTCAGAAAAAGTCCCACCAGAGAAATTTAAATATATGCTATATGTAACACATACAAACATAAACTTCTTTATTTCAATGACAGCCACAGCATTTACAACATACTTACGGTATGCTAGCCACTGTGTTAAGGGTTTTACCTGCTTTATTTTTTTAGTGTGAAGTCAATTAAGAATTTGTGGATTTGAATTGAATTTAGATTCAGAAAGACTTGAACATATCTGATACAATTTACTGGCTTTGCCCATGAAGCTGTTCAGGGCAATGAATTTAAGACACTAGTCCAACGTCATACATCTGCTGTATGGTACAGCCAGAGCCCTTTGGACACAAATATCTATTGAGTGATATAGACAACCTTCTTGGACACACCTGTTGTGTAGTATAGTCAGTCTCTTTTTTTCCCCTGGCCTTTGGTCCAATAGTGTCTTTTTAGATACCATAATGCTTCTACTTTTATCTTTCCATCATCTGTGGAAAGGTAGGATTAAAGTGTAATATAATGTGTCAGTCGTAGAAATCTTCTGAGCTACCAGTCATTACCAAGGTATTCAAAATGGTTTGCTAGTACCAGTATAGATTTGGATTGTCTTTTAGCCTTTGTGAGATGCCCGGAGTTAGCAGTTACCTGTGGCTAAGAAAAGAGACCTCACTCCATTAGAACAGAACCCTAAACCAAACGATCTGATCATCTTATAGATAATACTGTAAGTGAAAATGTAAAAGTAACTAAAAATTTTTTAAAGCGTAGTTTACACATAATGATATAGTAATCCTTGACTTTTGTCATATAATTTGGTAGGTAGACATCAGTGGTTTTAAGATCATTTCTAGTGGGGAGGGCAGGGTTTGTACCCTTCTCTCATTCAGCTGAAAATTATTTAGGCTTTTCTTTTTGAAAGATAACCAAAGTAATCTATGCTTCTGGTAGAACTTGTTAAAAATAGGGAAGTAGCTGGGCAAGGTGGCATGTACCTGTAGTCCTAGCAACTCAGGAGGCTGAGGTAGGAGGATCAGTGGTGCTCGAGCCCAGGGGATTGAGGTGGTAGTGTGTTAGAATCACGCCTGTGAATAGCCACTACACTCCAGCCTGGGCAATGTAGCAAGATTCTATCTCTTAACAAAAAAAAAAAAAAAAAAAAAGAAAGAAAAAGTAATTTTGCATTCAGAAATTTGCTGGAGACATTTTAAAATAAAATGGTAACTTAATTTAAATTTAACAGAATATAACTGAAATTAAAATTTAAGGAAATGCTGAACTTCAGTTCGATTTTTTTACCTGAAACTTTCAGTCTTTTCTGCTTTACTATACTGTCCACATTCAAGAGATGTATAAACAGTATAGGTTGGCATATAATTAAGGGCTGGAATCTGATATACAGGTCATAAGTCCAAGTTTGAGGAAGAATTGAGAATTCTCAGGACATGTAAAGTCCCATTAAAACAAATTAAAAACCTTAAAACCTGTCTTAAATTAAGACAGCTGAAAAATTTTGACAATAAGTTAATGGAGAGATGAGTGTCTTTTTCAGTATTTCAGAACTGTGGAAAAAAGAGCTCTGTTACTTAAAAATTTGAAATCCTGATACACATAATTTTACTTGCTCCCAACAACCTTTGGTGGTATTCCTGTTTTTATCATTGAACGCTGTTGAAAGCTGATGGAGCAGTGTCATCCTGGAGGTGTGGCCAGAATGCCACCATGTCTGATCTGACGCTGTTGTTATCCCATTCACAACTGCAACTTGGGAGTTAAGCAGGGAAGCCCTCTGAGCAGTTCAGAATACGTAGTGCATGTATAGGGTACGTGCCAGCGTGTATTTACATTTCTCCTAAGTGTGTGCCTAGGACCTCTTGTTTTTGATCTGGAGGCTACTTGAATTAAGGACATTTGTTCTGGGGTTCTATTCATAAGAAATGACAAGCTGGAAAGTAGAAATAGAGGTGGCCTGGAGAAGCTGGCATGCCTGACTGGGTAAGATCATCAGCTTGGGAAGCACACAGGCTGTATGGCTTGACAGACATTCCTAAGATCTCTTGGCAGGACAACTGGGTTTTTGATGACTTTGGGCTAGGTCTTGTTCATGACCCAAATGTTCATCAGGTGCATACTATATACCAGGGGTTAGTGTGTGATGATAAACACATTAGGGTCCCTTCCTTGTTCACAGCCTAGGAGGGCACATGGTTTCATATACAAATATAAGTCAGTATACTAAGGGTTACATAATGAGATGAGTGGCATATAGTGGAAGCATAGGGAAAATTGAGACTTCTGCTTCTGAGTGAAAGGAATGCCTTGTGGTCATGGGGAATGAATAGGAGTTGTCCAGGTAAAATAAAAGGACATTCTAGGTAGAGAGCGAGAGAGATCTGTATATGTAAAATAGACAGATTCTGACAAATTTTAGAGAAAACTTTATACCAAATTCGTAACCCATGGCCTATTTTTTGAGGCAGAGTCTCGCTCTGTCACCCAGGCTGTAGTGCAGTGGTATATCTTGGCTCACTGCACCCTCCACCCTCCGGGCTCAAGTGATCTTCTCATCAGTCTCCTGAGTAGCTGAAAACACAGGCGCATACCACTGTGCCTGGATATATTTTTGCATTTTTGAAAGAGATAAGATTTCACCATTCTGCCCAGGCAGGTCTCAAACTCCTGAGCTCAAGCAATCCTCCCACTTTGGCTTCCCAAAGTGCTGGAATTAAAGGCATGCACCATGGCTCCTGGCCACTCATGGCTTTTAAAAGTCATTATAGAAATTGTCAAAAATAAGGCCAGGTGCGGTGGCTCATGCCTGTAATGCCAGCCCTTTGTGAGGCCGAGGTGGGTGGATCGCCTGAAGTCAGGAGTTCAAGACCATCCTGGCCAACATGGTGAAACCCCATCTCTACTGAAAATACAAAAAAATTAGCTGGGCATGGTGGCACACATCTGTAATCCCAGCTACTTGGGAGGCTGAGTTAGGAGAATTGCTTGAACCCAAGAGGTAGAGACTGCAGTGAGCCGAGATCGCGCCACTACACTATAGCCTGGGCGACAGTGCAAGACTCCGTCTCCAAAAAAAAAAAAAAAGAAATTGTCAAAAATATACAAGTAATGAGGCATATAACAAACCATCGTGTATCTACCAACCAGCTTCACAAATATCAACACTTCGTCAATCTTGTTTCAGTAGCCCTACATTGCTTTTGTTGTTGTTGTTGTTGTTGGAGCAGTTTATTTTTTAGTATATATATTTAAGGTCTACAACCTGCTGTTTTTGCAAATAGTCATGTGCCACAACATGGCATGCATATACAATGGTGGTCCCATAAGATTATAGTAGGAACTGGAAAATCCCTACTACCTAGTGACATGGTAGCCATTATAATGTTATAGTACAGTTACCTTATTTTTGAAATAAATTTAGTGTAGCCTAAGTGTACAATGTTTATAAAGTCTACAGTAGTATACGGTAATGTCCTAGACCTTTACATTCACTCACCTCTCCACTCACTGACCCACCCAGAGCAACTTGCAGTCCTGCAAACTCCATTTGTGGTAAGTACTCTATGCCGCAGCATTTAAAAAAATCTTTTAGGCCTGGCGCGGTGTCTCATGCCTGTAATTCCAGCACTTTGGGAGGCTGAGACAGTCAGGTCACTTGAGATCAGGAGTTCAAGACCAGCCTGGCTAACATGGTGAAACCCTATCTCTACTAAAAATATACAAATTAGCCAGGCATGGCTGTGCGTGTCTGTAATCCCAGCTACTCAGGAGGCTGAGGCAGGAGAATTGCTTGAACCTGGGAGGCAGAGGCTGCAATGAGCCAATATCGTGCCACTGAACTCCAGCCTGAGTGACAGAGTGAGACTATCTCAAAAAAAAAATCTTTCAGATCATATTTAGATCATGTTTTTACTGTGCTTTTTCTATGGTTAGATATGTTTAAATACACAAATACTTCCCCTTGTGCTACATTTGCCTCCAGTATTCAGGATAGTAACATGCTGTAGTATATAGCCCAGGCTTGTAGATTTGTGTAAGTACACTCTCACATTCACACAGTGATGCTGACGCTGAATCCCGCACTTCCATTCTCCATCCCTATCATTAAGCCACTGGTAACTGTACTTAGCTTGATACACATATACATAGTGAAGTGATTACTATGGTCAAGAAAATTAACATGCCCTTAATTTCATATAGTTACCTTTCCTTCTTTCTTTTTTTGTGGTGAGAGTACCTAAAATCTACTCTCTTGACAAAGTACCAGTAAACAATACAATGTTATTAACTATAGTCTTCATGTTGTACATTAGCTTTCTAGATACTCATTCTGCAACATTTGATCTATATTTTATCCCCAGCAGTTTAAAGCAAATCCCAGACATTATGTAATTCCCTTTGTAAATAGTATGTATCTGTAGCTCATTAATAAAGATCCCCCTCATGTCATTAACACAAAACAAAATGAGGATAATTCCCTAAGACTCATCAATACCCAGTCCATATGTAGATTTCTCCCATTAACACAGGATTCATTATCTAAGGGATTTTTTTTTTTTTTTTTTGGGGGGGGCACACTACATTTTTCAGGGATGTTGGATACATGGGACTTCACTATAATGCCATATTTTTATTTATTTCTTTGAAAATGCTATACTATTTATTTGGTCTTATTTCTGATCATTTAACTGATCAGACTGGCCCCATGGAGCGAGTCTGGAGGGCTGTACCTTAAAACTTTCTTTATTGCTTGTTTGTTTTACATAAAGGCCTTTTCAGGGATGCAGTGAACATTCAAATTCTGAGAGCTAGATTGTAAATGGTTTAGGTTACTCTGACCAATTCCTTTGATTTTGCTTCAGTGTTTTTTGCTCTTTTTATTTTTTGTAGAGACAGGGTCTCACTCTATCGCCCAGGCTGGAATATAGTGACATGCTCATAGCTCACTGAAGCCTCCAGTCCTGGGCTCAAGTGATCCTCTTGCCTCAGCTTCCCAATGGCTAGGACTACGGGGGTATCCACAATTCTTGGCTAACTTTTAAATTTTTTGTAGCGATAGGGTGTAGCTATTGTCCAGCATAGTCTTGAACACCTGGCCTCAAGCAGTCCTCCTATCTTGGCCTCACAAAGTGCTGAGATTACAGGTGTGAGCCAGTGCGTCTGGCCTTGCTTCAGTTTTTAGCTTCCAGTGTTTAGGTCATGTCCTCCTCAGCCTTTAAAAGCTGTTGCCGGCCGGGCACGGTGGCTCACGCCTGTAATCCCAGCACTTTGGGAGGCGGAGGCGGGTGGATCACGAGGTCAAGAGATCGAGACCATCCTGGTCAACATGGTGAAACCCCGTCTCTACTAAAAATACAAAAAATTAGCTGGGCATGGTGGCGCGTGCCTGTAGTCCTGGCTACTCGGGAGGCTGAGGCAGGAGAATTGCCTGAACCCAGGAGGCGGAGGTTGCAGTGAGCCAAGATCGCGCCATTGCACTCCAGCCTGGGTAACAAGAGTGAAACTCCGTCTCAAAAAAAAAAAAAAAAAAAGCTGTTGCCTAGCATGCCTTCTTGGCATGGACCCAGCACAGTGTCCTTACTCAGATGCTTGTAGCGGTCCCTGCTGATCCTTTAGGGTTGGGCCTTTGTTGTCTTTTTTTTTTTTTTGAGGCTTTCCTAGATGACCTCAGCTTCTTTGGCTTCCTGTCCCTCTCCATTTTTTCTACCCCACACTCTAGCCTTTAATTATATGCTGTCTTTTTCTGTTGCTATAACTGAATACCCAAGACTCAGCAATTTATAAAGACAATTTATTTCTTACAGTTTTGGAAATTATGAAGTCCAGTGTCTTGAGGCTATATCTGGGAGGGCCTTCTTGCTGGTAGGGACTCTGTAGAGTCCCAGGGTGGCTTGGAATATCCTGAGCCTGGTACATGCTGCTAGTCCGTGCCGCTTGTATCTCCTAGAGTGCTGGGTTGAGCTGCCCTTGGGGTTGCTTAGTGGTGGAGTGGCTGAGGAGTGCTGCATTGGGATACAGAAAGCAGAGACCCAAGGGGGCCCTGGGCAGCAACCCCATGGAGGGTACCTGGGTCCTTCTCCTGAAACCATTCTGCCCTTCTAGAGCTCTGGACCCCAGTGATGGGAGGGACAGCCTCAAAGATCTCTGAAATGCCAGTTTTCTTTTTCTCATTCTCTTGATAATTTCATCTATCAATAGTAATCTCCTTAACAAATGATCACCTAGCCACAGCCTTGTTTCCTCTCCTGAACACAGTTTTCACTCTTTTTTTTTTTTTTTTTTTTTTTAACATGGAATGCTTCATGAACTTGCATGTCATCCTTGCACAGGGACCATGCCAATCTTCTGTGTATTGGTCCAGTTTTAGTATATGTGCAGCTGAAGGAAGCACCTTTTTCACTCTATGTGATCAGACTACAGAGTACTGAAGTCTTCCCATTCTGTTTTCCTTAAATTATATACGTTTTGTCTCTAAGTCATTTCTTTGCTCTCACATCTCACTGGATGTGGTCAAAAATAACCATAACCGTGCAGCATCCTGAATGCTTTGCTGTTTAAATATTTCTTCTGCCAGATATCTTAGTTTATTGCTCTCAAGCTCTGCATTTCACAAAGACCTGGGGCATGGACACAATTTAGCCAAGCTTGTTGCTGCTTTGTGACAAGGATGGCCTTTACTCCAGTTTCCTATACTTTGTTCCTCATTTCTGTCTAAGGCCTTGTCACAATGGCCTTTACTGTTCAAGTTTCTACCAACATTTTGGCCATGACCACTGAAGCAATCTTGAAGAAGATTCAGACTTTCCGCTAGCTCTTGTCTTCTCAGCCCACATCAGAATCTCCCCTAATGCTCCACTTACAGCAATTATAGGCTTTTTCTAGCTTACTCCTTCGAACCCTTCTAGCCTCACTGCCCAGTTCCAAAGCCACTTCTACATTTTCAGCTGTTATAGCAGTGACCTCATTCTTGGTACCTATTTTCTGTCTTAGTCCATTTTCAGTTGCTATAACTGAATGCCACAGACTGGGTAATTTATAAAAAAGAAAAAGTTATTTCTCACAGTTCTGGAGGCTGTGAAGTCCAGAAGCATGATGCTGGCATCTGCTTGGCTTCAAATGAGGGCCTTCTTCCTGCCTCATAACATAGCAGAAGGTATCACATAGCGAGAGGGCAAGAGTATGCATGTCAGCTCAAGTCTCTCTTCTTCTTCTCAAGCCCCCAGTTCTATCATGGGAACCCCATTCCAGTGACCTCATCTCATCCTTATTTCCTCCCAAAGGCCCCACCTCCACTCCACATAGGAATTTGAGGATTAAGTTGCCAACACATAAAAGTTGGGGGACACATTCAAACTATAGCATATGCTAATTTTTTTTTTTTTTTTTGGATATGGAGTCTCTTATTGCCCAGGCTGGAGTGTAATGGCACGATCTCACCTCACTGTAACCTCTGCCTCCCGGGTTCCAGTGATTCTCCTGCCCCAGCCTCCCAAGTAGCTGGGATTATAGGCATGGGGTTTCATCATGTTGGCCAGGCTGGTCTCGAACTCCTGACCTCATGTGATTTGCCCGTCTTGGTCTCCCAAAGTGCTGGGATTACAGACGTGAGCCACCGTGCCCAGCCTGATCTTTACTGTTTATACTTCTCTTGCATGTAGACAAAATGAAACAGTAGAAAGGACAAGAACTTTGAAGCCAATGTAATCTAAATCCTTGAGTTTATATACTCATATTTTTAAAACCTTATGGATAAAAAACAAAACACATGAGATCTAACTCCTAACAAAATTTTAAGTGTACAGTATTGTTAACTTATAAGCACAATGTTATGCAGCAGACTTCTAGAACGATTTTATCCTCTGTGAATGAAACTTTATATTCTTTAAACAACTCTCCCATTCTGCTCTACTTCTGTGAGTTTGACTATTTATTTTTGATGATTATTATTATTGAGACAGGGTCTTTCACTCTGTTGCCCAGTCTAGAGTATAGTGGCTTGATTGTAGCTCACTATAACTTAAACTCCTGTGCTCAAGTGATTCTCCCAAGCAGCTGAGACTAAAGGCATGTGCTGCTATACATAGCTAATTTATAGATTTTTTTGTAGAGATGGAGATCTTGCTGTGTTGCCCAGGCTGGTCTCGAACTCATGTCCTCAAGTGATCCTCCCAAGTCAGCCTCCCAAAGTGCTGGGATTACAGGTGTGAGTCACAGTGCCTGGCTGAGTTTGACTATTCTATATGCCTCATAAGAGTGGAATCATGTGCTATTTGTCCTTCTATGACTGTTTTATTTTTCTTGCATAATGTCTTCAAGGTTCATTCATGTTGTATCATGTATCAGGATTTCCTTTTCATGGCTGAATAATCCATTGTGTGTGTGTGTGTGTGTGTGTGTGTGTGTGTGTGTGTGTGTTGTGTGTGTATATATATATATATCACATTTTGTTTATCCATTCATCAGTGAGTGAATATTTAGGATGCTTCTACATTTTCGTTTTGTGAATAATGCTGCAGTGAACATAGGGAGTGCAAATAGCTTTTTGGGATCCTGACTTCAATTCTTTTGGATAAATACCCAGAAATGAGATTGTTGGATCATATGCCTCAGTTTTTTTATGAAGGTTTGTAACATGGAACATGTGCATTGTTCCATGTTATTCATGGCGTGCAGAGTGGGTTCTTTCCTGTCTCGGCACCTTCTCTTGAAATCAGGTGTCCTTATAGTTTGAGTATTTTAACTGTGCTTTATCATAAGTACTTAGTATTTCTTGCTTAACTAATGTCCTATTATTATTTTTTAGAGACAGTCTTGCTCTGTCAATCAGGCTGGAGTGCAGTGGCACAATCATAGTTCACTGTAACCTTGGACTCCTGGGCTCAAGCAGTCCTCCCATGTTAGCCTCCTGAGTAGCTGAGACTATAGGTGCATGCCACCATACCCAGCTAATTTAAAAAATTTTGTGTAGAGATAAGGTGTTACTGTGTTGCCCAGGCTAGTTTTGAACTCCTAGTCTCAGGTGATCCTTCCTGCCTCAGCCTCCCAAGTAGCTAGGTCTGCACTTATGTGCCACCATGCCTGTGTTTTTAACATAGCGACACGGGGTCTTGCTGTGTTATCCAGGCTGGTCTTGAACTCCTGGCCTCAAGCAGTGATCTTGCTTTGACCTCCCAAAGTGCTGGGATTGTAGGTGTTAAGTCACTGTACCAGGCCTCTGTACTCTTTTTGATCATGTCTTCAATAACGTTGAGAATTATTTTGGAGAGAAGTCACCATTTCCCTGCAAAAACCGTTTTATTCACTGGTCACTCACAGCAGCTGTGTCATTGAGGAAGTGTTGACACTGCTTTTGGTTTTTAAGTGACTGTGTGTTATTCCTTCCCAGGGGTGGGAAAAAAAATTGCAAGGTTGGAATTTTCTGGATTGTTAACAAGATCAAAAAGCAAAGATATGAAGCCAAGGGGAGAACGTCTTTCTACAAAATAGTAGTAGAAAGCAAAAAATGCTAGAATTTTGTTGAACTTAAGAGGTATTACAAAAATAACCTGACCAGAAAATGAAGGCTGCTGTTTTTTATGTTACTCTAAAGTGTAAGACAGTTTAACCACCTAGGATTTTTAAGTTGTCTGGATCTTTAAAGAATATTGATAAAAATGCAGATACACATTTAGCTTTGTTTTAGAAGATGACTTGATTTCCTAGGACAGAAGTTATCTCATAGTTGTAATTTCGGTAACCATGGGTGTTAGCCTTGAAGTGGTTGATAAAAAGCTCTCTGATTCTCCTCTACTCAGAGAAGACACAGTTGCGGGCATTTCTCTGCTTTTCCTCAGTTTTCACCTTAAAACTAGTAAAGGAGGGTTCAGTGGCTTCAGCATCCCTAAAACCAACACTGGGGTGTTGAATTCTCCAGAAAGAGAGAGATCCTGTTTTCTCAGTTTGTTGTTGAGGCTTTGTTTTTTTGACATTTTTTGACAGCTAAGATCCAGATCTCGTGACTTGTGTTCTGGCCAGAGGACCCTCAGCTTTTTGTGATGAGTCATTTCCTCATGAGTCCTGAGGTACTGGGCCTGGAACCCCCAGCTCAGAATTGAGGGCAGCAGATCCAGCCTCCGCAGCTGGGAGGGAGAGCACGTGTCAGGAGGAAAGGGCTGGTGGCTCAGGGTATATGAGTAGCCTGACACTGGCACCCATGTCCCCTGACCTGTTCTGGCCATTTGGATGCAGAATGACCTCGAGTCTCCTGGAAGATTGCTAAGAGCAAGGCAGCACGTCAGCCCCGGAGGTGTTAGCAGCAGGCTATCCAGAGAGAATCTCAGGCTCCTTATCAGAGTTGAGCTAGAGGGTGGGTTAGGCCTGTGGAATGCAGGAACAAGAAGCCAAGTTATTAGATACAAGGTCAGGGCCTGCCATTAAGCAGCAAGAGCAGCTTAGCCAGAGCTATTTAAATCTCTATCTTAGAAATTCCCGCTGGGTTGAGCCAGCAAGGGGAGTGTGGGGGCGAGGGTTAAGAGGCTTCAGCTGTGGGGAAAGAAGGGCTGTGGACATTAAAAACAACAGGCCAGGCCTGAATGTCCTGATAGCCTAGACCTAAATAGAGAGGTTTTTAGTGTCCTGGTAGCTCATTTTTAGCCTGCTTGCAAGTGAACAGATCTTAGGGATATATTCAGTGATGAGCTTGAAAACTGAGGATTGGTTATGTGAATCTGGAAGTGGATATAGTTTTAAATTCAATTTAGACAAAACAAATTCCTCAATTTTTCTGAAGTGTAAATTATAACCCTTTATTACAGAACTGTCAGTTAAATTCAGGAAAGAATTTACATTCATGAAAAGCAAATTGGTGCTTTTGGGTGCTATAACTTATCAAGAAATAAATATATAAATCAGGAAGCTGAGCTTTGGAAAAAAGAAATAAATATGAAATCACCCAATAATCCATTCTGAGTAGATGAATGATTAAAGATCTTTGAGGTTAGGTTGCTTTAGATCAAGGGAAAACTCACCCTAGCCTTTGTGGTTCACATAAGCACACATAACAGTGCAGAATTTATTCCTTGGCTCTGTTTGTCATACAGATTAAATTCCAAAGTCAACTGAAGCTTGGCTCATTGCTCACAGAATCCTAACACTTAAACCAATTTTATCATCTTTAAAAAAGTTGGAAACTTAATACGTTTAGAGAGTATAGAAATGCTTAGGCTGTTTAAAAACACTCTAATTCAAATGCCTTGTTTCCTAAGGTCATATGGCCCTAGGTGTCTGGGCAGATTGAAGAAGCAGAGATTAATCAGGCTTCATTGGTGACTTAGGAGGAGGTAGGGGCATGTCATCAATTCAAAGGCGTAGTCCATCTGCTCAAAGAAGTTTATCATCTGGTGAGGAGCTTTACTCAAAGATACCATAAGAAAAGGTAGATGAGAATAAGGAACGGGAGAGTACTCAGATGGAACATTCCAGATCAGAATGGCAGTGCTTTTGAGAAAACCCATCCTGGTTTCTGTTGGTGTTAGAGACCACACGGAAACAGCACATTGCAGTTGGATACAGTCCCCTTCCTATTTTTGAGGACATTTGGTTCTTGTGGACTGAGGTTAGCCATGTGGACATCTCTCCTGGATATAGTGGCAGAAACACACTGGGAGCAAAGTAACCTTTTCTTGGTGCTCAGGGTCATCTTTCAAGTATTGTTCTGCTTTAAAATGCTTTGTTTTGGTGTCCTTGGATGCATTTGGGGATTGAAAGGCTATTAAAACTGTAACAGCCTGTAATCTACTGTTTTGAATTTTATAAATTCTCTCCTGTCAGTCACAGCTTCTCAGGGCTGTCATTGTGCCCATATCACACTGCCCCTCCATTCTTTTTACCTTACAGTGGCCGGGAAAATCACATATTCCCTCCTGTTAGAATTGAATCTGAAAGACAGTGGGAGGGCACTGAGGGAGTGCCTTAGAAGGGGTGTTGGGGGTCGGTGTGAGGATTGGGAAGTTCCCTTCTGCATTGCGCAGGAACTGAGCCCCAGATATCGGCAGCTTTGAAGACTTCCTTGCATCTTGGTTCCTGGTATTTTGTGGATAAGCTGAGGTTGCAGCATATGACTTCTGTCTTGGATAGGCCTCCCCGCCTTTTTTTTCTACTCTTGCCTGAATCAATTTTGTCACAGGAAGGAAAGAATGAAAGTTTTCTCAAGGAAAATGAGAAGAAGCTGAATGGAGGAAGACCCAGGACTGAGCGAGGGCTTGGCCTGTCTGTCAGCCACTGTTCTTACAGTCTAAATGTACTGAGCCCTGCAAAAGGTTCAGTGGGATGTCATGGACCCTGTCATCAAGAAGCCTAGCTGTGGCCGGGCGCGGTGGCTCACGCCTGTAATCCCAGCACTGTGGGAGGCCGAGGCGGGTGGATCACGAGGTCAAGAGATCGAGACCATCCTGGTCAACATGGTGAAACCCCGTCTCTCCTAAAAATACAAAAAAAAATCAGCTGGGCATGGTGGCGCGTGCCTGTAATCCCAGCTACTCAGGAGGCTGAGGCAGGAGAATTGCCTGAACCCAGGAGGCGGAGGTTGCGGTGAGCCGAGATTGCGCCATTGCACTCCAGCCTGGGTAACAAGAGTGAAACTCTGTCTCAAAAAAAAAAAAAAAAAAAAAAAAAAAGAAGCCTAGCTGTCTTTGGGAGAGAGGACTAACAGACCTGAAACTCTCAATTATAAGTGGTGCTTTTGCATCTTGTGTGAGTTCAGAGAAGAGTGATTTAAGTCAGGGGCTTGGAGCCAGGAGGGTGGGATGCAAGTAGGATTCAAGTAAGTGGGCATGGATGAGTTTGTGAATCACCAGTTAGGAAGTGGCAGAGGTTAGGGACAGATGTATCAGCACAGCTGAGGAACTCATTTCAAAGGAGGAATTGTAAGTTTGTGACTGGTTCACAGATCGTTGAGTTGTGTGGTTGATGCAAATGCAGTCTCTTGGGCTCCAGGTGTGATTGCCCATGGGCTGCGGGGGAGGGGAGGTGCCCAGGAACAGCCGAGGTTGCTCTAGTACTGATGGGACACACTTTGGGAAACATTGGTAAAGGGTGGGTAAGGCAAAGCAGATGAATTTCCTTCCCATGATAAACAGAAATTGGGGAAAAGGCATCTAAACTCAACAGTCTTGTGATTGTCTCTGTTACAGAAGAGCAGGTAGCAAGCAGGTAGCCCTAAGAATGAAGGGACTTGGGAGTGACAGCTGGATTAGCACCTCAGCTGGAGCCGGTGTTCCTGCAGTCTTCACCCCAGGTTCTTTCTTATCCAGTCTCTGTCACATCTGAAAACATAACGATGCTCATAAAATGAAGGTCCCATTCAACCTGCATGTGCAACAGCTAGTTTTATACCAAAGAAAGCTCTGTTCTTCAGGCACTGTGGCTCTAAGTAGTTATCCTTCAATGACTTGTGATTTGTCAGACTTGGTGAGCAAGAAAATATGGGTCCTAAGTAAAAAACAAAAATAACTGTTAGGACTATTTGAATAACAGGTGAAATCATAGTGGCAAATACAGTGGGTCAGTAAATTCCTCACATCTGAAAACCATCATATCAATTCTCACAGAGTTAACACTTAATGGAAATATTCTTTACAGGTGAGCTTTGAATTGCTACTTCTTGCCCCTGCCTCCACCTGCCAAAGCAGCCGGACTCAATGGACAGTGCCATGCAGGGCTCACTTAGGGAATGGCCCAGTCTATCCTTCCTCCTGCCTTCTTCCTTGGGCCACAACTTGCACCCACCCGAGTGATCATCACTTGCAAATAATTGTTCACTCTAACTTTCTTTAGCTCTCTCCCCCTTTTTTTGAGGCATAAATATTTCCCACCTGATCCCATCAGGAAGACAAAAGAAACAGCTAGTTGGTCAGGTGCAGTGATTCTCAATCCTGGCTACACATTAGAATCAGCTGGTCAGGTTTGAAAAGCACCAGTGAAGTTTGGGCCCTATCCCCAGAGATCCTGTTTCACTACTTCCAGGCCTCAGAATTTTTTAAGCTACCTAGGAGCTTCTCATGGGCCGTGGGATGGAAAGCTGCCCCAGGGAGGTTGATAGGTATAACAGTACTAGCAGGACACCTGTCTCATGGAAATGGAAGCCAATCTGGGATGGAAATCGGTGTGTTTAATGCCTTTTGCTCCTCAAGCCCCAAATGTAGGACAGATCCCCACGAAGTTCTCCCGTCTTCCTCTGTTATGTAAGCCTGCCTTCTATTAAGCAGCAGCTTTCAAAATGAAAGAAGAGCTGCTTTTATTTGCTTTAGGATTTCTGTGGTATTGTTTCCACTCTGCTCCAGTTGAGTGTGACTCGAACGTCCTCATGAACTAGCTCTGGCTGTGCCTGAGTGGCCTTCGCCACGTAGTTTAGCCTCTCTGGGCCTCACTTTACGGTCATTGCTGCAGAACCCTTTACAAGTGGAGGATTTGGACCGTCACATGGAACTGATGGAGATGCACTTTGGTCCATGAACACATACAGTAGCCTTTGTCTTGTGGTCTGAGGAGGCCCAATGCTAGGCTTTTAGAAGGGTTTTGGAAGAAAAAAAAATTTTTTTAATGAATACTTCTATGGGATAAACAACTTTGAAGTGTCTCTGTTCATCCTTGCAAGAAAGTGATGACCAGTAGGTACACTGTGATAATTCTCTATGAATTTTTTTTTTTTTTGAGTCAGTGGGAAATTAGATCTGAAAATAAAAAGCTATCAATGGGCAGTTGAAGTCCTCATTCAGCTAGACTTTTACCTCCTGTGTTTTAGTTCATAAAAATTTCCACAACAAGTGTATTTTGTCATCTTTTGCTTGAGAATATTTTGTGGTGTAATGCTCATTTTTGCAAAACTATCATGGACCCAAATATTGGCTGTGCATTGAAAAAGGCCTTTGAACAGAGGAATGCCAAAACAGGTTAGTAAAAGTTCATGATTTTTTTTGCTAATCTAAAATTGATTCTGAAGAACAACAACAACAAAAACTCAAGGCATAGTTTCTTTTCTGAGTCTGGTAGGTGACCTGGCTGTAGTTATAAGTAACCTCGCAGACACCACTCAGAGTTGCTCCGGTCTCATTGACCTTCCTTTTTCCTTTCTGTAATTACTGCAGAAGGCCCTTAAAACCCATGTAGGACCAAATACAGAATCTAAACTCTGTGATCACATCACCACAAAAACAGGCTGGAGGGACAGTCCTCCTCCTCTCAGGAAGCTGCCTCCCATGGGACCTCTGCGACACTGTAATTTATAGTGGTGCCTTTGTAGTTTTAAACTCAGAAAGGACTTTTCACCCGCTGCCCTTACAGAAGTGGTTTTATAAATGGGTGGGGAAGAGGCCAGGGAGAAGGTGCATGTGTACATGACCTATTAGATTTAATTTTAAGGGTGAACACATGTCTGTGGGTCCTCTGGACAGAGGGTCTGAGAGCGGGCATGCTGTGGGCTGTGATGGGTATTCTTTTATATTTATCTGTCGGTTGTGGTTAGGACAGATGAGAAGCCTGCCTTTTCTGCTGAGGTGTGCTTTATGAAAAGAGCCTTGGCTAAAGGACACGCAGCAGCTGGGAGACGATTCCCTTCATGGCTGCCAGGGCCCTCTCCCTTTTATGAGCCTATCCTAGGACACCTCAGGTATTTGAGCTATGACTGCTCACCAGGTGGTGCTGTCCTGCAGTGAATGCTTAGATACTATGCCAGTGAGGTCAGCAACCCCAGGTAGGAAAAACCTAGGGTGCTTAAAAGCTCTCTGAGCATTTGCAAGCTGTCACTGAACGTGAGTTGAGGCCTTTATTTTTGAGGAAACATTAAGCATTTGACATGGAGGTGACCACCTGGTTCACGTAGGATTCTCCTCTGCACTTGGCTCAAATGAGACAGCTGACCCTGAAGTGGAAAAAGGCTGAACTCATCCTCCGTATTACTCTCTGGTTTCCTTCCAGAGAAAAGCTTCTGTGCTCCATTCTCATCTTTGAAGTCCTGGTGAGGAAGGCAGCAGGTCTTCTAGAGCTCCTCATTAAACAGACTTCAGAGGAGGAAAGGCCTCCACCCAGCCTTGG
This sequence comes from Sapajus apella, assembly GCF_009761245.1. NCBI lineage: Eukaryota > Metazoa > Chordata > Mammalia > Primates > Cebidae > Sapajus > Sapajus apella. The sequence continues at coordinate 22,549,514 of NW_022436958.1, forward strand.
CATGCACAAACCTATTAGCTTCCCGGTGCCCTGCCAAGGTGGTTTTGTCGGCCCAAGCATGACTGCACATGATCCCATTCTTTTTGGCAGTGTAGCCCAGCAGGATTGACTTGGGCAGGAGCCTAGTTGGTGGTGTGTTTGAACATGGAGAGCACCACTGAAAAAGAACGTTTTCCAGGATAGGTGTTGCAGTAAAAAGGACATTTCCCAGGGAGATAGGGCCTGGGTCAGTCTCGGGAGCTCCTTGTTGGAATCTTTTAATCAGCAAGTGCATATGGAGCATCTGCTTCTGCTTGTGATGAGAGTGAGAGCAGGAGGGTGGTGGGTGATGCCGCCAGGTAAGACCAGCCCTGGAGAGACTGGGAGGAGGGGAGCTCAGGCGGAATGAAGCCAGTGCTGCAACTCAGGGGCCAGCCAGGTGTTCTGAGCTCACGGAAAGGGCTGGCGAGATTCCATGGGGGTAGCATGGGCATGCAGGTGATATTTGAGCTGTACCTGGAGGATGACTAATTTCCAGAGAGGGAGAGGGGGTTTCAGGTTGACTGAAGAGAGAAAGCAGAGGTCGAGGTTGAGTGGTGTGTTTGGGAATGGTGAATTTTGTAGAAACCTGGGACTCCTGAGAGGTGAGGCAGGAGATACAGGAAGGAGGTGCTCAGGAGGACTTTAGCGTGCTCAGGAGGACTTTATCACACTCAGGGTTTGAGAGAAGTTCTTGGCACGTTATCTTAAATCTTTAAAACATTTCATAGTGGACTGGGCTGTAAACCCATTAGCATAACATAAAGAGAAAACCTGAGATAGTGGCGATAAACCGGATGCATTTAGTACCTTAAGAGCAGGGACTTTTCAGCCGTTGTCCTGCTTCAGCTTGGACAGTGGGCGTCTGAAAAAGGAATGAATTCTCTTGATTTTGCCCAGCCATTGGTCACTCTGCTTTTACTGGGCTTGACAGTATGTATATGTGATGTCTTTTTCTCCATTTACTGCTGCTTTGGGATTTTCAGGGAGGTCAGAGCTGGTGTTTATAAACTGTGCTGCTTGTCTCATAGGGTAAGAGTGCTGACAAGTTTCCTTTTTCCAATTCTCTTGCCAGCTTTCTGTGGTCAGCTTGTTGGGAGGAGCGCATGGGCACCCCTGAATGAGGGAGACAATCACACTCTGTTGCAAGCAAGTGGCATGTGGGGTGAGGAGAGTTGAGTGAGACCAGGGACGTGCTCATAGGGAATCCATGCTCTGACAGACCAGGTATTCGAGATGTGTTATTCTCTGAAAATTTTGAGGTAAATCAGATTTCTTCAAAAAAAAAAAAAAAGAAAAAAACTTAAAATCATTATCTTACTGTGTTAAAGCACTTTTAATAACTCGCATGCTTAGCACACTCTTTTGAAGCTTCTCTAATTTTATTGACTTATGCCCATTTCAGAGTTTTGGGTCTCTTTTTTTATGGTGTCTAGCACAGTACTTTTCCATTGAAAACATTTAATATATGTTGACTGAACGGCTTAGTATCTTGGTTTACAGTTGGCATAAGTACAGTTGTCAGAAGTACCACTGGAAAAAAAAATTCAGATTTTTAATAAATTCAGACTGGCTGTCTAGTCTGTATCATTTTCTTTCTCCTACCCTTCATTCCCCATGAAACACTTTGTAAAGTTTAATGACAAGGCTCCTTATAGCTCCTGGAAGACAGAAAAATAAGGGAGCATTTACAGGCTGCCTTACCTCAAATGCTCTCCATAGATTGGCTTTTTGGGGTCACGTCAGTTACAGCTGGCATCGGTTCTGCCTCGTGCCTGTTCTACAGACTGTCCCGTTAACTTATTTGTGTTTTCATCCCTCTTCTTCCCCTGGGTTTCAAGGAAGATCTTCTAGTTGTGTGGCTTGCTAACCGTGTGCTGAGGTTTTCCTGTACTGTAGTCTTATGTGTAACTTGTGAAACAGAAATACCTATGTTAATGCCAGGAATGATGGCTCATGCCTTTAATCCCAGCACTTTGGGAGGTTGAGGTGGGAGGATCACTTGAGGCCAGCCTGGGCAACACAGACCTCATCTCTACCAAACAAAGCAAAAAAATGGCTGGGTTATGGTGGCCAGCAACTGTAGTACCAGCTACATGGGAGGCTGAGGCAGGAAGATCACTTAAGCCCAGGAGATTGAGGCTGCAGTGAGCTCTGATGGTGCCACTGTTCTCCAGCTTAGGTGACAGCACGAGACCCTGTCTCAAAACGATTTCAAGAGGTTTGGTGAGGCTGGAGGCTCCTAATGTATACGATCTTTGTTCAAGTCATCTTTTTATTTGCATTCTGTCTCCAGTGAGTAGCATGTAAGTAGGACTCAGATATTCCCTCCTTTAAGAAAGAGAATTGGTTGAGAATGGTGTCTCTAATCCCATCTTAAATGAGCACAGCTTGGAAGACTGTGGCTATTTATGCTCAGCCATGCACAGAGGAGGCAGTGAACAGGAGTCTCCAAGACATCCAGGACTAAATGCCTGAGTGGGGGCGTTGAAGAAACTGACCAGGCTCCCTTCTCTGTGGGTGTTGGAAATACTGCTCCAAGGGGTTGGGGGTCAAGGTTAAAGGAGCTTCCAAATTGCTGTGAGTTCTTGAAATGTCTATGAGATGTGCCTGTGTACTCTGCCATCTGTTTTGTGTGACTTGCCAGCAGGATTTCATTTTCTGCACTTACTTCTTCTGTCATACCCTGCTATCCATGAGGAATGCAGTGGCCACGTTGCTCCCCAGAACTTTGGGGGATCCTGCCAAAAGGTAGAGTGTCTCCACAGGGGCAGGGCAGCAGAGTGCATATCACAATTCTTGTGAAGTTTTAAAAATTAGGAATGCTGGGACTCACCTGAGGTATGTTGAACTAGAATTTGGGGAAGGAGCAGTCCCTGCTACGTTGATGATGTTGTTTTAAAGCTCCACAAGAGGTGATAGTATATGTATATCATGAAGTAAGATAGCCGCATATGGGCCAGGCACGATGGCTCATGCCTGTAATCCCAGCACATTGGGAGGCTGAGGTGGGGGGATTGCCTGAGCTCAGGAGTTCAAGACCAGCCTGGGCAACATGACGAAACCCTATCTGTACTAAAAATACAAAAAAAAAACAAACACAAAAAACAATTAGCCGGGCATGGTGGCACACGCCTGTAGTCCCAGCCACTCGGGAGGCTGAGGCATGAGAATCACTTGAACTCAGGAAGCGGAGCTTGCAGTGAGCCAAGATTGCACCACTGCGCTCCAGCCTGGATGACAGAGTGAGACTCTGTCTCATAAATAAATAGATAAGATAGCCACATATGATAAAGAGTTTGAAGGATACATAAAATTAGTTACCAGAACATCGGGAGAGATTGCCTGCTTAAATTCAGTGACGCGTACAAAGCGTGAGTAGTAGTTTTAGGGGAACATATTTCAGAAGTGTCAGATCCTCAAATTTTTTGCTATGTATTAATGATAATTCTATAGTAGTTATTAATATTTGAGATATTTAACTTTTGAAAAATATTTGTATGGGAAGTAAACTTAAAAACCTCTTAGCCTGAGCAGATGTTTAGGGGAAATGTTTTGAGCTCCACTGACCTGTTTAACCAGTTGACACTGCCAGCCCAAACATTCCCTTGTGCCGTAATTTATATCGTAAAACCATTTTATAATTTTAACTTAAAATTGCATGGGACAGCATTTTCTATGATTCTAACACTACAAAGAACAAGAAAAATGACATGGAAGAGCAATTTACTAAATTCAGCCGGAGTTTAGGCTTATTGAGAAATCCAGGTAGAAATCTGCTTAAATGGAATTATATAAGAGATTTGCCTATTGAAACCAAACCTGTCTTCCCGTGGTAACACATTTCTCAAAGTAACATTGAAATAGCAATTTAAGTGTATTGCCCTTAGAGATTTATCAGAAAGGAAATTTATTTAGAAAGTTATGTTTTTTCCCCCTGCAGTTTTTGTTTGGCAGAGAATTCACTAATTTTTTTCCTTCCCTGGGAGCAGCTTTAGAAAGTAGATGGGAACTTAACAGCAAAGATCATGTTAAACGGTTTTGTGGTTTTAGACTGCATCTCTTTTGCAAATTCCTTTTCTGTGAAAGAAAACCTTGCAACCTGTTGCTATTTGATGTTTCATTAATTTGGTCGGTTTGAGGGAGAATGGTAAGTTTCAGTTTTGAAGCTAAAGAATTTTACCATTTAGGAGGGACTGACCCTACAGATGGCTGATCTCCTGATTTCCTTGGCCTCAATAGAAACTGCCTTTGTCCATGTCCCAAATGGCCTCTGATCATTGAACACTGTTGTGACTTGTTAGCCCTTGATACCACTTTTCTGTAGTATTTGATACTACTCATCAATACTCATCAAAGCTTTCTCTTCTGGGTTCCTGTGTACCACTCTTTTTTGAGACGGGGTCTGGCTCTGTCAACCATGCTGGAGTGCAGTGGTGCCATCTCGGCTCACTGCAACCTCCACCTCCTGGCCTTAAACGATCCTCCCACCTCGGACTCTCAAATAGCTGGGAGTACAGGCACAAGCCACCATGCCCGGCTAATTTTTTTTGTATTTTTTGTAGAGACAGGGTTTTACCATGTTACCCATGCTGGTCTCGAACTCCTAAATTCAAGTGATCCACCTGCCTTGGCCTCCCTAAAATGCTGGGATTACAGGCATGAGCCACTGTGCCCAGCCCCTTTGCACCATTCTCGACTGCTTTGTTTTGGCTTCTTTAATTTCTTCTTAGGTCCTGCTGTGTCTGCCCTTGTATGTTCCTGCTTCATACTTGGTGGTTGTCTTTTAGTCTGCTCAGCCTTTTTGGGGGAAACCTCAATAATTCTGTGGCTTCAGCTGCTCTCCACACTTCAACAGACCCCCAAGTCTCTCTGAGTTCATTCTCCTCTCAGACAATCTGTTGGACATTTCTGCTTGGATGACTCATAGGTACTTTTAACTCAGGATATCCAAACTGAACTCATTTCCCCCTAATTATTGCCTGTTTCCTGCTCCCTACTCCAAACCACTCACCCTATGCTTGTCTGCTTTTCCCATTTTGGTCATTGGCACTACTTTCTACCATGTCACTCAAGCCAGAAATTTGTGACTCATCCTTCAGCCCTCCCTCAGCCCCATTTTTAAATTGCTGATTACATTTTATCATCCTAATTTCCTAAATAAAGAAGGAAAAGGCAAACTTAAGTCATTCCACTGTGAAAGGAAAATATCTTGGGCCCCAAAATCAGTAAGCTAAAAGGGAAATTCAAGCTGCGAACTACTTAGGACAAACCTGCCTCTCATTCTATTCAAAGTCATCCCTCTGCTCACTAGATAAATGCATACCTGATTGACTCCTTTGGAAAGGCTAATCAGAAACTCAGAAGAATGCAACCATTTATCTCACACCTACCTGTGACCTGGAAGTCCCCTCCCCATTTCGAGTGGTCCTGCCTTTCCAGACTGAACCAGTGTTCATTTTACATATATTGATTGAAGTCTCAGGTCTCCCTAAAATGTATGAAACCAAGCTGTACTCTGACCACCTTGGGCACCTGTCATTAGGACTTCTTCAGGCTGTTTGAAGGGTGTGCATCTTCAACTTTGGCAAAATAAACTTTCTAAATTAGCTGAGACCTGTCTTAAATTTTGGGGGTTCACACCACTAACATTTAATTATAAATGTATAAAACTTATCACTGGGCCTATATAAACAGGTGTAACAAGACATTAGTGACCATTTATACAATAAACATTCATGCTAGGTATAGTCCTATAAACTTGTCATGTTTTATTTATGATTTTTCACAGCTATTCTGAGATGTGTCATCTCTGTTACAAGTGAGGAATCTAGAGTCAGCTTAAGTGCAGGTCCGGGGCACAGGGCAAGGAAAGCATGATATAGTTGGGGTTTAGAACTACGGGCTGGTGTTGGTCGACCTGACCCCAACACCTTTGCCTTTGTTATTATGCCACCTTGTTTTGAGTTGTTTCCATAATTCCACAGTACTGTTGTAGATTTCTGGCAAGTAGATTGACTTTTGGGGGCAGTAACTGGTCTTGTTCGTATTTGAATCTGTTAACATACGTTTTTTCTTTCTTTCTTTTTTCCTTTAGAGTCTTGCTCTGTTGCCAGGCTGGAGTGCTGCAATGGCGTGATCTTGGCTCACTGCAACCTCCGCCTCCCAGGTTAAAGCGATTCCCCTGCCTCAGCCTCCTGACTAGCTGGGACTACAGGTGCATGCCACCACACCCAGCTAGTTTTTTGTATTTTAGTAGAGACAGGGTTTCACCATGTTGGCCAAAATGGTCTCGATCTCTTGGCCTCTTGATCTGCTTGCGCTGGCCTCCCAAAGTGCTGGGATTACAGGCGTGAGCCACTGCATCTGGCTTTGGATCTGTTGACATATATTCTTTCTTGTAATCAGTGGTAAAGAAATGACCCTTGATGGTCCATGCCATCTGTGGCTTCATCTAGGTACCAGCCGTGGCTCTCCCGTGAACTGTGTATTAGCTGGGTGGCCTGAGATGAGGACAGTGAGATCATGCTGCTTGCCCTCACAGGGTTTTTATGAGAAGGAAATGGACTGCTGTACAGGAACGTGCTTTCCGATTAAGGGCATTTTTGAAAAGTTGTATTCAGTTGGGGAATTGATCATTTGCTGGTTCATATGATCCCTCTTCATTTGTAAACAACAGTATGAGCTTAGAAATTCTTCTGGATTTCTGATGTTGATGCTGATCATTCTTGCACAGACAGAAAAGGCAATAAAAGACCTTGTTAATAAAGATAGTACATATAGATCTAACTTTTATTAGTCCTTAGTAAAACTAGAACAGGTAAGGATATGATCTACAAAAGTCATACAGAACCTTTTTAGGTATAGGCGGGTGAATGAAAGCAGAGTCTACTGAACTATTTTCTTTTTGTAGAGATGGGCTCTTGCTATGTTGCCCAGGCTGGTCTTGAACTCTTGGCTTCAAGCCATTCTCCTACCTTGGCCTTCCAAAGTGCCGGGATTACAGATATGAGCCACCATGATTGACCCTCTTTATTCTGTTAAATTGATCTTGGAGCATGGATGGACTTGTTTTGTGCTGTACCACAATGAATTGTAAATTGAGACGCGGCCATTCTGTATTTTTTTTTTTTTTCCTCTTAGGCCCCTTCATTTGCCCTGTTCTGAAAAGGAAATGCTTCTTCCTAAGACTCCCTTTTCCATCATATTTAGTTTTTAAAAAAGGGTATCTAAGGAGAGAGCCCTTTTAATAAATACATAGACCCAATCTGTTATTGTGGAATTTAGAAATTGTTTAACTTTTGAAGTCTCTTTTTTTTTTACAAAATTGTCCTGAAAACTTGGGGCAGTGCTGTGTATTTTGCAGAGTGTTTTTGTTTGTTTGGGTTTTTTTGTTTGTTTTTTTGAGACAGAGTTTCCCTCTTGTTGCCCAGGCTGGAGTGCAGTGGCACAATCTCAGCTCACTGCAACCTCTGCCTCCTGGGTTCAAGTGATTCTCCTGCCTCAGCCTCCTAAGTAGCTAGGATTACAGGCATGCGCCGCCATGTCCAGCTAACTTTGTATTTTTTTTAGTAGAGATGGGGTTGCTCCATGTTGGTCAGGCTGGTCTCGAACTCCTGACCTCAGGTGATCCGCCCGCCTTGGCCTCCCAAAGTGCTGGGATTACAGGCGTGAGCCACCACACCCAGCCTGCAGAGTTGTTTTGATTGAATCTGACAGACTGTGATGAACCATAGGTCCTTGGTAGGTGATAGCCATTACCATCCAAACTTCATTACCAGAGGCCTAAATGTTCAGATTTAAAAAGGGTTACATTGGTTCATGATAAGATTCAAGAATTCATGTAAGTGTAGAAAGGGAGGGAGGAGAGTGTATAATAACAGTGGTTCCTGGGAGTGTGGACCATGAGGGACTGCTTCATCATCAGTTGGAGAGCTGCACGTCAGACCTAAAAAACAAACAAACAAAAATGAATTCCAGGGTGGGGTCCTGCAGCCTGCCTCTTAACAAGCATCCCAGGTGACTCTGATGTACTTAACTGGTCTAACATTGCAGATTTCAGCCTGAAGTCTACCAGAGGGATGGTGAGGACCTCCCCAGAATGGTGGGAGCGAATGGAGGGGAACTTGGACTGGTGAGACCAGAGCCCTGTTTGGCTGTTTACCAGTCAAGGAAGGGAGGCCATGATAAGGAGGAGGGGCTTTGAGTCTGGTGAACTAAAAAGGGTGGTGCTTTATCAGCCGGAACCTGGACACAGACTAGTGAGTGGGGTTTGGAAGTGGATAGAGGAGATGGATTTAGTTTTGGACATAGTGAGTTTGTGTAGCCAGGGTTGATGACAGCAAGATGGAAATAAAGTCGTATAGCTGTAGCACAGATAAAGAATGGAGAAATGGATTTGTGACTTGCCTGCATGGAGGTAGCGGTTGAAGTGGTTATTCTGGTCATTTTTCCAAGGACTATAGCACAAGAGAATAGAGGGCCAAGAATAGACAGATGTGGGATTGGGTGCTTGGAGTACAACATTCGTTTCTCTTTCAGAAGAGTAAGTGAAAATGCTTAGGAGTACATAGTGACATAATTTTTTGTTTAAGAGTCTCACTCTGTTACCTGGGTTCAAGTGCAGTGGCACCATCAGAACTCATTGCAGCCTTGAATACCTGGGCTCAAATGATTGTCCCTCCTCAGCCCCCCAAAGTGCTGTGACTACAGGCATGTGCTCCCACACCCAGCTGATTAAAAAGAAATTTTTTGTGTGTGGAAATGAAGTCTCATGGCTGGTCTCAAACTCCTGGACTCAAGTGATCCTCCTACCTTGGCCTTCCAAAGTATTGATTACAGGTGTGAGCCACCACACCCAGCCTGTGATACAGTTTTAAATTAAGCCAGGTTATCAGAACAGCATTGCAGTTCTGTCATTTATCTTTAGATCCCATGCTGTATAACAGAGGCTTGTTATTCAATGTGATTTTTATCTGGAAATCCAAGGCTTAGGGTGCCAAGGCATGGTTTTAGTGCATAACTTTCCTCCAAAGGAAGAAGTGGAATGAGGTGTTAAAAGCTAAGGTGTGGCCTGGAGCAGGCTGCTGAGATTTTCTGAGTCTCAATTTCCTTATCTGTTGAAAGAGGATAATTATAGTTTCTACATGGTGGCTGTGAGGACTAAATAGGAGGGTGTCTGTGAAATAAGTGTCTCTACCTCTGTCTGCCATTGCTTTTGTGGTTGGTTGCTGGATTTGTGAAGTGAAGATCTTCCATTTGTTTAGATAAATCTTCCATTTGCATTGATTTATGGTATCGATGAGCTAATCATAAAAAGTTATGTCATTGGAGATGAATGCAGTTGTATGGTTTTCAGTAAATTGTCAGTACATGGAAATATGGGCTTTATTGAGTTTGTGAGAAGGCAAAAGAATTGGCTTGAGCAGTTTTACTGCATAAAAACAAAAATCAGATATTTTAAAAATTATTTTATATCCAGCTTTGCAGACTCACGTATTTTGCTGTACCAGGAAGATGTTTTGCTGAGACCATGAAAACTTAGTACATCTGTGCAACATCTTCATTATATCTAGAACAATTTTAATCCACTGTCTCTAATTCAAAGCCATTCAAGAAACATGTGTCTTGTTTTCCACTGGGTTCTAATTGGGCCGTTTTTCTTTAGTGGGAGACGTTTGGACCACACACTTACGTTTAGGAAATAACTTGGTAACTGGGCTACATGTACAAGAGTGTATAAGGAGTGTTCTCAGTTCGGATAAAATAGCTTCTGCAACTCTCTATTCCTTCCCAAGAAAAGTAAGCTGTGTGTGCGTGTGTATGTGTGTGTGTGTTTGTGTGTGTCGTTTCTGTGCTGGTTCACAATAGCGATTTTTGTTACTTAGGTCTGAGATAGGTTTCATTCTTTCTGTGTTAAGAGAAGTGGTGACAGAATTGGCGATCAAAGGTTTCATTGCAGAGTTACTAAGTGCTTTAATTGAACCTTTCACTGGGCTTAAGAGGAAAAACATCTGATGTTCATATATGGCATGTAACATATCTTCAGGTATAAGGCTTGAACTTCATAGGTTTGATTAGTTTTATGGGACCCCTATCTCCACCCATAGGAATTAATTCTGTAATTCAAAATTTAGTTGAAGTGGGGTGAGTGTGTTTGCTGTTGGGTTGAGTTTGAATATCTGCAGTTTAGTTCAGAACTACCACCCCAGCTCTAGAACTGCACAAGGCTTGCACCATTCTGGGAAGTTTGGCTGCTGCCACAGCTGAAATACTGAGCCAGACTTAGGTTATTTTATTAGTCTAGAAAGAGTATTGCACTCTTGCAGCTGTTCCTAACCATGAAAACAGAAACCATCTCGGTTACCCAGGATCCATGAGAAACTGGCAATGGTCCAGTGTAAGTCCGTGTATTTTGGACTCTGAATTATATTTCTCTTCCTACGGGCATCCCCTGATTTAGGGCATGCAGCTGGGGAATGGCCTGACTGTATGAGGCAGTCAGGGCGGGAGAGGCCAAGCCTTGGGTACCACATTCACTAGGAAGCCTGATCCAGTTAACTGGAACACTGCAGCTTCCAGAGAACAAATACTGTGAAAGGGTGAGGAGAGCACAAGAAAACAACGAAACCAACAGGATGTGTTAAAAACTCTTGTCTCAAATATGAAATCTGGCATTTTGTTTTTATACATTGTCTCTCACAGTAAATTTCTGGAGTCTTTCTCCTGTCATGCCAGGCCTAGTTTTTGTAGATGAGTTAGTAATTTGGTGGTGATGGACTTTCTTGATAAATAGGACTTTTACAGACTATTCTGAAAATGAATCATGGGACTTGCCTTTAATTGCTAGCAGTGGCGTATATGTGAAATACGTGGTCCTGCTAATGTGTGCCATCAGTAAGTTACTGCTTAATTTTCTGAATTTTATGGGATGCTACAGTAAGTAGGCACTCCCCAGAAGTGGGCCCCTCAATCTTGGACTGCCCAGCTTCCAGAACTGTGAGGCAAATAGAAGTTTATAAACAAATTTCTATTGCTTATAAATCACCCTCTCTGTGATATTCTGTGACAACAGTACAAAATGGACTAAGGAATCTGCGAACTTGGATGGGTGGAGAAAAACTTAACTGTATTTCCACGAACCTCTAGCCAAAATATAGCCATTGCTCCAGTCATAAAAGTGGGCAACCAACCACATAACAGGACCTGTAACTTTGTCACATGGAAATTAACTGATTTTTGTATCGTATTGTGGAAATAGTTTAAAATACATTTATACCTATCACTGCTTTAAAAACTGCAGTAGTTATAAAACCTGCTGCTGTGTCTTACGCATTAAGCATGCTTTAGTGTATCAGGTTTGCTTTTTAAACATTTTGCTATCTGTGTTTCAATATAATTAGTTTTCTTTGTGATCACACTACTTAAAAATAATTCAAAAACATTCTGAGTAGAGGGTATAGATTACTAAAGCCATCCATGGCACTTAAAAGGTTACAGATTCATGCCTTGGATGGCACCCTTGTGTCTTTCTCATCCTGTTTGAGACCAGATTTGTTAACATTAAACCTGGATTTTTTTTTTTTTTTTTTTTTAAGTCTCATTTGGCCTTTGTTTCTAGCATGACTTGTCTGTGACTTTTATCATCTGGAGCTCTGGTATTCCCCTTGTGGGGCTGTTGGAGTTAATTAAAAAATTAAGCCTTCAAGTCCAATAGAGCTTAAAGCGGGGAAAAAAATAAAGCCATTGTCCATGCCCATATGGCTTTTCACACAGGCTTCTGTAAGACTGCTTACAGCAACCAAATGTTTATGGCCAAGAATGTTTTCCCTTACAAATTCCAGAGGAGAGCACAGTGATGCATATGTTGATATCATTGCTTTAGCTATGGGAAGAGATGATGCTGTGTGGCTTGTATGAATTTGATTCAGCTCTCCACTGTACTATCACTGTAGAATATCCTGGTTTAATTTAGAACTTGATATCCAAGGTTAAAACCTCACTAAATTTATTAGACTGTGTAAAATTGTGCAGAGAAAGACATAGAGATCATCAGGCCATTCCTCACTGCATCCTGTCACCGTTTAACAAGCTTTATACAATTTATTCACAAGAAATGAGGCGGTTTTCTGAGTTTTTCTTGAATTAACCTAGTTGCTAACTTCTGGGTGTTAGGAATAGGAGCAACATTGCTTCTATGACACAAAGGTCTCCGCCTCCCCAAATCCTCCACATTGGCATGCTGGTTAAGCTCCCAGGGCTCTCTCCTGTGGGCTAATGAACTTGAAAGCTTGGTCATTTTAGCATATGTTCTGTTGCATGATGCCTCCAGGTCACATGTGGACAACACTGTAGTTTGAAATAACTGGTAACTCGAGGGACTGTACCGTAGGTGTCTTTCAATGGAAGCAGATTTTTTTTTTTTTAAGGATAGATTTACAGCATGGGATGCTGCTTTAGGAGTGGAGTGTGTGTAAGCATGTGTATGTTTGGCCAAAGACGATTTATTTTTTTCATCTGTTGAGCAGTTTTGCCTTTGTTTGACTCTCACCACTCCCTGGGGGCTGGTCTCTCCTTTTCATCTGGAAGGAGGAGGTCGAGTAGACTGAGTTCATGGTCAGGCTGGGGAGCTAGACTGCCTGGATGCACACTGAGCTGTGTGATCCTGGGCAAGTCACTAGTTTGCGCCTCTGTGGAATGGAGATTAACAGTACCTTCCTCAGACGATGGTTGTGAGGATCTAATGACTATAGGCATGCTAAGTGCTTAGAGCAGGGCCAGGCGTATGGTTAAGTGGCTGCACATTAGAATCACCTGGTAGAGTTTTAAAACCCCTGCATGGGTATTGAGAACTCCCATCCTAATGAAATTAGGTCCTGGGGAGGTTATAACCTTGTTCAGCAAGTAATTGCAAGTCACTAATAGGTAGACGAGGGTTTTTAATGTCTTATATTTTGAGCATTAAGTGAAAGATCCATCTGTCAGCTACATAAGCAGGAGATCTTTTGTGATGAATAGCTGCCTTTCACAGGCATCTTTGAGGCTGTCTGACCCTTCACTTTGAGGCTAGATGCAGTGCATTAAAAAATGTTAATTTCCTTAGGTTTATAATACCAGACTTCATTCAGCTGGCATTGATAGAGTGCCTTTTAACACTTTTTGAAAATGTCTTTAAGGTCTCCTCTTTTCGTACTAAAAGCTTATCACACTTACTGTGGCCTCCTTTAAGGGGTTCCTTTTTCATCTGTGGCGATGGTTTATTATGTACTGTGAATACAGTGGTCTTAGGAACAAGAAAGTTTCCCCCTTAAAAATTATAATCCCTACAGGTGAAAGAGACTTGAAATTATCCAATGCAGCAGGAAAGGGAACAGTATTCTTGGTGAAATAATAACTTGTCCAGAATCGCTTTGTATGCATTTTTACCTATTTTCTGGGAGTTGCGATTGCACATCAGGAAGGTGGGCAGTGTAAGTTGGGAATTGTAGTTCTGTTGTATGACACAAGTGGGAAACAACAGGAAAGAGAAAGGAAAAGAGAAGAGAATGTAATTCTGAGTGTGGTGGTTGTGGAGCTAACTACCATAAGGAGGATTGGGGCTTGGGTTTCCAGTTGCTGTAAACCTTTCACAAGGAAATAACCCTGTGGCCCCAACCACCTCCTCCACAGAGTTGTGTGAAAGGAAGAGACCACACTCAGGCTGTGGTTCATACTCAAACCCCAGGTGGTTCTCCAGGAGCTTTTAGCTGCATGGCTACTGGGGCCCTGAGTTGATGTTGGTGTCTACACCTGCTACACTTTGATCCTTATGCAAAGCCTCCCTTTCTTTGAGGTGTGTATTCTATGCTGTCCAGATCACCTCCATATTCCGCCTACCTGTAGTTCATTGAGGACTTTGGAGGCAGCTGTTCAGTGCCTGAGCTTTCAAGTTAGCCCTGGGTTCCCATCACAGATCCACCTTTACTAATCCTATGGGCTTTGTCATTGTTTGGAATTGCTCCACATCCAAAATTTAAACATTCATTGAAAAGAACCAGACTGTTTCAACTTCCCTATTTATTTATATCGACTCTGTTTTCTTTGATCTCTTTGAGACACCATACTTTTTCTCTCTGCTATCCTACCTCTCAGGTGTTCATTCCCTCCCTGACCAGCCTTGATTCCATAGCACACCACTTTGAGCACTCCTGTGCTGGCACCTGCACTGTGAACTCCTGATTGTTGACCAAATCTTGCATTCTCTGGACCATCCCTGGATGGTTCTTGGAGCTGAGGATCAGAAGACGGAATTAAACGCCCAGCTTATTTATTTATTTTAGCCAAAGTGCTCATTATGTAAAAGAGCAGAAAAAGAGTGCAGGCCCCCTAGAAACAGGATGAAACAAAACAAGCGGTGCAAGTCTGCCTCTAGCTCAGCATAAAAGCTTGTTGCCCCAGTGGACCATCTTGTTGATGGTCATCTCGAAGAAGCAGTCAGACTACACATAGGCAGCAGTTTTCTCCAAAACCTCCAAACGGCACATGAAAGCCTTCATATGTGGGAATTCATCCAGGCACGGGCTCAAACAGGCGGTTCTGATCCAAGATGTCATAGATGGGAAAATCCACAAAGATGAGCTTTCCACTGCAAACCGTGAGAATTTCTCCCAGGAACATGGAGAATTGTTTCAGTTGTCCAGGTAGCTGTTCTAAGTACCAAGGTTTTAGTTTTTCATGGTCACAGTTGTAACAGTGCTGTATCAGTTGTGTGCGGAAATCTGTTGCTTGGTTCTCTGAAATGTCCATTTGAATCTTTTCTTCAGTCTCGCCACACGTGCTTGCCAGCAGTGTAGCACAAGATGGCATTGCTCTGGGTGACCTTGTTCTTCCCATCCATGAAGTTGGGCAGATTAGGAAAGTCCAGGTCTAGCTTGAATATCACATCCAGCCATTGGCTTCAGTCATAATCAGAAGCTCCCTGGCATGTGTACTATTTCTTGTTATCAGATGTATCCGTGAACTACAGGAGCAGGCAGATGGTGTGTGCCAGACGGCAAATATTCCACTAACCCAGAACCATAGATGAGTCATACGATGCGGTGCCACTACTCGTGAGCCTTTGAGGATAGGAGCAGTTTCATCATTTGGTGTTATGGCCTGTTCTGGAGCCTAGTTTGGATGATGAGAGCCGTTCAGCTGTCCATTTTATTGTTTTTAGTTTTTCTGAGAAAGGATTTCCCTCTCTTGCCCAGGCTGGTCTCAAACTCCTGGGCTCAAAGGATCCTCCCAAAGTGCCAGGATTACAGGTGTAGCCACTGTGCCTAGCCAGCTGTCCTTTTAATCTCGTACGTGCCTTTCTGTCCTCTACAGGGCTATTCTGAACCTTCATTGCACCTCTCTTACCTTGTTTTCACTTTGTAGAGAAAATGGAGGCGTGAATGTTGTTAGCTTCTTGCCCATGTATGTCCTCATGTTGTCCTACTCCTCCATCAGACTGTACTTGCCTTTGTGTCTCTTGTTGTTTGGCACAGGGTAGCTACTTACGAATGTATGTAGAATGAAAAGCTGCTATTGCTAACCCAACACTATTCTTTAATCGGAAAATTTTCTGGCATTCCTTGCAATTGTGAATATATAGGAATGTTCTTTGTCAATTATAAACTGCTATAAATGTTGGTTGATTGCTTCATTTGGAGGAAATTGCTTATCTGTGTTCATTGCAGCCTGTCAACAAATACTGAGAACTGGGGAGGTGCAAAGCCTGTGTTCTGGCGTCTGTTTGTATATGTTAGAGAATAAACATAGTCCCTGCCTCAGCTCCCAGATTCCACTTGAAATTGTGTAAACAGGCAGTATGGCACTCCAGAAGAGAAACACTTTACTGTTAGTGTTCTTCTATGATCTCAGACAAGGTGGTCATGGCTATTGCCACTGTGATTATAAGCTGAAATAGATTTTGTCTTGTTTTGGAATCATCTTACTATTTTTGTGTAGGGTGCTTTTTGTTATGTTTTAGGTGCCAACACAACATGCTGTGCAGAGTTCAAATACATAATATAGAGAGGTTGTGCCTGTCCCCAAAGACTTGGTGTGCTGAAGGAGAAATACCAGAAGTAAAAGTAAGCTTTTGATAATTAATCTAACTTCTAGGGGTTTTAAAAGAGAATCTGTGACATTTGGGAAACTTGCATGTTGAATGATAGTAGAAATTTAGGTGACTTCAGGCCCTTGGCCTTCTAAGAGTAATATTATCTACTGTTCACCTTTTCTTCTCAATGAACATTACAGGAAATTTACTTCTGTTAGTCAATTTCAGTTGGTCTTTCCTTTTGTTGGAGCTCAGGACAGGATACCCCCAATATGGTACCTTGGCATATAAGAGAAACTGCAGAAGAAAGGAGGACCCTCTGCCTCCTCCTGCCTTTCTCCCCTGAAGCATGGTTATGAAGAAATTCTCTGACCTATCTCACCTGACAGTGAGTTATAAGACTCTCATTCCAGTGAGGTCTTGCCCTGTACCCAGAGGATAGGAAGAATCTGGACAGGCAGGCCTTGCCAAGGTCCCCCACTCCAATTATTATTAGGCCTCATTCCATTTGTTCTTCATTGTACCTAAGCCTAAAAATAGCTTCCTGCGTCTCTGGATTCTCAATTCTGAAGGCATTCCTGTGTCATGCAAAACTTTGGTTGAGTAAATTTGTTATGCCTTTCTCTTGTTAATCTGTCCTGTTATAGGGGTGTCAGCCATGAACCTTGCCATGGGTGAGGAAAAGATATCTTTTCTCCCCTACACTCTCTTCCTCAAAAGTATATAGTGGGAAGAAATGACATCTGATGCTCTTCACTTTTTCAAAGGCTTAAGTATTTGAGTCCAGTGGTACATTTGTTCTACTTGCTGTCATAGAGGCTAAGGTTTAATGGGGCAGAACTTGAGGGATTCTGTTTGGTTGGTATCTGAGTTATACCTGTGCCTTTGCTCTATATTTAAAGTAGGCTGGGTGCAGTGGTTCACACCTGTCATCCCAGCACTTTGGGAAGCCAAGGTGGGCAGATCACCTGAGGTCAGGACTTTGAGACCAGCCTGGCCAAGATGGTAAAACCCCCTCTCTACTAAAAATACAAAAATTAGCCGGGTGTGGTGGTGGGTGCCTGTAATCCCAGCTACTTGGGAGGCTGAGGCAAGAAAACTGCTTGAACTCAGGAGGTGGAGGTTGTAGTGAGTCGAAATTGTGCCCCTGCACTCCGCTCCAGCCTGGGTAATAGAGTAAGACTCCATCTCAAAAAAAAAAAAAAAAAAAAATACACAGTAAAAAAGAATACTATTTATTATGTTTTATCCTATGATGCTTGTCCATAGGTACTTCCATTACCACACAGTGTGTTGGGCTTGTCATTTAATCTGCTGAGTCTGAATTATTGTGTCAGAAAGGCTGGTTTGCTCCATTTCTATTTGGTTTATGTCCATGACAGCTCAGTATTCACCCTTTAATGGAAAAAATGACAATAGTTGAAGTTGCTGCAGAAGGAGAAGTGTGATGATGCAGAAGAGGAGAGCCTGCTGGCTGCCTACAGAGGTGGACTTCACAGTGCCATTTCCATTGAGGCATTTACCACTGTTTTCCCTTTGGTCCTCAGAAATTCAACATTCTCCATGTCTTATATGGATGGGACTGGACAAAGTGACTCCTTTTAATAAAGCAAAGTTCATGAGAGCTTTCGTTTAAAGCTGGAGTACCGGTTTATTAATTTACTCTGAGAATTGGATCTGTCAGCAAGCCAGACGGTTGTCAGAACTGGACCAGCATACTCTCTCCCCACTGTTTACAGACTAAGAAAGGAGCCAAATTATGAGGTGCTTCTCAGTATGAACAGAACAAGGAGAAGTAGTCATATCATGTCAATGTGTAATAGCACCCAGCTCCAACAGACCAGTGTCCCCATTTCCAGAATTGGATGTGGGGTGTGTGTTTATAAGTCTGCAGATACTGTCTAGCATGCTGGATAGTCTTCTCTGGAGTGTACTGTCATCATTGGCCCCTGTGGCCTATTCCTATTCATGCTATTTCCGACCATCCCCCTTTTGGTGGGCATAGCCTGTCTGTCCATTGGTGACTATCAAGTTCCAGTTATGGGTTTTAGGCCAGAGATGATTGAGACTTCCACGTGACTTTGTATAGCTCTACTCTGACCTGTGTTAATTTCAGAATTTAACTTGCTGGGAAGACTTACTTTTTTCCTTTCTAGTCTCAGGGAGGGAAGGATGGTTCTTTATTTTTGCACTCAGGTATAATCAGTTAAAGTTTCTCCACGTTGCAGTTTGAATAGCTCTTTTTTAGAATATAAAATTTAAGCTGTTTCTCTTGAGTTGCTATTTATGGAGGAAAACAGGAACTGGAAGAAAAAATTACAGTAGATATTTGATAGCCTCTTTCACTTAAGACCACTGATGGGGAAGGTATGGCTGTCCTGAAAATAGCTGAGTGCCCCAAAATAGGAAAACAGGGTGTCTGGGATGAGATACCAAAGTCAGTGTTACCTAGCCCTTGCCCCATGGGATGCCTGTTCTGAGTGGCATGGTAGGTCTGCTGCCAACTGGTGATGACCTGAATGATTGATCAGGAGCAGCTTCATGGACGTTGTAGGGCCTGAGCTGGTCAGTGATCCAGGTAAACACATGGCTCTGGAAGAGTTCATGAAGGCTGGTGCCAGGGACCTTGAACAAGCTTTGGTGGCATGGCTCCATCAATATTTCTCTTATTTTTTAAGTAGATTGTTTCTGCTAAATTATAAACCCCAAAGGTTGGTTGGTTGAAGATGTCTGGGTTTACCAGGCATCTATTGATGATTGTTTTTCTGCCATTTTTTATACTACAGTATTTTTTATTGTTTCCCTGAAGTGTGATTTTTAAGAGGAGTTTGTGTTTTCCATCCTTATGGAAACGATTGCTCCCTTCCAGGTTTAGTGTTTGTTCTTTAGGTGAAACCTAAATCTTTTCACCACAGTTTATTCAAGCAGCATTTTCAAAAAGAGAATTAGGTTCTAAGCCATGCCCCTTCAGTATGTAAAAACTTGTGTGTGAGATGATTTTACTCTGCTAACCTTCAGTATGGCCTTTTCCAAATTCTGCCTAAGATACTGTCTTTCTAATATCACACAGTTTTGTTTGTTGTTGCTCAAAGCTGTCAGTGATCTGTGAGGAGAGGCCAGCCTGGTGGAGGGGAGGAAGGTGGTCCTGCTGGGCTGCTGCAGATTTGGATTCTGGCCCTGCTGTTAACTAGCTGCGTGACCCCTGGCAAGCCAGCCTCCCTGGGTCTCTGTTTCTTGATCAGTAAAGGGACTTGAGAAAACAATACAGGCTTGGACCAAATGATAAGAAAGGTCACCCTGTGTGCTTATGTTGTGTGACTCTGTGAATGGCAACACATTGGGGTTCCTTAGACTTCTCAGTGGGTCCCACAAAACTTGCTTACTCTGGGGGCTGAGAGATGGTGTGTGGTGTTACACTGAGGTCATTTGAAGCATTTGCGCTAAGTAGGCAGATTTGGGAGCACTCCTACATAGGAGTTTCTCCCTCCTTGCCTCCCCTCCCCTACCCCTTCCCCATCCTCATTTCTCCCCCACCCCCTTGCCTGTTAAAGAGAGACCTGCTTGCCTCCTGCTTCCCTCTTAGTGCACTAATAAAGGTGTGATGGGTAACACAACCCACTAAGATTGGTTACTGTCTGGGGTTGTTAAGTAATCTCATCTGAGTTACTAGTGCGGAGAGAGGGAGCTTAAAGGAGACAGGCTTCATGATGAAATAATGGTCCTTTTGTCTTCTCTAGCTGTGGAGATGGTTTCGTGTTTCATCTTAGGCCTGGGCCATTGTGGTGTTTTTACAAGCTCAGTACAACACTGCTTAAAGATACAGCTCCTTTAAAGGATTTGGCCATAATGCCACAGGCCTATTCTACTTACCCACCACCCAAAGTTATAACTATATATAGTAAAAACCCACCGTAGTGTGTGCTGTTTAATCGGGTTCCCTGATCAGGGCTAAAATGTGTTCCCTCTGTATTTATTTTGCAAATGTTTGTAAGGTATGCCTCATTTCATAACCTTCCAAAATGTTTTCCTTGTGATTACATATTAGCAACACCTGTAAAACATTGCCTTTAACCAGTAGCTTCTTTCATTATCTTTTTGATTCCGTGTTCTAGTGCCTTTTGATGAACTGGGGCTGGGAAGCGGTGCCAAATATCTTGGAGAACTGTACCCAGGTTTAGCCTCATAACCTTAATTAGATGTGGAATGCTGAGAATGCACTATTGTATGTTTCTTTAGCTTTTCTAACAACAGTGAACTTGTGATCACTTCATTAAAAGTTTTAGAACATTCCTTGTGTCTTCAGCATTTAGTTTCCCATCATAGTTTATACATAGAAAATTAATGTAAAACTCAAGGTACCTTAAGCGCTCTGTTTGAAAACAGGTTACCTCTTTTGTCAATGCACAAGTTATATTCCAACTTCCAATGTTTAATTCCTCTTCTCTCTGCTCCTGTTCTCTTTAGAAACAAGAGTGTTGAAAATGTTAAAGGCTGTGCTGAAGAAAAGCCGAGAGGGAGGAAAGGGAGGCAAGAAGGAAGCAGGTATGTGTGCAAGAAGGAGTCCAGTCATGGACAGTGGGCAGCAAGCTTCCCCTCACTCCAGGTTGGGTGGATTTGTTGCTTTGGGAGTGGGTCAGAGAGTGTTACCTGGGTTAGAACAAACAGTGTGCTGGAGGCTATGAGAAATGAAATAGGCCAGGCATGGTGGCCCACACCTGTAATCCCAACATTTTGAGAGGCCAAGGCAGGAGGATTGCTTGAGGCCAGGAGTTCAAGACAAGCCTGGGCAACATAAGGAGACAACTTGCCTCTACAAAAAAAAAAAAAAAAAAAAAAAATTAAAAAAAATTAGTCGGGTATGATGGCCCATGCATGTAAATCCTAGCTACTTGGGAGGCTCTGGCAGGAGAATCTCTTGAGCCCAGGAGTTCGAGGCTTCCGTGAGCTGTGATAATGTCACTGTACTCCAGCCTGGGCAACAGAGCCAGACCCTGTCTCTTAAAAAAGAAAAAGGAGAGGAAACATAATTTTGAGCTTTCTTATGAGAAGTGACTTTGAGAATTGAGTTTGGGTTATAACCAAATCCTTTCCCAGAGACTTTAAAGGTTCATAATTTTGATAAAGACATTGAGGGATAGCAGGTGTGTTCAGGAATTTGGTTTCTAGAAAGCTCATTCACTTTCCCACATGTGATTACATTTTATAAGTTTGACCAACTGCTGGCTGACTGGTCCTCATCTTTTGGAGTATCAAATTTTACTCGTAACAGGTGGAGTCCCGCTTAATGCCGGACTGCTTGTTTTCATTATGATGAGAACTACTTAATTTGGCTTAAATTTCATTCTTGTTTGTAGAGTTTTGGTGCATATTGTCATTGTGACTCGATTATCATTACATTCCATGTGATAACCTACTCTAAGATATTTTGGTGAACTCTCACTGTTACACCCTTTTTCTCTTGCAGAAAAACTATATATTGTCTACCTGTGTTGTACAATAAAAATAGGTTAGCATGAATTGACTTGCCTGAAATGTTGCATTTCACTCTGTAAACTCATGTTAATCCAGTCTCCTTGGAGAATGACTGGTTTTCTGAGTTACTATGTCAAATAATGTTTCAGTTTTAATTTCTGTTTTAAGAAGTATGCTTATTACTGAAGCATCACAAAATTATGGTTAACTCTTTAATTCAAAGGATCTTGCAGTGCCTTAGGATAATCTTAATGTCTGTTGTTTCCATCATTATCTAAGAGAAGAAGTGGATTTCTAAAATTTTTGGTTATATAGAACCTAGACACAGTTTGTATTTATTGATAATTATACCTTAAGCCAAGTGTGCAAAATGACAAACTCACCTTAAAAGTTGAGCCTTTATTGCAAGGCTGCTGTTAAAGCTTCTCATCGGTGCCTGGGTAAGCAGACACTGATGAAAAGGAGAAACTAGTTTTTAATGACATCAGCAGGAGACCATAGTTAACCTTAGAAAATCAACCCCTGGCTTTGAATAATTAATTAGAATTGTTACTGTGGAGAAATTTCAGTTCACAGGACTTCTATCCAGGGGAACATTCACCCTCTGCTGGGTGAAGGCCAAAATGTCTTTCTTGTTAGTTTTCTGAAAGCTGTTTAAAAATAATAACAAAAAACTTTTTTCAGTTTTGGCTCATCTGACACCAATCATAGGAACTGTGTTATTTGCTTCTTTAGAAGTCTTTGTAATTTCCAGCATAAATTTAGATCTTAAGTTGTCTGTTGGGTTGGAACTGCCAACCAGTGGGTTATTTTTCTCAGGACTAGGGTCCCCAAGCCTAAACTCCCTAGTCAGTAACAGTTCTTCAAAACAGGCCTACCATCTTCTTTGACGAGTGCCAGGCTTAGGAGAAATAGCAATATATTAATGATCTTCAGCACCTGTGTCTTTCAGACACACCAGACAGGAATAATAGTTTGCATTTGAAACTTTTCCAATTTAAGAGCCTGTGATTTTGGGTTTATTTCTCCCTTTGGTCTTTAAAAGCAACTACTGCTTTTTCTGAATAATTTCTTCATAATAATTTCCACATTATGGCTTTTTCACTAATACAAACCAACTTGAAAGAGCGATGGGAACGTTTCCCATAAAACATCTGCATGGTATGTGCCTTTTTGCTTTTAACTAGAACCTGGTTGTATTAGGCTAGCAACAAAGCAGATGGAATTTAAAATCCTGATGAAGTTATGTCACAGGATGGTTGGAGGAAATACTTGGAATTTGGCCACTCATATGTTGAGTCCATGCCAGCTCTCATTATATAAGTAAATCATAGCTAAGTCTTTCTATAAATTAAAGCCGGCTAATCTACCAAGACTGCGCTGAAACTTGGGTAATAATATCTCCTGCAATATGGAAAAATTTTGCTGCACTGTTTCCAATTAAAACCCATTTTTGTTGTAAAGATGAAAGTCATTCCCATATACTTGAACTCATAATCATAGAGATTTAGGAAACATGTCTAAAAACTTGAGTTCAGCTTTTCATGTCCTTTGCAAGTTGTTTTTGCAGGCAGTCTTTTACTACTCTTTTATGTTAAACCTGCTTTGAGAATTTGGAAAATGCAGTAACTGAGATAAACTTTGTATTCTTCAGTGGAAACCAAATATTTTTCAGAAGTACTGAACAGTTCTTATTCCCTCAATTATCCCTAAAAAGAAGTTATCACATGTATCTATAGGTAAAATTGTAGCAAATACTGAATTCCAGCTATATGTATATAAGGATATTTGCAATAGTATGTTTGTTGTTGTTTTTTTCTTTCTTTTGAGAGCCTTGCTCTGTTGACCAGGCTGGAGTGTAGTTGCATACCATCTTGGCTCACTGCAACCTCTGCCTCTTGGGTTTAAACAATTCTCCTGCCTCAGCCTCCCTGTGCTGGGATTACAGGGGCATGCCACCACACCCAGCTAATTTTTGTATCTTTGGTAGAGATAGGGTTTCACCATGTTGGCCAGGCTAGTCTTGAACTCCTGACCTCAAGTGATCCACCCAACCTCGGCCTTGCAAAGTGCTAGGATTACGGGCATGAGCCACCATGCCCAGTGGATATTTGCAATATTATGTACGGTGAAACTTAAACTATTGAAAAATCATCAAGTGAACTCAAAATAATTAGCAGAATTTTTTATTTTTGGATTATGCATTTTTACCTAGGAAATGCTTATAGCTGGGCAAAAAAGTAGAGGGTATAGAGGCATACTGGAAAATGGAATTTTTAAAATTTTACCATTTGTTTTTCAGAAAGCATATTCACCTTGTTCCTGCTGTTCCATCAGTGCAAATAAGCACTTGACCTTGAGTTTGGCCTAAGGGAGCAAAAATCAGTGTTAAACCATAATATAGGAAGAAGGCCAGATGAGGACATCTTATTTTTTTTTCCTTTCTCTGCTTTATGTTAGGACTTTGATCTAAAAAAAGCAGAGAAGACAGTGTGTTTATTTTGAGGCTCTCCAGAGAGGCCTACAACCTTTACCACATGTTTCTTAATTTTAAGTGACCTTTACTATCAGAAAATATTCATGTTACTATTATTACACAGTTACTTAGCTTAAAAATTAAGTAATTACTAGACTCTTAAGATTGAGAGTATTCTCATATTAAATCTGGACCTAGTAGGAGTTTACAGTGGATTTAAGAGCCACACAGGAAGTTAATGTCTTTTCTGTACAGCAACACTGTTTGTAAAAATGAATAGGGAAAAGAAAATCCCTCTTTACGATAGCAACAAAATTTTATCAACCTAAAAAGAAATGTGCAAGCCTTTTTTTTTTTTTTTTTTAAAAAGATGGTTTCGCTCTATCACCCAGGCTGGAGTGCAGTGGCACAATCTCGGCTTACTGCATCCTTGACCTTCTAAGGCTCAGGTAATCCTCTCACCTCAGCCTCCTGAGTAGCTACCATGATACCATTCCTGGATAAATTTTGTGGTGTTCGTTGTTGTTTTTAAGAGAGTCAGAGTTTTCACCATGTTGCCCAGGCTGATCTCAAACTCCTGGGCCCATGTGTTGCACTCACCTCAGCCTCCCAAAGTGCTGGGATTACAAGCGTGAGCCACTGTGACCATCTGTGCAAACCTCACGTTAAAGAAAATGATAAAACTTTGTTGAAGGACTTAAGGGAAGACCTGAATAAGTGGAAAGAAATACTGTTTTCCTGAAGAAGCTGATCCATTATTTTAAACCAACTAGCTCTTTCATAATCATGTAGACATTACATTTAATCCCTAATGAAATCCCCAATTTTTAAAGAGGACTTTTTGTTTAAAGAGTGGTTTTAGGTCCACAGCCAAAATTGGAGGAAGGTTCAGAGATTTGCCCTCACACATGCATAGCTTCCACCATAATCAACATTCTTCACCAGAGGTGTGCATTTGTTACAACTGATGAACCTACACTGACACATTGTTATCACCCAAAGTCCATAGTTAATATCAGGTTCACTCTTGATATTGTATATTCTGTGGGTTTGAACAAATGTATAATGACATACCTACCATTGTTATATCACAGAGTAGTTTCATGGCCCAAAAAATCCTGTGTGTGTGTTTTTCTTAAACACTATAAAATTTGAAAAATCCATCTGGAAGTGAAAGTGCTTAAAGGAAAATCAAGGACAATTTGAAAATATGAGGCAGGTGCATGGAAATGGCCGAGCCTGGTTCACATACCTCTGTTTTAGCTGCATGAGAGCCTGGAAGAGTGTGTTTGGACTTCTTGGCTAAGATTTGTGCAAGGTGGACTTGACCTTCTACCACCATATGCATTGTGGAGGATTCTTCAGTCATAGACATTGGGCGGGTTCCCTCCCCTTCAAAAACTAAGAAAGCACAGATATCTAATTACTGCTCATTGTGGTAGTTGTTACTGCCACAAAGCAAGTAAATGGCTCAGCTAATATTTTTTTCTTCTACTGGTCTCCAAGAAATGAGACATAATTTGATGTTACATCTATGATGTAATTAAAGTTCACAGTTGGTAGTGTTTTTGTTTTTTCTTTAAACCCTGGAGATTTTTTCCGTACTCCGGAAGCATTAGGTGGTCAAGGACTCTTGCCCTCTCCAGAGAAGGCTGGTCCCTTTCCCCCTCTGTCCCTTTTCCTGCCTTCCACCAGTCTTCAGTCTATAGTGTTTTGCCTGCTCAAATTCTCCTAGTTGTTCATTATTGGGTGAGGAAGTAGGTTCAAGCTGAGGCAGAACAGCAAAGTTGAGAACTTTTGATTGCAGTACTGCCTCAATTAAAATATGGGCTGATTAAGGAGTAGTTCCTTAATGTGCCAAAATAATAACTGTTTATATTAGTCTTTTAAGTTAAATTATTTGTACTCTTTTATTTTTCCCCAGTAGGGGGGCTTAGTTTGAAGCAATTTATTTAAAAAAAAATTGACCTTTACCTTTCTCTCGTTAAAACCCAGGTGGTTGACTAAATATACTTGTAATGATGTTAATTAAAGCATTGGATGGTCTCTAAGTCTCTGTGTGTACTGAATTAATCTATTAGCTTTGCATCTAATTCTTCACTTTGAATTTCAAGTAGAAGGAACCTATTTGCCTCTGAAGTTTAAAAGCCATTGATGTGATTGTTAAACTTGGTATTTTAAGCCATTCCAGGCTGCAGCCTGGCTTTCAGTAGTACCTTCTAAACATGCCTCAATACAAACGATGCTTTGTTTTATCTGGAAAATATGAAGCTGCTTTTGATTATTCTATGCTGCCATTGCCCATTTTCTGTGGTTGTGGACTATTATTTAGGAATTTAGTGCAGTGACTGTCTTGCTGAGCTATGAATATTTGGTATATTCTTGTTAACATTCTCCAAAAGTGTTTCCCAAGCAACAAAACAAGCAGAAATAATTCAGTATGAAGGTATTGTATTTTTGTTTTTACTGGGGCATTTAAACAAATTCTTCAAAATGTTAGAACATGATTTAAACATAGAATGGGACTGGTCTGATTTTGATTTTTTTTTTTTTTGAGTTGGAGTTTCACTCTTGTCTCACAGGCTGGAGAGCAGTAACGCGATCTTGGCTCACCACAACCTCCGCCTCCCAAGTTCAAATGATTCTCCTGCCTCAGCCTCCTGAGTAGCTGGGATTACAGGCATCTCCCACCATGCCTGGCTAATTTTTTTGTATTTTTAGTACAGACAGGGTTTTGCCATTTTGGGCAGGCTGGTCTCGAACTCCTGACCTCAGGTGATCCACCTGCCTTGATGTCCCAAAGTGCTGGTTGGTTTTTTTTTTCTTTTTTTCTTTTTGAGATGGAGTCTCAGCTTTGTTGCCTGGGCTGGAGTGCAGTGCAGTGGTGCGATCTTGGATCATTGCAACCTCTGTCTCCTAGGTTCAAGCGATTCTCCTGCCTCAGCCTCCCAAGTAGCTGGGATTACAGGCATGTGCCACTACACCCAGCTAATTTTTGCATTTTTAATGGAGGTGGGGTTTCGCCATGTTGGCTAGGATGGTCTCAAACTTCTAACCTCAGGTGATCCACCCACCTCAGCCTCGCAGAGTGCTGGGATTAGAGGCGTGAGCCACCGTGCCCAGCCTGATTTTTAATAGGAGCAGGAATGCTTGTTGTTCCCTCTGGTTTGATAGGTTCCTTCAGATTTTCTCTTTGTTCCTTATGTATGTCACAAAGTCAAGAAAAAGTGTGGACTTTGAAATTAGAGGACACAGACTCGCATCCCTGCTTGAGCACCTCTTATTTAGCCTGAATTGGGACAGATTTTCTTAACTTTGATTAAACTACCTTATAGGTATATTGTCAGGGTTGAATAAGAATACCTTTCTGCAAGAGTGTTTTAGCTTGACACTTGGTTTCTGCTAGATACCCAGTACGTCTTTTCTTTCTTGAGAAGACTGTGTGGTACCTTAAAGAACTAACAAAACCCTTAACTGACACACACACAAATAAATAAAACTTCTTGTTCCTTTCCTGTTATGGAGAAGACAGGACTGATCTCAGGTGATGAGTGATGTTCTAGAAGCTTCTTTTCATGACTTCTATTCCCAAATATTCTGGCATTTCCTCTGGATACTAAAGTCTCTTCTCCCAGCTTCAGCCTTTCCCCTATAACAAAACTGGGGAAGCTCTGAGTCATTTGTCTGCTCTGTAGTGGTTTATGCTTTCAAAATAATGTATTTTACCTTTTAACCTCTATGAAGTACTTGCATTTTATGGTTTTCTCCTTATGAAGTTTAACTGAAAGGCTTTTCTCCTTGCTAAAGGGATTTTGGGAGTTGGCAAGCAGTTTTGAGAATAGATTTCTGAGTACAGTTTATAAAATTTTATCTCAACACATGCTTTGCGAATGAAGATGTTTTTATACGAAGGGCCCTTTTCCCCCCAGCCTCTTTGTAGCTTTTCCATGTGTTTTCGGGAAATATAAAGGATGAAAGAATTAGGGGAAAAGAACAGATACCTACCATTTATCATTAGGCATCTACATGTAAGGCCCAAGCTGGTTTCATGCTGAACTGCCTGTTTGCCTGTTGAGGGGTGTACTTGGAGAAAGCTCTGGACCCCAGAGGAAAGGGAAGTCAGTCACCCTGGACTAATAAGATCTTTTTATGGCATAAGATCTCCAGCAAGGCACCATCTCTCTGAATTATCACAAAGAATGTGATAGAACTCTCAGACGATGCTGCTTTACTTGAATTTCTTTTTGTACATCTGTGTATAAATGCCACAGGAAGCTTGATTAGCAGTAGGCAAATTAGCAATTCAGAGTTTGTTTTTAAATTATTAAATCTAATTTTATTTCACAAATTTTTATTAAAACTCCTGTAAAACACGAAGGTCATATTTTGTATCGACTTAGTTTTCAAAAAGCTCCATGTATACTTAATTCCCATAAAAAGCTTCAGCTTTGCTTTTCCATGTTTTCTATTTGCACTTCCTAGAAGGGGAATTCTAAGGTTTTAATTCTATCCTACAGGAGTGTAAAAAATTTGATGTCATGTAATCTACTGGCAAGTGTAGTTCCTGAGTGGGGAGATCGGCTACGAAGGATTTTGAAATAGATCAACTTTTATTTCGTGGGTGATAATCCAATCTTAGTATTCCTCGTAAGAGTCTTAAAGGAATGGTGCTTTGACCAACCAGTTGTCTTGCAGTTGATGAGGATGGCCATCAGGGGTGACCAGCTGGGTAGCCCTAGCTCTGGTTAGAGCATCAAATTGAGAAACCTTATTCACATCCAGAATCAGAATTAGAAAGCAGGATCTGTGTGTCTTCTCTCTCCCACTCCCCTCCCTCCTTTTAGGTTATAACTCATCAGCCATGAAAATACCATTGCAGACCCTGAGTTCTTGTCCTATATTCTGGTGACCACAGTGCAGTGGGTAAAGGTAAAACAAGGAACTGAGTAGCTAGTTTTAATTCTTCACACTTTTAAAGTTTATATCAGGGAGTTGCCCATTTGAAAGGGGGTTTGGAACCTCCAACTGCTAGATTTGGTACATGGTGATGATCTTGATGCCCTGGGTTGTCCTCAGGAATGATGATGTCTCAGATGTGAGACATACATGGAGGTGGCTGTAGTGGTTTGAGATCTTGTCTGGAGTTTTTATAGATGATGAAACTGGCTGGTAGCAGAGGCTAAGAGTTTGGATGTAGACTCCAGCTTAAGGATGGAAGAGAGCCACCTGCACACACACAGCTGTGTTCCTGATGATTGCAATTTTATTTCACATACCCAAATTGAGGAATTTATATGTTAGTGCATTGTTTTTTTGTGAGGGCTTGCTCTTCACTCCCCACCAAGCAAATTTTCTATATGACTTATCTAGAAAGTTTCTTTCCAAGTACCAGATGTTAAAAATGTTTTGATTTTTGATAGTACATCTTTGTGTTGTCTTAGTCTGCTTGGGCTGCCATAACAAAGCACCATTGACTGAGCGGCTTTACCAATAGAAACTTATGTCCCCTTGCCCTGCTGCAGGCTGAAAGTCTGAGATTAGGTTGTCAGCATGGTTGGGTGCTTGCAGGTGGTTGCTCTCTCCCTGTGTTCTCACATGGTAGAGACAGGGATAGCAAGTTTTTTGGTGTCTTCCTATAAGAGTGCAAATCTCATCATGAAGGCCCTGTACTCACATAACCCAACCATCTAATCAGACCTCATCCAACCTAATTGTCTCCCAAAGGCCCCCATCTCCAAATACCATCACATTGGGAGTTAGAGCCTCGACATAGGAATTTTGGGAACACAATACATCTATAGTACTTTAATGTTCTTATTATAAACATGATACCCTGTAGAATTGATCATGAAACACACCATTATTTTCCGTTCTAAGGAAGAAAAATCTGTCAATGACTTAGAATGTTTATTATACTTAAGATTTTCTATAAACTGCTAGAGAAGTAAAAGTGAGAGTGAATATCAGTATTTGGATCCATGCCCGATGTTTATATGCTCGGTGTACGTAATTTGGAAAATAGGCTGGGCCCAGTGGTTGACCCCTGTAATCCCAACACTTTGGGAGGCTGAGGCGGGAGGATTGTTTGAGCCTAGGAGTTTGAGACCAGCCTGGGCAACATAGTGAGACCTTGTCTATTAAAAAAAACAAGTCAGGTGTTGTGGAACATGCCTATAGTCTCAGCTGAGGGGGGAGGATTGCTTGAGCCTGGGAAGTCGAGGTTATAGGGAGCTGTGATTGTGCCACCACACTCCAGCCCTAGTGACAGAGTAGTAAGACCCTGTTTGCACAAAAAAATGGAAAACACTCATAACACTTAGAAGCAAATAACCCAAGATATTCTGTATTTTTTACTTCATCCTTTTAAAATATGCCGTTAGTTTGAAAAAAAAAAAAAAAAAGCCTTAGATTTTATTGTACCAATGTACATGATTACATGATTTTATTTGGGCCTGTTTTGTTTTTATACTTTTTCCATTTAAAAAACCCTCTAGAAAACACATACCTTTGTATGAATTGCTAACTATTTTAGTAGAATATGTTTTCAGGCATGGAATTAATAGGGAAAGGAAGTAAACATTTTATAAGCTGTTAGTGCCTCTTGCCAAATTGTTTTCTAGAAAGTTCGTGTTGGTTGCCACCTGTGTATGTGAGTGTGCCTGCTGGCACGGTTCCTACTACTGGGGGTATTTGTGGGTTTTAGTCATCTTTGCCACTTTCATAGGTTTAAACTTTCTCTTCATTATTTTTTAATTAGCATTTCTTTGAGATTGGTAGACCTCTTTCTGTATTTATTGCTGTTACATTTCTTTTTCAGTGATTGTCTTTTTTCATGCCCTTGTACTTGTTTTTTCTGTTGAGATTGTGAGGGGCTTATTAGTCTTGTTCTTCCAGTTTCCTAATGTGGCTGTTGTATGTAGTAATGGGGTTTTTACATGAAGTCACTTCTGGGAGGATTTTTACTGAAGTTGCTGATGGCAAAACTGCCTATGTTCTATGATTAAAGCTTCTGTGTGCATTGTTATCATTTCATGTTTGTGCTGAAGTTAGAGATCCACTAGTCTGATTGGCTTACATTCAAGAATTTATAAAGAAACCAAAATAAAAGCATTAAAGCAACTCCACTGAGTCATCAAGTTGTCCACAGTACTTGATAACATTCTGCCTCGGTGCACAGCCAAAGATGTCAAAGTTCCTTCTCTACCCAGATGTGCTGGAAGCCTGACTCCTGGTGAGTTCCCAACAGTGGACAGGGATACTTCCAGCAACATTTCCTTAATAAATTGCTATATTCATAGGTGCAAACTTTTATTCATGGCTGTATGTTCTTAGATTATGTGTAGAGATTGTTTTTTAAACTATGATAAAGTAATGAAATTTTAAAGTTTTAGGTCTTAGGAGGATCTTAGAAATTGAGTTCAATTTCTCGTTTGAGAAAGACTTGGAAAAAGAAGCATTGAGCAATTACCCAAAGTCATATAGTTAGTCCAAAGTCATATAGTTAGTTAAAGCAAAGATGGACTCAAAGTATAGTTTTTGACTGTATGTTAGTGGTTTATACTATGCCTCTGACTGGCCTCCTTTATTTTTATCTCTTCTACTGAGTAAACATAAAGGAAAACATATCTCTATGTTATATCTCTATATTTCTATCCCTGACATGGAAAATAGTACATTTTCTTTTTTTTTCTTTTTTTTGAGATGGAGTTTCGCTCTTGTTACCCAGGCTGGAGTGCAATGGCACAATCTTGGCTCACCGCAAACTCCGCCTCCTGGGTTCAGGCAATTCTCCTGCCTCAGCCTCCTGAGTAGCTGGGATTACAGGCACGCGCCACCATGCCCAGCTAATTTTTTTTTATACTTTTAGTAGAGACGGGGTTTCACCATGTTGACCAGGATGGTCTCGATCTCTTGACCTCGTGATCCACCCGCCTCGGCCTCCCAAAGTGCTGGGATTACAGGCATGAGACACCGTGCCCGGCCCACATTTTCTTTATAATTTCTTTCTTCAGGGATGTTCATTTTGACTTTTTTTCCCCTTTAAATTTTTTTTTTTCTTGGAAGGATTATTTGTGAGATTCTTACATGGTCTTAATCTAGACTGAGTCACTGATTAATATCTGTTTCTTTTTAAAATTTATTTTTAGACAGAATCTTGCTCTGTCACCCAGGCTGGAGTGCAGTGGTGTGATCATAGCTCACTGTAGCCTCTAACTTCTGGGCTTATGCAATCCTCCCACCTCAGGCTCCCTAGTTGCTGGGCTACAGGCATGTAACACTACACTTGCCTAATTTTTAAATTTTTTGTACAAATAGGGTCTTGCTATGTTGACGAGATTGGCTTGAACTGTGGCCTCGAGTCATCATTTTACCTTCACGTCCCAAAGCCCTGGGATTACAGGCGTGTGCCTAGACACCTGGCTTACATTTCTTTTTCAGTATTTTAAA
This sequence comes from Sapajus apella, assembly GCF_009761245.1. Classification (NCBI taxonomy): domain Eukaryota; kingdom Metazoa; phylum Chordata; class Mammalia; order Primates; family Cebidae; genus Sapajus; species Sapajus apella. The sequence goes on from NW_022436958.1 coordinate 22,581,994, forward strand.
GCAAAGTTTTGCTTGGTATCCTTGAGACCGTCCTAATTCCATCTTCTTCTGAAATGGCATGTTTTTGTAAAGTCATTCAAACTCCATGAATGTAATAAATATAGCGTACAATTACAAAAACATAAGCTGTCTGATGGTATTAAAGACAAAGAACAGACACTATCCCTATGTCTTCTCTGCTTCTTTTCCTTCGCCAAAGGCAATTAATGTTAATAGTTTCTTAGATGATCTTCTAGACATTTTCTGTGCATATATGTGCGTTTGGACACATATCAATACATATATAGATCCTTAAGAAATCCCACATTAGCTTTATAATACCTTTTGTTCTGTTAACTACTATGTTGATTGCATTTTTATACATTTTTTTCATATTGGCACATCCCAATATATAGGCTTCTAAAAAGTGGCTAAGTATTACATTGGGTAGTTATACTATACTTTATTTCCTTCTTCTGTTGATGGACACTTAAGTTGTATTTTTTTCTTTTTATTACAAATCAGTTCTATAGTGAATCTCCTTGTACACAACTGCCTGTGCTTTCATAAGAATAGTTGTAAGAAATACTGTTGGGTAACGGGTTTCTTCATGTATAATTTTTCTAGATTTTGACAAATTGTCCCTTGAAAAGTTAAAGTTAACAATTCCACCAGTAATATAAGAGAATATTTGTTTATTCAAATCCTTACCAGTGTGGGTTATAATCAAACAATTTCATCTTTGCCAGCATGGGAGGCAAAATTGTGTCTGTTGTTTTTAATTATGCAGCTATTAAGAATGAATTCAAACACATTTTATGTTTATGGGATGTTTGGAACCATACTGCCTGGGTTTGTATCCTGGCTCCACAGTTTATCAGCTGTGTGAACTTGGGCAAATTACTTAACCTTTCTGTGCCCTGTGATTCACTTGTGAGGATTAAATGAATTACTATTTATAAAGGGCTCAAGCCCATGCTTGGCGTATAGTAGATGTTATGTCAGTATTTGCTAAAAATAAATAAAAATTTAAATTTCTTACTCTGTCCTGCCTGTTTGTTTACCTGTTTATCTGTTGGGTTCAGTAGCTGTTTTAATATTTTGGTAAGTGGTTAATTATTGATAGCTTACTAAAGTTCTAACCCAGGCAAGTATGTGTCTTGTTTAATTTTCAATTATAAAGCCTAAAAAGATTCATGTAAGTCATCCTTTATTTTTTTATAGGATTAAGTGAAAGATTTTGTATCAATTCTACAAATTCACTGTTGAAAACTGAGAGGTTACAAAGCAATATTTCATGGAGGCCAGCTCTCTTTATTTCCCTGCTTTGTGTGTGAGTTTTGATTCTACTAATCTGATTAAACCTCTTAGAGCTACATCCTTAGCTCCAAGATTCTGAAGATTACAGATTCTGGAGGGTCTTTCCCCCTCCATCCATTAAATTGTTACCATGGTTACTGGACTCCTCCAGCAGTTCCGCTAATCCCTCCGATTTATGGAAGCGGCATCTTAAAGGTGCTGATTTGACTTCAAAAAACTTAAGTAACCTAAGAGTCTCAGTTTGAATATGCCTACTGGTCGTCTTTGAATAATTTTTTTCTGAACCTGTTTTCTTGCCTACAAAATCCTCTGTATCATTAAGTAATTATGAGGGTTAGACCTTTTTTTAAAAAAGGTATGATAATGTTGATGTAGAGTTTTTTGTTTTTTTTTTAAACATATGGTGTACCTGCTTTTGGGAAATGCCCATTAAGCAAGGAACAATAAAATATATTCATACAAAGATTTAAATTTATATTGGGAGTTTTTCTTTTTTTTTTTTTCCCCATTTATTTATTTTATTGCATTTTAGGTTTTGGGGTACATGTGAAGAACATGCAAAATTGTTGCATAGGTTCACACGTGGCAGTGTGATTTGCTGCCTTCCTCCCCATCACCTACATCTGGCATTTCTCCCCTTGCTATCTCTCCCCAGCTCCCCACCCCCACCGTCCCTCCCCTGTTTCCCCCCAACTAACCCCAGTGTGTAGTGCTCCCCTCCCTGTGTCCATGTGTTCTCATTGTTCAACACCCGCCTGTGAGTGAGAACATGCGGTGTTTGATCTTCTGCTCTTCTTTCAGTTTGCTGAGAATGATGGTTTCCAGGTTCATCCATGTCCCTACAAAGGACCCAAACTCATCGTTTTTGACGGCTGCATAATATTCCATGGTGTATATGTGCCACATTTTCCCTATCCAGTCTATCGTCGATGAGCATTTGGGTTGGTTCCAGGTCTTTGCTATTGTAAATAGTCCTGCAATGAACATTCGTGTGCACGTGTCCTTATAGTAGAACGATTTGTAATCCTTTGGATATATACCCAATAATGGGATTGCTGGGTCAAATGGAATTTCTATTTCTAGGTCCTTGAGGAATCGCCACACTGTCTTCCACAATGGTTGAACTAATTTACACTCCCACCAACAGTGCAAAAGTGTTCCTGTTTCTCCACATCCTCTCCAGCATTTGTTGTCTCCAGATTTTTTAATGATCGCCATTCTAACTGGCGTGAGATGGTATCTCAATGTTGTTTTGATTTGCATTTCTCTGATGACCAGTGATGATGAGCATTGATTCATATGTTTGTTGGCCTCATGTATGTCTTCTTTTGTAAAGTGTCTGTTCATATCCTTTGTGGACTTTTGAATGGGCTTGTTAGTTTTTTTCTTGTAAATCTGTTTTAGTTCTTTGTAAATTCTGGATATCAGCCCTTTGTCAGGTGGGTAAACTGCAAAAATTTTTCCCATTCTGTTGGTTGCCGATTCACTCTAATGACTGTTTCTTTTGCCGTGCAGAAGCTGTGGAGTTTGATTAGGTCCCATTTGTCTATTTTGGCTTTTGTTGTCAATGCTTTTGGTGTTTTGGTCATGAAGTCCTTGCCTACACCTATGTCCTGAATGGTTTTGCCTAGATTTTCTTCTAGGGTTTTTATGGTGTTAGGTCTTATGTTTAAGTCTTTAATCCATCTGGAGTTAATTTTAGTGTAAGGTGTCAGGAAGGGGTCCAGTTTCTGCTTTCTGCACATGGCTAGCCAGCTTTCCCAACACCATTTATTGAACAGGGAATCCTTTCCCCATTGCTTGTTTTTGTCTGGTTTGTCAAAGATCAGATGGTTGTAGATATGTTGTGTTGCCTCCAAGACCTCTGTTCTGTTCCATTGGTCTATATCTCTGTTTTGGTACCAGTACCATGCTGTTTTGATTACTGTAGCCTTGTAGTATAGTTTGAAGTCCGGTAGTGTGATGCCTCCCGCTTTGTTCTTTTTGCTTAGAATTGACTTGGCTACGCGTGCTCTCTTTCGGTTCCATATGAAGTTGAAGGTGGTTTTTTTCCGGTTCTGCGAAGAATGTCATTGGTAGTTTGATGGGGATAGCATTGAATCTGTAAATTACTTTGGGCAGTATGGCCATTTTCACGATATTGATTCTTCCTAACCATGAACATGGAATGTTTCTCCATCTGTTTGTGTCCTCTCTTATTTCGTTGAGCAGTGGCTTGTAGTTCTCCTTGAAGAGGTCCTTTACGTTCCTTGTTAGTTGTATTCCTAGGTATTTTATTCTCTTTGTGGCAATTGTGAATGGAAGTTTGTTCTTGATTTGGCTCTCTTTAAGTCTGTTATTGGTGTATAGGAATGCATTGATTTTGTATCCTGAGACTTTGCTGAACTTGCTTATCAGTTTAAGGAGATTTGGGGCTGAGACGATGGGATCTTCTAGATATACAATCATGTCGTCTGCAAATAGAGACAATTTGACTTCCTCCTTTCCTATTTGAATGCCCTTTATTTCTTTTTCTTGCCTGATTGCTC
>NW_022436958.1:22590820-22659295 GCF_009761245.1 Sapajus apella
GTGGCAATTGTGAATGGAAGTTTGTTCTTGATTTGGCTCTCTTTAAGTCTGTTATTGGTGTATAGGAATGCATTGATTTTGTATCCTGAGACTTTGCTGAACTTGCTTATCAGTTTAAGGAGATTTGGGGCTGAGACGATGGGATCTTCTAGATATACAATCATGTCGTCTGCAAATAGAGACAATTTGACTTCCTCCTTTCCTATTTGAATGCCCTTTATTTCTTTTTCTTGCCTGATTGCTCCGGCTAGAACTTCTAATACTATATTGAATAGCAGTGGTGAGAGAGGGCATCCTTGTCTGGTGCCACATTTCAAGGGGAATGCTTCCAGTTTTTGCCCATTCTGTATGATATTGGCTGTTGGTTTGTCATAAATAGCTTTCATTATTTTGAGATATGTTCCACCAATACCTACCTTATTGAGGGTTTTTAGCATAAAGGGCTGTTGAATTTTGTCAAAGGCCTTCTCTGCATCAATTGAGATAATCATGTGGTTTTTGTCTTTGGTTCTGTTTATGTGGTGAATTACATTTATAGACTTGCGTATGTTGAGCCAGCCTTGCATCCCCGAGATGAAGCCTACTTGATCATGGTGGATAAGCTTTTTGATGTGCTGTTGCAATCGGCTTGTCAGTATTTTATTGAAGATTTTTGCATCAATGTTCATCATGGATATTGGCCTGAAATTTTCTTTTCTTGTTGAGTCTCTGCTGGGTTTTGGTATCAGGATGATGTTGGTCTCATAAAATGATTTGGGAAGAATTCCCTCTTTTTGTATTGTTTGGAATAGTTTCAGAAGGAATGGTACCAGCTCCTCTTTGTATGTCTGGTAGAATTCGGCTGTGAACCTGTCTGGACCTGGGCTTTTTTTGGGTGGTAAGCTCTTAATTGCTGCCTCAACTTCAGACCTTGTTATGGGTCTGTTCAGGGTTTCGGCTTCTTCCTGGTTTAGGCTTGGGAGGAGGCAAGTGTCCAGGAATTTATCCATTTCTTCCAGGTTTATTAGTTTATGTGCATAGAGTTGTTTGTAATAATCTCTGATGATGGTTCGAATTTCTGTGGAATCTGTGGTGATATCCCCTTTATCATTTTTTATTGCATCAATTTGGTTATTCTCTCTTTTCTTTTTATTAATCTGGCTAGTGGTCTGTCTATTTTGTTGATCTTTTCAAAAAACCAGCTCCTGGATTTATTGATTTTTTGAAGGGTTTTTTGTGTCTCTATCTCCTTCAGTTCTGCTCTAATCTTAGCTATTTCTTGTCTTCTGCTAGACTTTGAGGTTTTTTGATCTTGCTTCTCTAGCTCTTTCAGTTTTGACGATAGGGTGTCATTTTTTGATCTCTCCTTGCTTCTCATGTGGGCACTTATTGCTATATATTTTCCTCTAGAGACTGCTTTAAATGTGTCCCAGAGATTCTGGTATGTTGTGTCTTCATTCTCGTTGGTTTTGAAGAACATCTTTATTTCTGTCTTCATTTCATTGTTTATCCAGTCAACATTCAAGAGCAAGTTGTTCAGTTTGCATGAAGCTGTGCGGTTCTGGGTTAGTTTTTGAATTCTGAGTTCTAACTTGATTGCACTGTGGTCTGAGAGACTGTTTGTTATGATTTCTGTTCTTTTGCATTTGCTGAGGAGTGATTTACTCCCAATTATGTGGTCAATTTTAGAGTAGGTGTGATGTGGTGCTGAGAAGAATGTATATTCTGTGGATCTGGGGTGGAGAATTCTGTAAATGTCTATTACGTTTGCTTGGTGCAGGTCTGAGTTGAAGTCCTGGATATCCTTGTTAATTTTCTGTCTGGTTGATCTGTCTAATATTGACAATGGGGTGTTAAAGCCTCCCACTATTATTGTGTGGGAGCCTAAGTCTTTTTGTAAGTCATTAAGAACTTGCCTTATGTATCTGGGTGCTCCTGTATTGGGTGCATATATATTTAGGATCGTTAGCTCTTCTTGTTGCATTGATCCTTTTACCATTATGTAATGTCCCTCTTTGTCTCTTATGATCTTTGTTGCTTTAAAGTCTAATTTATCAGAGACGAGAATTGCAACTCCTGCTTTTTTTTGCTCTCCATTTGCTTGGTAAATCTTCCTCCATCCCTTTATTTTGAGCCTTTGTGTATCCTTGCATGTGAGATGGGTTTCCTGGATACAGCACACGGATGGGTTTTGGCTTTTTATCCAGTTTGCCAGTCTGTGTCTTTTGATTGGGGCATTTAGTCCATTTACATTTAGGGTTAATATTGTTATGTGTGAATTTGATACTGCCATTTTGGTGCTAGCTGGGTGTTTTGCCCTTTAGTTGAGCTGGTACTTGTTGTTCCTTTATATGTGTAGAGCCTCTTTCAGGAGCTCTTGTAGAGCTGGCCTGGTGGTGACGAAATCTCTGAGTACTTGCATGTTCCCAAAGGATTTTATTTTTCCTTCACTTATGAAGCTTAGTTTGGCTGGATAGGAGATTCTGGGTTGATAGTTATTTTCTTTGAGGATGTTGAATATTGGCCCCCACTCTCTTCTGGCTTGTAGGGTTTCTGCTGAGAGATCTGCTGTGAGTCTGATAGGCTTCCCTTTATGGGTAACCCGACCTTTCTCTCTGGCTGCCTTTAGTATTTTCTCCTTCATTTCAACCCTGGTGAATCTGACGATTATGTGCCTTGGGGGTTGCTCTTCTTGACGAATATCTTTGTGGTGTTCTCTGTATTTCCTGGACTTGAATGTTTGCCTCCCTTGCTAGGTTGGGGAAGTTTTCCTGGATAATATCCTGAAGAGTATTTTCCAGCTTGGATTCATTCTCTTCGTCGCATTCAGGTACGCCTATCAAATGTAGATTAGGTCTTTTCACATAGTCCCACATTTCTTGGAGACTTTGTTCATTCCTTTTTACCCTTTTTTCTCCAGTCTTGCCTTCCCGTTTTATTTCATTGAGTTGATCTTCAATCTCTGATATCCTTTCTTCTGCTTGGTGAATTCGGCTGTTGATACTTGTACATGCTTCGCGAAGTTCTCGTGTTGCGTTTTTCAGCTCTATCAATTCACTGATATTCCTTTCTATTTTGTCCATTGTCGTTAGCATTTCGTCAATCTTTTTTCAAGGTTCTTAGTTTCTTTGCATTTGGTTAGAACATGTTCTTTAAGTTCACAGAAGTTTCTTACTTCTTACCACCTTCTGAAGTCTGATTCTGTCATTTCATCACACTCGTTCTCCCTCCAACCTTGTTCCCTTGCTGCTGAGGAGTTGTGATCCCTTGTAGGAGGAGAGGTGTTCTGGTTTCGGGTGTTTTCATCCTTTTTGCGCCGGTTTCTTCCCATCTTTAAGGATTTATCCACCTGTCGACTTTGTAGTTGCTGGCTTTCAGATTGGGTCTCAAATCTTTCAGATTGACGTTCTGTTTGTTGATGATGAGGTTATTTCTGTTTCTTGGTTTTGCTTCTGACAGTGTGGCCCCTCTGCTGTAGGTCTGCTGAGGTTCACTCCAGGCCCTGCTTGCCTGGGGTTCACCTGCAGCAGCTGCTGAACAGTAAGGGCTATTACCAGTTTTCTTCTCCTATCTTTGTCCCAGACGGATACCCGCCTAGTGTCAATCTGATCTCTCCTTTATGAGGTGTCTCTTTAGATATATAGGGGTCAGGGAGTTGCTTGAGGAGACGGTCTCCTCTTTATAGGAGCTCAAATGGTGAGCTGTGAGCTCTGTTGTTCATTCAGAGCTGCTGGGCACATACGTTTCGGTCTGCTGCAGCAGAACTCATAAACTGCTTTTTGTTCCCAAGTGCTCTGTCCCAGGGATTTAGGGCTTTATTTATGAGTTTCCGTTATGCTGCTGCCTTCTTTTTTTTTTCCTTCCGACCTGCTCTGCCCAGCAAGGAGGCAGCCTAGTCACTGTCTGCCTGTAGAGGCTTTGTTGAGCTGCTGTGGGCTCCGCCCCGCTGCCGAGTGAACTTCCCTGCAGTCCTGTTTATATGGGTGTAGTTAGAACTGCTTTGGCGATGGTGGCCTGCCTCTGTTGGGGTGGAGTCTCTCTGCTGTGGCAGGTTGCCTTGGCAACGGCGGGCTGCCTCAGCAATGGCAGGTTGCCTTGGCTATGGTGGGCTGCCTCAGCATTGGCCGACTACCTCCGAGGTGGGCTTCCTCGGTAATGGTGGACGCCCCTCCCCCACAGAGCTGGACTGTCCCTGGTTCAGCTGCACTTGCTGTGAAACTCTCAATCCAGAGTTTCTGATTGCTTGCTTTTCTTTTGTGGGGGTGGGACCAGCCGAGCCTTATCACCTGGCTCCCTGCCTCAGCTCCTTTTTTAAGTTGGTGTTCCAGTCACCTGTTGAAGATGTGCCGGGGTCTGTTTGTTTTCCCCTGCAGCCACTCACTGCGCTGGCTTAAACAGCGGCACTGAGGTTTGTGGTGCTTTTTTTTTTTTTTTTTGCCCTGGAATCTACTGTCCTGGTTCCCTGCTCAGTCCCTTTTTAAAACAGATGAATGGGCGACTTCCCATGGCTCCAATCGCCAGCCAAAAGGGCACCCGGACTGGTGTATTTTGTATGGAGAACCGCTGCTCCGGGGCGCCGACAAAGCAGCTGCGCGGGGCAAAGCAGCGGCGCTGGCCGGCACAGCCGCGCTGGCCGAAACAGCTGCGCTGGTGACCTGTGGAGCTCATCCGCCTGGGAATTGCCTAGTCTGTGGGCAAGAAAAATGCGGCGTCCACTCACCCTCTGCGCTTTCACTGGGAGCTGCAATCCTGAGTTGTTCCTAAACGGCCATCTTGGATCCTTCCTCTATTTTGGGAGTTTTTCATACTCAAATGTTATGGGGGAGAGGAATGAGATAGCTGTATTCAAGACATTGGAAACTAGAAAGTGAACCTTAGTTCAGCAAAAAGTGAATTCTGGAGAAAATATGATAGCACTTATGAGAAGTTGTTATTTTTAAAGGGATGGCATCTTGCTATATTGCCCAAGCTGATCTTCAATTCCTGATCTCAAGTGATCCTCCTGCCTTAGCATCTTTAGTAACTGAGATTATGGGTATGAGCAACCTTACCTGGCTGAAAAGTGTGTGTGTGTGTGTGTGTGTGTGTGTGTGTGTGTGTGTTTGCTGTGTATCAGACAGTGTACTGTATGTATTACAGGCATAAGTGCGGTGGCTCATGCCTGTAATCCCAGCACTTTAGGAGGCCCATGTGGGTGTATCACAAGTTCGAGAGATCGAGACCATCCTGGCCAATGTGGTGAAACCCCGTCTCTACTAAAAATACAAAAAATAGCCAGGTGTGGTGGCACGTGCCTGTAATCCCAGCTACTTGGGAGGCTGAGGCAGTAGAATTGCTTGAACCCTGGAGGCAATGTTGCAGTGAGCCGAGATCACGCCACTGTTCTCCAGCCTGACAACAGAGTGAGACTCCATCTCAAAAAAACAACAAAAAACAATTACTCACATCATCAGTAGCTTATTAATAGAGATCAAAGAAGTAGCTTAAGACTACATAGTCACTGAGTGTCAGAGCCAGAATTTGAACCTACTTTGTCTCCAAAGCCAATGTTTTGGGCAGTATAACAGCCAGGCTGCTTGGGCTCACCTGCAGCTATACGGTAGGGGTTAATAACAATGTCCTCTCCATTGTGAGGATTAAATAAATTACAGTGCTTTGTCGACAAAGGCTGTCCCAAATCAGCGGAAAGGAAAAGGTTTGAAGTTAGGGGAAGATTGAAGGGATCCACCAAGGACTGAGTCAGACAGTACCACTTGGCCACTTGGGGTAAAGCCAATGCCAGCAGTAACTGTTTATCATGTTCATTAATTTGGGATTTCAAAGCACAAATGAGAATTTATATCTACCCACCCACAAGTGCATGTGTTTATCATGTAAAAAGTAAGTTCCCTTTGAAAACATCCTTATTTTTGCCTTTATTTTTGTTTATACGAATATCTGATTTGCAAGAAGTACATGGGAGGGGTTTTAGCAGTTTAATGATTTTTTTTAATTGAGAAAGGGTAATTTGGTAGTCCACTTAAATGTTTCTGGGAGATTTCCTAGAAACAGGATTTTGATGGCCTTAGCTTCTGTGTTCCTACTGCCACTTAGAAAGGGGGCAGGGCTCTGCAGCCCTAGGACAGATGAGCACCCCATGCCTATACCTCCCTCCCCGAGCTAAGTCCCAGGGCATCTGGGCCTTGCCTGGAGACTGGGCTAGCTCTGTAGGATTGGAGAGCCTGGGGAGGGTGTCACTCCACCTCTCTAGTATTATGGGAGACAGGGAAAGTGAACAGACTTCCCCTTCCCATACCCCTGAGGGTGGTTTCCCTACCAGCCAGGCTTACTACTTCTAGAAGAGAGCAGTGTCAGGGAGTGAGACTGCATCCCTGGGCTTAGAAGTAAAGGATGTGAGACTTGTTCAGTATTTGCCATCAGCACAAGGAAAACCAGGGGAGAGTCTGGTTCCAGGCCCTGGAGCCTTCTGCCTCATACGGTCAGAAGGTGGAAGGTCTTCCCACTCTAGCATGGCTTGACCTCTTAGGGTCTGTGGTGTTCCATCTCTATGGATAACCCCAGCTCAGTAACTATACGTGGTATATTTCCTGTGTGAAATTAGTACCTTGAAGGCAGAACATTCTGAATCAAGTTGGCAAAAGAATAGCTTTGCTTTGCAAAGATTAATGACAGACTGGTTCTCCATAGGCCTAGGCTACCCATCACCCCTTTTTCCAAAGTGAGGGCCTAGAATGAAGGCAGTTCCTCCTCTGTCCCTGGAACCTGAGATTTGCTTTGGCTCCTTGAAGTGGAAGAGGCTAAGAGTGCAGCTGCCTAGAGCGGCTGTGTGTGTACAGTCTGGCTCCGCTCGGGCTTCTGATGCCTTCCATTGCACTGTGCCCTATCCCTCAGCCAGCCAGATGGCCTCCTGGCTCCTGACCAGCAGGTAAATTTTGAAGTGGTTGTTTGGTATGGTGTTGCAATTAGAGCAGTATGTGGTGGCCAAGGTGGCAAGCTAAGTTTCACATGCTCACTCCACCTTGGGCTCCCTGTGGGAATAGCAGGCCAGGCCCAGCAAGCCATGCCCCACCATGTCCTCCTCTCAGGAGGCAGGGTCAGTTGAGCCAGCAGCTAGTCCATAGCATGGCCTTATAACCGTGTGAAGCCAGGAATTGCTCATGAGCACAGCTGGAACCAGAGCTTCAGTCAGTAAGAGGGTGGATTACCTTCAGCAGAAGGCAAGGAAGAAAACTGGCTGCTGTCTATATAGTTCCACCGTCATAACCAGGTATCCACATTCTAAATGTATAGTGTCCATCCCTCATGTAATAGTGGTTTCTGGCCCAAAGTGGGACTGTTCTTTAAATTGAGAAAGGTATAGAGGTAGTCCAGGTGGGAAGGCCAGAAGTCCTGGTTGCTCAGCTACTGGGACCACCTGTTCTTGCCCCACTACCCTCTAATGGGGGCCGAAGTAAAGGCTGGCCAGTGGGTGTCTGTGGATTGAGGATGTGGCAGGGACTGGTGCTCCCAGCCTCCCTCTGACCAAAGATAGGCTCTATCCTCTGTGTGCATGTCACTACCAGCAGTCATGCCCTGGCCTTCCCAAATGGAGATGTGGCAGTAAAAAGGTTAAAAAAAGAAAACAGACAACTGTATTGTGTTGGGGAAAAGTTGACAGGAGATGAGAAAACAGTTTGGATGTTGTGTATGGAGGTATAGTTGTCTGTAACTCTGCTTACGTGCTTTTTTCTTTTTCCTTTTATATTTTAAAGTAAGTGACAGACTTTGGCTTGGAAAACCCTAGAGGAAGGAGGGGAGTGCAGGGCAGAAACCTGAGTGTGCTGCCCCTTTATCCGCCTTCACAGTACCTTCCCGTAGCTCCTCCCTGACCCCACAGGCCAGGCCTCAGACCCTCCATCTAACCGCTTCCCATGAGCCACTATTCTGATGTCAGCCTATGACCAAAGAAGCGGGGGGGGGGGGGGGGTCCAGGCCCGGTGACCACCCCTTCTCAGCCCACTCAGTCAGGGTGCTCCTCACCTGCAGGCAGGAGGCAACACCCTATATGCTACCATCAGACTCTTCCAGAGCTCACCACCTTCCCAGCCCTGTCCAGCCCAGCCATACCCTGCTCTGCCCCATCTGAGGGTCCACCCCTGCTCAGAGGGGGACCAGCAGGGCTGCACCCAGCCTCCCTGGTAAGCAGAGACTAAGGAAACCTCTGGGGTCCTGTTTTCTGGTCATGTGATCCCAGGGGTGCACATGGGCCCCTTGGTGTCTGAACAGAAGGGCATGGGAGAGAGGGCCACACCCCTGCAGTCTTGCTCTGCTGGTGTAACGGGCAGCTGCCCACTCCCACCCCACCCTACACCAAGGACTTCTGAGTCAGCAGAGTAAATATTTGATAAATTGTTTTTTTAAATACATGTTTTAAACTTGTCAAAAAAAAAGTACAGTTCTTGGAACAGTGCCTGAACGACAGTAAGAATTTTACAAATGTTACTATAACTTATGGTAATTTCTATACCATTTTGGCTTGCTTTTCTGCTCCTTTGCACTGTCCTTTTGACTTGGGTAAATGGTGGCATCTATGATATTTTTGTTTCCTAGCTCACTTGTCTGTGTGGCAAACACAGCCCTCGCCTTTCCATCTGGAGCAGATGGAGGAAAAAGCCATGGTAATAGGCATGTCCTTAGTAGAGGGCTGTAGGGACAGTTGCTGTAAACAGGCTTGGGGGATATGTGTTTGCTAGGAGACAGAAGGGGGCAAGGATATGAGGCCTGAATGCAGGGATCTAAAACCAAAAACCCTTGTGTCTACAAAGATGCATGCACGTTCAAAGATTCCATGTGCACCTTTGGCTTAACAAGAATGGGCTCTAGTGTAATTGTGTAGTGCAGTGATTCCTAAACCTGGCCAGTTTACTTAGGCCCTTGTGACTCAAATTCCCATAAGACCTACTGAATTTAGTGTTGGGGACCAAGCATCAACTTTTATTTTGATTTATTTTTTAAGACGGAGTCTTGTCTTGCTTTGTCTCTCAGGCTAGAGTGCAGTGCTGCAATATTGGCTTACTGTAACCTCCACCTCTCGGGTTCAAGCAATTCTCTTGTTTGAGCCTCCTGAGTAGCTGAGACTATAGGCACATGCCATATGTCTGGCTTATTTTTGTATTTTTAGCAGAGATGGGTTTCACTATGTTCACCAGGCTCTTCTTGAACTCCTGGCCTCAAGTGATCTACCTGCCTTGGCCTCCCAAAGTGCTGAGATTACATGTGTGAGCCACCACACCTGGCCTATTTTTTTAAATAATTTTTGAATGGTTAACTATGTTTGGGAGCCACTGGTATGCTGTTTGTTCCTGTGTCTCTACAGAGCCTGCCCCCAGCAGCCATGTTGTATGTGACTTTAACAATTCTTAGAAGATCCCTCGTTATCTAGTAAATTCCGTTCTTGGCAGTACTATAAAGATAAACTTGGAATACAAATATATAAGCAGATGAGTGAAAGGGTTCCATTAGAGAAATAACACAGGAATAGTATTTGATCAAAGTAATTTGTCAGCGTATTTTGTTTCGTTTTTATATTTATGTTGATTTCCTTGTCAACATTTGCTTATTTTCTTACTGATACTTGCAAGTGAGATACACAAAAAGTAATAGCTATAGAATATAATTTTGATGCTTAATTTACATGCCAATTTATAGAAATTGTTAGAGGGCTCTTTTCCCAGAGTGATACTCAAAAAAAATGAATGAAGTAAGTAATTCACATTCCATTTTATATTTGAGAATTGATGATTAGAGTGGAATGTTAATATGGTTAGCTGTAGTGAGACAATATTGACATTGTTGCTAAGATATTTTACCAGACATGTCATTGAGGCTGCTGCTTGGAAAACTGAGCAGTGATTTTTTTTTTTTTTTTTTTTTTTTGTACTTATGGTGGAATAGGAATAAAGTAAATAAAATACACAAGATACATACAAATAAGATAGAGAAAATGCAGTCATCTCATTTTCTCCTTCACTCCCAGCCCCCCAATACAGACCTGGAAAACACCTTGTTATATAGCCACATGTACACAGTGGATTCAGTCCGCTTTTTTCTGGAATGTGAACTGAGTTGGTAGTATTTTTGAACATGTTTTTGTGGTGAAGAAACTTTAAATACTGCCTAGAAACTTTGAGGCATTTTTTTCCCAAAACAATCCCGTTTTCCTTGTAAGGAGTTGAAATAAGATAAATCGTGGCAGCTCGCTTTTATTCTCTCCCTTGTCTTGTAATGAGGCCTGTTGGCAGACAGCTTTGCTGACGGGACTGCCAGAGTTTGGATTTGAGCAGTTAGTGAGGGGGTGGTGTACTGGTTCTAGTATTGTTCTAAAAGTCTTTTTCCTCTCCACTTATTTTTCCACCCCCAAAATGTCAGCATGTCCAACGTGACAGAATGTTCCTGACAGTTATCACTCAGGGAAACATGACTTGCTAAATTGTCTGGGGCTAAGTCAGGCTTTCTTAAGCACCAAGCAATGCTCCATGCTCAGTATACACCTTGGTTAGGAAATACGCTCTCTGGGATAGTCCGGCGATTAAGAACTGTGATTAAGAGTTCTGACTCTAGGGTCAAACTGCCCTGGGTTCAATTCTGGATCCGCCACTTTTATGCTAGGGGATCCTAGGCAATTAGCCTTTCTCCAAGCCTTGGTTTTCTCATCTGCAGCAAGGGGGCAGTGACAGTGTCATTTCAAAAGGAATGGGGTGAATAATTCAGTTAATGTATTGCTGTGGTGTGTTCCCACCAAAACCTCATGAATGGCTTCCTGTTCTCTTGCAACAAGTGAGTTCTTGCTCTGGCAAGGCTGGGAAAGTCCTCATGGGAATGGATTAGTTCCCTAGAGAATGGGTTGTAATCAAGCCAGGACGCTTCTCAGGTTGTCTTCTATTTGCTCATCTCCACTTCGCCATTGACCGTCTCTTCTGTGCTGTGTCATGATGCACAGGGAAGCCATGGCCTTGCCCTTGAACTTCTCAGCCTGCAGAACGATGAGCTAAAGAACTCTCTTTATTTATTGCCTGGTCTCAGGTATTCTTTTATAGCAACTCAAAATGGACATAAAGTGCTTAGCAAGATGTCTGGCACACAAAGGAAGAGCTTAAGAACTGCTGCTTAATCATCATTATTAGGGCAGATATACACAATGGGCATTGTATTAGTCCATTTCACATTGCTATAAAGGAATACCTGAGGTTGGGTAATTTATAAAGATAGCGGGGTTATTTTGTCTCACGGTTCTGCAGGCTGTAGTGCCAGCACCTGCTTTGGTGAGGCCTCAGGAAGCCATTACTCCTGGTGGAAAGCTGAGGGGGAGCAGGCAGGTCACATGGCGAGAGAGAGAGCTGGAGAGGGAGGAGGTGCCAGGCTCTTTAATAATCAGATCTTGTGTGAACTAATAGAGTAAGAACTCATTACTGCTGGGAGGGCACCAAGCCATTCATGAGGGATCCATCCCCATGACCCAACACCTCCCCCTAAGCCCCACCAAGTGGGGACTACATTTCCACATGAGATTTGGAAGGGACAAATGTTCAAACTGTATCAGGAATATAAACATAGGTAAAACAGAAGTCAATGTAAATCCTGTTGTATTACTCAGGAACGAAACAGTACATAAAGTTTGAGGATAAGTAGCCTCTGGCATAATTTCGGGGTCTTGGTGAGTAATTGGGATGGAGAATGGCTTTAGCAGTGGGGTTGTCCTCCCTGGGTTGGCTTCAGTGTACAGCTCTGGGGACACCATTAACATAGACATGACATGTGCAGCATTGTGGTCCACTACCGTTGTCATTTCTCACGTTGCCTTCAAGAAAGTGCTGTGAAAAAAATGTGGCGTTCTGTTATTATAAGTTAAGAGGGTGTATCTGGATTGTTTTGGGAAAGTTTATGTTAAAGCATTAACTGGTTGAGATTGCAGGTCAAAGGCAGAGAGGTCAGAGTTTAGATAGCTGGGGCAGTGAGGTTCCTTTTTAGTGTTTTGAAGCACTTAGGGTAAGGCACTGGATCTTCGACCTTGCAGTATCTGCAGGGTGAAGCTGACCCAGAACTTCATTATGAGAACAGTCAGTAGGAAAGACCATCTGACAATAGGGAGACCTGGATATGGGCAGTTGGAGCTACATGGACAAGGGCAAGTCTGTGGCAGGCAGATTGAACCACAACAGTGGGCATAGCTCAAGGTGCCTGAATAGGGGAAAAGTGAGACCTTCCTGGAAGAGGACTCATGAGAGCAGGAACCTCAAACTTGACAGGTGTCCAATGTGGCAGCTTGCAGGGGAACCTCTGGAAACAAAAGGAGATGGATACAAATTTAAGTTTCAAATAAATGTGCATTAGAAAATTTTATTTTAGGCCGGGCGCGGTGGCTCAAGCCTGTAATCCCAGCACTTTGGGAGGCCGAGGCGGGTGGATCACGAGGTCAAGAGATCGAGACCATCCTGGTCAACATGGTGAAACCCCGTCTCTACTAAAAGTATAAAAAAAAATTAGCTGGGCATGGTGGCGCGTGCCTGTAATCCCAGCTACTCAGGAGGCTGAGGCAGGAGAATTGCCTAAACCCAGGAGGTGGAGGTTGCGGTGAGCCGAGATAGTGCCATTGCACTCCAGCCTGGGTAACATGAGTGAAACTCCGTCTCAAAAAAAAAAAAAAAGAAAATTTTATTTTATAAAACATGTCAGAATATATGTCAAACTGAAAATGTAAAAGGAAGGGAAAACATTCATACTTCCACCCCCTTCAAAATAACCACCATCAACTTCTTACTTCCTTCTAACTTTTGGGTCATGTATCTTATTTTTCTGCTGTCATGAGGCAGCATATAAAAGATTGTGTATACTATGCTAGCTTAAGTGTTTGTTCTACATGTTTTTGAAAATGTTCATATGGTAAACTTTTTTTTTTTTTTTTGTAATTTCAGTTCCTTGGCAATGAAAACAGTCATTGTGGTGTTCTGTGATACTCTGCTTGTTTAGAGGGGTGGGTGGGGATAAAGAGAGCTTTCCTTGCCCAGTGTCCCAATCATGTGAAAAATGTGAGCTATTGTTAGCAAGTTCTGGCAGGGCAGCACCAGTTATTGCTTTAAGGGTCTCCAGATAAGGTAAGAGATTCTTTCTGCACTGTGGGGTGAAGGATGTGGTTCAAAAAGCCTATTTCCTAATGAGAAGGCTGTGGAAGAGGGGCAGGTTGAGTGAAGTGCTGGAAGGCCAGGATAGGGTCATAGAGTTTCTTGTATTTTTTTTTAAACCATAATGTCCCTACTGTGGAGTAGTGAATTGTTTTTTTCTCTGGAGGAACTTTTTCTTTCAGAAGAATAAATGAGTTGTACATTTTCTGAGCTTTTGAGTATCTGAGAATGTTTTCTGGTTGATATCATGTATGATAGCCTGGTACAGTTTTAGAAGATTTGGCTGTGCGTTTTGTCTCCCTCAAGTTTTGGAGATGTTGCTTTTTTTATTTTTTTTATTTTTTGAGACAGGGTGTCCTTTTGTTGCCCAGGCTGCAGTGCAATGGCACAGTCACAGTTCACTTCAGCCTCAACCTCCTGGGCTCAAGCGATCCTCCTACCTTCTCCTCCCACAAGGTTGGGATTACAGGCATGAGCCACCATGCCTGGCCAATGTTGCCTTTTTGATTTCTGGCTTTTGGTGTTGGAGGGGAGGGGAGAAGGGCTGTGGGTCAAATTGTGTTCCCCAAAAAGGTACGTGGAAGTCTCAACCCTTGATACCTGTTAAAGGGATCCTGTTTGGAAATTTGCTCTTTGCAGCTGTCACAAAGTTCAGATGAAGTCATG
Organism: Sapajus apella; assembly: GCF_009761245.1. NCBI lineage: Eukaryota > Metazoa > Chordata > Mammalia > Primates > Cebidae > Sapajus > Sapajus apella. The sequence goes on from NW_022436958.1 coordinate 22,604,623, forward strand.
CTGGGTTAGGGTGGGTCCTAATCTAGTATGACTGTTGTCCTTAGGAGAGACAGAGACACAGAGGGAGAAATGCGATGTGGTGATGCAGGCAGAGATTTGAGAGATGAATCCATAATCCAAAGAGTGTCAAGGATTGCTGGCCTCACCAGAGAGGAAGAGAAAGGCATGGACTAGATTCTCCCGAGAGCCTTCAGAAAGATCATGGCCTTGTCTAACACCTTGATGTTGGACTTGTAGCCTCCAGAAATGTGAGAAAAACTTGTGTTGTTTAGGCCACCCCATTTGTGGAACTGTGTTGCAGCGGTCCCAGAAAACTGACAAAAGTCTGGGTGCAGTCGGGCTCTGGTGCCTTTCAGGATCTCTGGGGTTTTGTTTGTATCCTAGTAAAACGCCTTTTTAATGTTTACTTGGATGCCTGTGATAAGTTTTTAAAAATTATTTTACCTTGTTATTTCTTCTGAGAAAGGTTTTTGTTTTCTTATCTATAATATTTTCCCACATTGTTAAAATTTTAGCCCCTTCCCCATGGTTCCCAGGGAAACCTTCCCGGGCTTATTCTCTTTATCATGGACTAGGTTTTCTATAGTGTCAATTGTCCTTGCCTCCCTGAAATGTAGATCATGATTTCGTTAGCGCTTTTTAAATTTTCTGCTTTTCTTTCCTTATCTTTAATAGTCTATGATATAGATATATAGTGTAGAATGCCTTAGTCTATAGTATAGCTTAAGCTTGTCCAACCCATGGCCTGTGGGCCACATGAGGCCCAGGGCGGCTTTGAATGTGGCCCAATACAAATTTTTAAAGTTTCTTAAAACATTGAGACTTTTTTTGTGACTTTTTTTTTGAAGCTCATCAGCTATCATTAGTGTATTTTACATGTGGTCCAAGACCATTCTTCTTCCAGTGTGGCCCAAGGAAGCCAAAAGATTGGACACCCTTGGTATAGATTGTCATCAGGAAAGAAACACTCTATGAAGAGTCTGGAGGCTAGACCATCCTATATTCTATTGATGGTGCCAAGCAGTTCACAGGATTTTGTTTAGTCATCTTTGAGTCTTCAAGAAGATGTTTTCTTTCCTTTTACTCATCTGTTTTCTTAGTCTTGTCATTGATTATTTTGGGCAGTGTTTGGGAGATGATTATCATCAAAAGAGAAAAGATACAATCAGCTGGGTTTTACTGATCTGGATGTGTTGTTCCTGCTGGTGGATGCCGGGTGGAGACATGGAGGCTGACTCCAGGGTCAGGGATTCGCCATCTTCCTTCCTCCATGGTGGGCTGGGCTCTCATGTTTTCTAAACTGCAGTGTGGTTGGGTCACCAATTGTTTGTTTCAACAACAAAGGATCCTTTTTTGTCATCTTTAAAATTACCGGGAATTCTTTCGTTTCCTGGCAGTCCCGTTATTTTGGTATGGTTTTTTTTGCACTTGTGAATTTTGTCTTACTTTGTAGTTAAATATTTTACTAGGGTATTGGGAGAGGCTTTGCCAGGACAGCTAGCCAGATGCAGTTTTAAACAGAAACAGGAATTCATGTGTTTATCGCCTGCAGCCCACTTCTACCCCTCTCGGCTCCTTGAGTGGCTTTTCCCCTCTTCTCTTTGCTTCTCAATTCCTTGGTCCTGTCCTGCCTCATTTGCTTCCTTTTTAGCATCTGCTTTCTTCTCTGTCCTCCCACTACACTCCACCCCTCATGTCTGTCTTTTCCTCTTTCCTCCCTGGCAGACTAGATGTTTTCCTGGGGCTTTGGATTATCCATGTCCCCTGTGAGTAGGTGTCTGTAAATGTGTCCATGCCCTGCCACCAAAAGCAGAGATGACCAGGACCTGGAAGAGAAACAGAGTGAAGTACGGGAAGAGACAAAATGGCAGCCGACCCTGAGCCCATCAATGACAGGAGTGTGGTGGGCTCGTCACGCAGCATCTGACCTTTGGATTGGGGCACTGGCACTCCTCTTCCTGCCATGCCCGTGTCCACTGTAGTCAGCTGCAAACAAGCTTGCCTCCGAGCAGTGAACACGACACACATGTCACTTTGAGCACATGCTTTGTGGAATAGAGCTTCATTTCATCCACTTGCCAGGCTAGGCCTTAGTACGTGGCCCATTTATCCTAAAGATCTTCAAATCTACACATGGCTCAATCTTTGGGAATGTACATTTAACTATTTACAGAAACGTGCACATAGGAAAAATGTAAACCATCTAAACGTGTGTATCTTTCACCCAAGCTTCCAATTGATCAGTTCCCATTCCCAAAGGCAGCCACTGCTACTGGTTCAATGTGTATCCTCCTGGAGACCCCCCGTGCTTATACAAGTGTCCATGTTTGTGTAAATGTAAACGTACTATGTTGCATATACATACGTATATACATTCAAGGAATGTACATTTGGAATGGAAACTTATATTTTAATCATCTGCATTGCTTAGTACAGTAGGCCCTGTAGTTTCTTTTCCTTTTCTCCTGACTTCTTTATCTTGGGAAGTAGCTTAAGCATTCCAGATCTTTTGGACCACCTTCTTGCTTCTGTGGCTCTCAGTCTTAGCTATCAGGAAAATCATTTGGTGAACTTTAAGGACCATCGCCGGTACCATTTTCCCAACCAGTTAAAACAGCCTGGCCGGGCAGGGATCAGGGGTCCCTCTGTGTGGAGGGCATTGGGAACTGCTGCTCTAATCAGGTGTAGCATCCGTTGGCCTGGCAGAGCCACGGAATTCGAGCAGCAGTGTGTTCCACAGGTGGATCTGGTCAAGTCTGTGCTGGCGAGGAAATGTAGCATCACGAATTTCATGCACATTGAAGACAAACCCTGCCAGGTTGCCTTCCACCACAGCTGGCTCACGACTTCACCCTTCATCGCTCCAGGCTGGACCCAGTGCTGCTGTGCTACAGAAGCTGCAGGCCCAGATGCTGCAAGAGTTAATAAAATGTCCAGTACCCACGGAGAGGAGAGGAAACTATTTAGGGTGCTCGGTGTTACTAAACACCTGTTCTGGATCTACTTCGCTTGTATGGTGACAGCATAAGGTGTGACTGAGTGAAGATTAATGATCACTGGGCCTGGGTACCTCCGGAGAGCAGTGCTGTGGAGCTAATTAACCAGCCGGCATGAAAAGTGAAAAGACGAGGAAACAGGTTTTGTTTTGTTTTGTTTTTCCTGTGGTGGCCCAGTACTGTTCGTAGACCTACATACACTATTTTTGGTTTTCCTTATCAAGTATGCAAAATGACATAATGTTGAAAGTATCTCTCAGCCTTCTCTAGAGGGAGCTATACTGAGACAGTGGACTCTAGATCTCACTGCCTGGGTTCAGATTCAGCTCTGACATATGCCAGTGGCCTTGGGCAAGATACTTCAGCCTTCTGTGCCTCAGTTTCCTCATCTGAGAAAGGGGCTAATAGCAATGCCTTGTTTGTGGAGTGGCTGTGAAGACTAAGTAAAATAATATATATAAAGCACCAGAGCCCTGTCCTGGCACCTAATACATCTTAAAAAAAAAAAAAAAAAAGAACAAATTCATTATCTGAAATTGCACCCCTCTGGGAGTTTGGGGGTGGGAGTTTTTCTGAGGTCATTTATTTTTAAAGCACAGAAACTCTGGCATGTTTGTATGTCTTAAAGGGAAACCTTTGACAATTAGAGAGGAAATGCCAGTCTGTTTACTCATCTGTTTCAGGGTAAAGCACATTTGTACATTTGGTTCTATAACCATTGAGTATTAAGAATAAAACCATGAGGACTGTATTACTGATGTCTATTTAGATCCGACTTGGTGGATTTTTGAAGACAAAAGGATAAGCTGTCCTATTGGCTAGGTTTCTTGTACCCTAGTTGTTAGCTGCTTTCTTGCCTCTTAGTGGTATTGTTTAAGTCATAATTGCCTGAATAACGTTTTTGAAAATTGTTTTCTTGGATGCATTTATCTTGAAAATGCTCTGCCTGTATATTAGAAGATTCTGTAAGACATAAAATGGCTTAAAGTGCTTTTAGTTGCAGCCTTCTGAAGGGTCCAAAAATGATACTGGATCTTGTGGAAGAAATCTTTCAGTTTTCTGTAAATATAGGTTTCTGTATATGTATATTTATATATCAGGTTATGTGGTTATAAAACCTTACTATGGAAAATGTTTAGAAAACAGTGCACTCTAAGGTGGGGACTACACAAAAGATGCTGTAACACATTTAATGCCCTAGTTAAATGCATTGCACAAGGCCCGTTTTCTGGAGCTGGATAAACAGAACATCTTTCTTTTTCTATTCGAAGCTTCTAACCCACCCCAGCTACTTCAGTGGCACAACAAATGGAAATCTTATTTCCTGCCTCTGCAGACCTATTTACCTGAGTGTCTAAGCGCACCCTTGCCTTTCTCAGGCCTTGCCTTCCTAAAATATGCTTTTACTTTCATCTCCCTTCCTTCGCTGCCCTCATTTTTTAAAGCCTTCTCTAATCCTGCACTCCATGTACTTTAATCTGTGATGTTGGATGTTGCCATTCTGCATAGCTGCCTTTAAACGTTCATCTCCCAGATTCTCATTTTCTTCCATTATGAACTGAAATCCCTTTTCATAGCCTGTAATGGTAAAAACATTTTAAAATAAAGAACTATTATCAAAGCCATTTCTGCCAATTTAAAATGCCTTATTGGATGGCTTTATGCCCTTTGATGATTCCGTTATCTTTGCAAACTATGACTTTGACTTATTTGTATGGGTATATATTTTTATTTATTATGAACAGAGAGGTTCTTACAGATGTCTGTGTGTCCCCCTTGCCCTTTATGTATTTTTATTTTTGGACTTAAGGAAATTGATGATTTTAAAAGAAGCAAAGGAGTGTGTGTGTATGAGTAATAGACTATATGTAACCTGCAAAGCCTGAAATATTTACTATCAGACCCTTTGCAGCAAAGTGTGCTGACTCCTTTCATATTTAAAATACTGATTTAAAATGTGTCTGTTTGGGGGTTCTCTGTTCCCTGCCCCCCCCCCCCAATTAAAGCTCTTAAATGTGTGAAGTGGTAAGAATGTTAGAGCCTGAGCTGACCAGTTGTGAGGTGGTGCTAGCTGTGGTCCCTGTTCCTCAGGGTTACTTCCCAGGCCCCAGCCTCCCATCTGGGAGACCGTGTGATTACATTTGGTGGGTGTGACTGTCTGTGGTGTGTAAATGTTCCACAGGAAATGCCTGCCAGTGAAGCAGAGGAGGTAAATTACTGGTCATTGATAACATGGTTTTCATACCCTAGAGAGGTTGCATTGTCCTACCTGGCATTTCTGCCTGCAGCAACAGGAAGGGTGATTGAAATGTGCTTCCCATTTCTTAATCAGGTAGGGAATAAAACAGGTCATAGTTAAAAGAAAACAGTATCTATTCAAGGGGTAGAAAATGTACCAGCTGTGCTGGTTGTTGCCGTGAAACACCTTTAATTCCTCTTAACCATCTTTGAGCTTCTGCTGAGGAATATTAACCGGAGGATTTCTGGTATTGTCCAGAACCAGTATTGTATCGTTCAAGTGGATGCCCCTAAGTTGCGCACTTTCCGCCCCTGGCGTCATTGTGATGCTGTCTTTCTTTGACCATAAACCATTTGCCCTTGAGCACTTAAAACAGAGCCACCCTGCTTTGTGCTTCCTGCTCATACATAAAACTTCTCTCCCTACTTGGTGCCTTTCTAATAAAAAGATGCTGGAAGTTAGAGATCTTTCATTGCTTCTGAAAAGCAAATCAAACAGAACAGCATGTTTGAGAGTGATATTATAGTGAGATGGTGAAGTAAACTTGAAATGGAAACTCCCCTTCCTGCAACTCTTAAGCCTTGTTTTATTGCAGCCTGCATAAAATCATAGTGCTGGAGCCCAGCTGCTCCAAAGGCTGAAGGTCTTCATGCTTACAGTATGCTTTGGAAACTCATCCCCACCACATTTGCAGTTAATGAAAATATTTGCTTTGCATGATATAAACAAAGTTTATGGGCAGAATTTGTAATTAGGAAACTCTTTAATTCTCTTTTTCCCTTCAATGCCTAATTTCTCTTTTACCATGTTAGAGAATCCTAAGTATTTAAGAAAATAAACCTTATCTCAGTACTGTTTATTTCTCGTGGTGGTACATGTATTTCTCCATTCTTTTGTGTCCTCATCCAAATTAAAGGACTTGAAATCTGGGTTTTTATTTGTTTTTGTATAGGTCAGTAGTACTCATTTGTGAGTAGGGGAGACAGTACCTTTGTGGCCTGTCAGGCCATCCCACAGCCATTTGACTGGCTGGGTCTGTGATTTACATTGTGTAAGAACAGCTACAGGGCAACTTAGCTCTCTTCAAACCACATGGAAAACCAGTGTCAACTCTTCAAGTTCCCCTACACATCTTTTGTGTGTAATGTCCTGGGGCTGTGGCCTCAGCAGTTTCCAAGTTCTGGTCTGTCTCCTGGTGTTTCTTGCCTGTACACGCATGAATTGGGTGATCTGATGTGGTTCTTGTAGCCGCAGCACCTGCTTGCACTCTCAACGTGAGACTAACGTGGTGATGAGAAAACAACCATCCCTCAGCTTTTACAAGTTTGTCGGACAGAGGGCATCGGGCCCCAGTGTGAGCTGGCATCATGGTGCTGCCCAGCTCTGTCTTAAGATCTGTTTCCTTGCCAGACAGCTGAAGAGGGGAAGCAGCTGGGAAACCTCGTGACCTGGCTGAAAGCCTCGAGGTGGTTTCTCAAAGATTCCAGGCTCATGGACAGTGCTATAAGACCGGCCCCTGTGGTTCTGGGGACTGTTGGTAATGGTATCTTACAGTACTGGCTAGGGAAACAGGGTGGATGAAGCTTGTGAGGAGTGGGGAGCCCAGCCTGGGGGCCATTGCTATCCCCACAGGTTCTAGGAGGTGAAGGCCTCTAACTTCTGCCTGCTTCCCTCCCTTGAGGACAGAACTTTGCCTCGGGCATTTGCATGAATGTCCTTGTTTTTGTAATTCCAGTGAGAGTTTTTCATGTCTTTTTTCTTCAAATGCCAGTCATTTGGGCAATTAGCAATAAATCTTTAGTTTCCCAAATTTATTAAAACCACCTCAGGCATACCTAATCCAGGGAAGACTGAAATTATCTTCTTTGCTGATGCCACCACTGTGAGGCCTTTCTGTTCACTGCTCTGCTGTGAGTTGCCTTTAAAAGTAAGGCATGTGGACTGGGCATGGTGTCTCAAGTCTGTAATCCCAGGACTTTGGGATGGCGAGGTGGGCAGATCACAAGGTCAGGAGATAGAGGCCATCCTGGCTAACACGGTAAAACCCCATTTCTGCTAAAAATACAAAAAATTAGCAGGGCATAGTGGCACACGCCTGTAATCCCAGCTACTCGGGAGGCTAAGGCAGGAGAATGGCTTGAACTTGGGAGGTGGAGGTTGCCGTGAGCTGAGATAATGCCACTGCACTCTAGTCTGGCAACAGAGCAAGACTCTTTCTTAAAAAAAAAAAAAAAAATATGGAGAGGGTGGCGCTACTTCCCTTGACTCCTAACACAAAAAAAACAAGCACACTGATAGCATTTGAAACTTGATGGTTTGGTTCGTATCCCTTTTGAGCCTTGTACACAAAAATCTGCAAAAATTTAGTTCCTGCCTAGCTAGACAACTTTCATTTTTCTTTTTAAAAAATCTAGTCCTTGATTTTGTGTGTGTGTGTTTGTGTCTGTGTGGGTTTTTTTTTGTTTGTTTTTGGAGCCAGGAAGGCATGGCAAGGACCGGTCAGATAGCTCTTGTCACAAAGACTGATGTGCTTGTGGGAAAGTTTATGCATCTTCCAAATTCTGTCTGTGACTTAGAGTTTGAAGATGCTTTTTAAGAAGCAGGTAATGATTTACATTCTTTCCCTGCATATCCTCAGTTCCATCTTAGTACGCAGGGAAGGTGATTGGTGGGGAGAGGCAATAGGAGGAAAAGTGGTTTGTTTTTTTTTTTGAGGGGAGAGACTAGTTCCAGCCGGGATACTCTTTCTTGTATACTTTCAACACTGTGATGATTACATCCTCTCTGCTTCTCGAGATTTTGCCTACCGTAAAATGTTTAATTTCATAATGGTAAGCTTGTTTGTCCCCAAGCTTGTTTAGGGGCCGAGTGTCAAGTGGAAGCTGCCTAATAAGTGAGCAGTGTTTCTAATCCCGTGACTGGTTTGGGGCTGGTTGAGTTTTAAGAGGGTGGCCCCGTGTCATGGGGAGTGTTGAGTAGATGGGATGAGAGAACTGAGGGATGGTGCTGGGGAGGAATGTGGATGTAGGTTAGACTCTCCCTTAGACTTTTTTTTTTTTTAGAGAGGGACAATGGAGGCCCAGGAGTTCTGGAAAGGTTGGCATCTGAATCTGTTTTACTGGTACCTGTGTAAGGCCAGGAAGCCCTGTCCTTTTCCTTTAGCTGAAATCAAAGCTGCTTGTGGATCATTCATACTTGACGTTGATCTAATCACAGACCGGTGGCTTTCTGGATCCTTTGTTAGGGATTGAAATCAGTTCAGTTAGGGTAGTACAGAAAGGCATGTGGAGTCAAGTTCACTGATGCCTGAGTTTTCCTTCACAGTGTAAAAAGTTTCAAGAATAATGGGGAAAAGTTATATTAAAAAAAAAATCAATACGCATATCTGATATACGAGAATGATATTCTAAGAATATAATTTATAGGAATTACATTTGCATCAACTTGTAATGAATGGATGCTTTAACCTAAGTGTCTTCTCTCCACTCTAGGAGGTGACTTTGGTACTGAGACTTCTCCAGTCCTGCCCCTTGGCCACGGTGGTGACTCTCCTGTGAGCAGTCTTCCCGCAGAGGACACCTATAGGGTGAGCCTGGCGAAAGGTGTCTCGATGTCTCTGCCTTCATCACCTTTGCTGCCTCGACAGTCTCACTTGGTGCAATCAAGAGCAAACAAAAAATCCCCAGGTAAACAGGCAACGAAGGAGCTGCCTTGGTTATATACGTAGTACGTGTACTGAAAATAAGCAAAACTAGTGCCCGTGAGAAATCTTTTGAGAGAATGTTTTTTTCTTTTTCTTTGTTGCAATATCTTCTAGAAGAAAGAATTTTTTTTTTTTTTAATATAAGGGAAAAATATGGTTTAGTAGATTTGTCCTATTTGGACTGCCCAGGCTAGATTTTTACAAAGATTTAAGATCTTGTTATCAGTACTGATGTTTACCAGCAATTTTGTTGTTTCTTGCTGATGAATTAAGGAGCACTATGCAGTCATGGCACCAAATAATGATGTTTCTTTTGGTCAGTGAAACTGCATGTGTGACGGTGGTCCCACGAGGTTAGACTTCCGTGTTTTTACTATACCCTTCCTGTGTTTAGATATGCAGATGCTTGCCACTGTATTAATAGTTGCCTACAGCATTCAGTATAGTAACATGCTGTACAGGTTTGTAGCCTAGGAGCAATAGGCTATACCGTGTAGCCTAGGTGTGTAGTAGGCTGTGCCACCTTGATTTGTGAAAGTACACTGGAGGATGTTCGCACAATGACAGAATCACCTAATGACACCTGTCTCAGAATATATCTCCATCATTAAGTGACACATGACTGTAATTCAAGCACACCAGACTGTGGTGTGTTTAAAGGCTATAGATTAAGCAAATGTCATCTGACAGTAGTCTGTTTATTACTACCCAGTATATACTGATGTATTTTATTTGATTACTTCATCTAGCATTTGAACAGCTATAAAGTTTGTTTGTGAAAACTCAGACTTGTAAAGTGGTACGGGAAAAGGACTTTGGATTATTCCTATACAGTATTTTGGCTTCCCTCTATCAATGTTTTACACTTAACATTACCCAAAAAAAACAAACAGAACTTTGAGAGGTTATGATTCACATGTGAGGAAAGCCTTTCTAAAATGCTGATACCTTGAGCTTTAAAAGTTACTAGATTTTTTTTTTTTTTAAGGTTTGTGGAGTGTTTACAAAAGGCAGGATAATTTGGGGCCCAGTTGATCATATGACAGTGTAAGGATTCTTCTCAATTACATGTAAACATATTCAGAATCTATCCAAAATGTGCCTGGGGCTGTGAAATTGGTATCTCTGATTTCCTGATAATAACTGTATTTCTTGAGATGACATATGCTGAATCATTGAGTAGACATTGAGGCTTATGTGCTGGTAAAATTAGGAGGGTATACCTAAAGGCTCTGAATGTTAGAAACAGTGCTATGAATTGGTGAGTGTCCAAAATCTTTTATTGTTGCAGAATTTTCTGGTTTTGGACAACATTGTTTACAATCCATTAATTAGCTGGAACTCAGGAACCTTTTTGGTATGAAGTAATTTCCTGTGCCAAGGAATTTGACCTGTTTATCAGTATTTGGGGAAATTCCTGGAATGTCCTTCCTTCCTTCTTTGCCCTCCCTCACTGCGGTATCTCTTTGTCACATTTCTTCTCTTCCCTCAAATCATATTTCCCACACTGCCTCATATTGGGTTATCTTGATTGGAATTACTTTTTCCGAAAAGTATGCACAGCACTTTACTTTTTCTTTATTAGCTATGTCATTTGCCCTTTTCCCCTGAATTAGTGTGTATATTGACCAAAAAAACCCCAAAACTTTTGCTTGGCTACCTTTAAGTCATGCTTCTGAACTTTCTTCTGGGGGTGTGGGGTGTGTGTGTGTGTGTATGCGTGTGTGTGTGTGTGTACACACGCACACATGTGTGCACTTTTTTTAAGATCCAGGTTTAGCAAAGAAGCACGCTACTAAGTTTAGCGAGAATGCCTCCCCACCCCACCCAAATCTGATTAGATTCCTCATCCTCCACCATCTTCCAGGTGACATCTGGTCACCCTGACCTGTCTTTAGCAGGAATTGCCTTCCTACACCTGATGTTTGTGCTTTGTAATTTTTCATGCACCGATCCCCACCCTGTTCCTTGGCTATAAGTTCCCACTTGCCCATGCTGTGTTTGGAGTTGAGTTCAATCCTTCCCCACCTAAAATCCCACTGCAGTGGTCCCTATATGTGTTAAGATGGTCCTGAATAAAGCCTGCCCTACTGTACTTTAAAAAGTATCACTGAGTAGTTTTTTCTTTTTAAAAACAGTATGTGCTTCCTCTGTCTGATGCTTGAGGACAAACAAGTTGTCTTATACCTCATCCCTATAAAATAGATAATAGAGATAATTCAGAAACTATTAGTATTCTTAAAGGATCACTGTTGAAGGTGATGCCAAGTGCAGAGGTTTGACCTTTTGGACAATTCACCTACCTATAGTCTGTGCTACTACAAATGAATTAATGTTGCCTGGGCCTTAGGATGGGGGAACACCTGAGAGACTTCAGGGAAGACTGCATTTTAGATATAATTTTATTAACAAATTCAGTGTGTTAGTGGGACTTCAGGTAGGATTGAATGGCATGGCAAGCCTGGGGAGCGTGGTTACCCAGAGAGGTTTCATGGAGGTTATAGGCATGGGGCCAGAAGAATCTCTGGTGAGGCCTTGTCTTCTTATACGTGTGTGGACCACGTTCATTTTTTTTTCTTTTTTTAAGAAAATATCCGTCAGTTTTTCTCCACAGGAATGAAATTTATTTTTGCTAAATTCTTTGCAAGGCCTTAGAATAGAAGGAGGTTAGTAGTTCTGAAACTTAAAAGCTTTTATTGGATTTGGAGAACATGTTCTCTGTACCAGATGTTTTTGGTCCAAATGGTAACTAAATAAACTAAGCAGATACATCTCTAATGGAGCAGTATTTGTTCACTGCCCAAATTTGTACAGCAAATTAGTGTCTCACAGTGGTAATTTGGCTTCATTATCTTGGTAATTTTAATTGGAAAAGTTTAGGGCTGAGATGCTGTTTAAAAATGGCAGTGACTCAATACATCAAATGATGAACAATAGTTTTTTCAGTGTCTAACATTTCTACCTAAACCATATTGTTGGTAAAGTATCCAGGGCCCTAATGTTCTACCTGCCTGGTTTAAATAAAAAAAAAAAAAAAAAAAAAAAAAAACCAACATATGGTTATAAATGTGCACTGGATTTAAAAATACTCATCTATTTTAAAAGCTAGCACCATTGCTGCTAATGATACAGTAAATACAGTGTGTCTGCAGCACCCAGAGATACGGAGCCACTCCCCTCCTCACCCTTCTCCTTCTACCCCGGCCCCACGAGGGTCATGCTCCAGGATCCGGCCAGCATTCAGACACCTGCTCTGAAATTACTTCGATGACTTTTGTTCTGATTTGTAAACCACCCCCCTACCCTGCCCCGCCCCATTCCTCTCTTTTTAAGGTTAAAAAACAAACAAACAAACTTGTTTTACTTGTTTGGATAGAAACTCTTCACTAATTGATGCTAATCCAGAAACTGTCAGGGACTGGAACAATTATTCTTGCAAGGGTCAAATGTTACAAACTCCTATAAGAAGACACTCTGAACAACACAGCCTGTGTTAATAAAAATATATATGTTGGCTGGGCATGGTGGCTCATGCCTGTAATCCCAGCACTTCGGGAGGCCAAGGCAGGCGGATCACCTGAGGTCAGGAGTTCGAGACCAGCCTGGCCAGCCAGACCAACATGGAGAAACCCCGTCTCTACTGAAAATACAAAATTAGCTCGGTGTGGTGGTGCATGCCTGCAATCCTAGCTACTCAGAAGGCTGAGGCAGGAGAATGGCTTGAACCCAGGAGGCGGAGGTTGAGGTGAGCCAAGATTGTGCCATTGCACTCTAGTCTGGGCAATAAGAGGGAAACTCCATCTCAATAATAATAATAATAAAATTTTTAAAAATATGTATGTTAAAACAGTTTATGATTACTTCCTGGATCTTGGGAATCGTGGGCCAAATGACCTTGCAAAAATGTGACCCTGCATGTTACATGATTGAGTTCGTTTCTTTACACTCATATTGAGGGTTGTTATTTTTATTTACTCTGCTGCCATCTTCCCCTATTTATTTATTTGGTTTCTTTTTCATTGCTAGAAAATTTTTTGAGTATTGTTTCAAAACTTTCGTTTTTAATCGTAAATGTATTTTCTGTTAATGAAAACAAGGACCAGCATCCATTAAAGTAGTTCTGTGGCAGTTGCAAGTCTTTTTGGATTAGTAATTCATCAATATTTGTAATATGTGCTGCTGTTTTCCAGAGAAAAGCTCATTTCCTGTGATTTATTAGTAATATCATTAGATGCTTTACACAGTATCTGCATTTTTTTTCCCGGATCACTCTGGGCCCATTATCAGAGAATCTAAAGGTCGTGCGTGAATGAGAAGCAGCCCTTTGAAATGCACGATGGGGTAAGACAGCCGATGTGACAAGTGGGTGGTACTGCCCTACTCCTTGTGTGAGGACACTTCCGCTTCTGCTGCTTCCAGTTCCCCTTCTGTCACACAGTGGCCAGAGCTGATGTAGCAGTTTTGAAAACTTCTCCACCTCTGTTTTTTAAAAGGAAAACTGCAAAACTGACAGGCTGTGTAGTAGAAGCCATATTGTCCCTTTGATACTTGGACCATGAGTTAATGTCTGTGAAGGCACTCCTTCCACTAACCTGCAAGTATTTCTTGTAGAAAAGTTGGAAATCTCATCATTGAGAAAGAACTACTGTTAACAGTTTTTTTCCTAATCTCTTGAAAAAAATCTGCTCCACCTAAACCTGAGATCACATTATGTAACCCTCTTATGTGCTGCCTTTTGTCACTTAAGTTTTTTTTGTTTTGAGACAAGGTCTTCCTCTGTCACTTAGGCTGGAGTGCAGTGGTGCTATCAAGGCCCACTGCAGCCTCAACCTGGGCTCAAGTGATCCTCCCACCTCAGCCTTGAGTACCACAGGCATGCACCACCATGCCCAGCTAATTTTTTTTCCCTAGAGATGAGGTTTTTACCATGTTGCCTAGCCTGATCTTGAACTCCTGGCCTCAAGCCATCATCTTCCCACCTTGGCCTCCCAAAATGCTGGGATCATAGGTGTGAGCCACTGTACCCAGCTCTCATTTAATATTTTATCAAGAGCAATTTGCAGTTTACTTGAAGAGCTTGATATTTGTTGTCCATTGTTTCAATATCTTATAATTGATTTTAAACTAATTTCTGATTGTTGGATATTCTTACAAAAATTTTTTGGCATGTTACGATTTGTTTTCACTACTCCTGGTGTGAATGTTTTCAATTATGGCTAAATACATATAACAAAATTGACCATCTTAACCATTTTTAAGTGTACAGTTCAGGGGTAGTTACACTAACATTGTTGTACAACTCGTCTTCAGAACTCCCAATAGGAATACTTCTGTCCAGCGATATTTACAAACATCTCTGACATCTCTTTGGGGTAGCAGGTTCCCAGCAGTGGAATTATTGAACTAAATGGCCTGCATTTATAAAGAATCCTGATACATAGTGCCCAGTTCTTTTCCAGAAAGGCTGTATTGATTTCATATTCCCCTCAGCATTCTTTGAGAGGCTGCTTTTTGAAGTTCATATCTTCTGGGAACAGCTTAAATGGATGGTGCTTTGTATGGCCTAACTGTGGACTACTGAGAATTTTAAGAGGCTGGGAAAAGTGATTCTGTAGCTGCCTACTTTAGAACTTCCCTTCTGTCTGCACTTCTCAGACAATTTTCATTTTCTTTCTTTCCATGAGATTGTGTCAGGAATTATGACAGCTGACTCAGATCAAGTTCATGGTCAGAAAAACATTCAGCTGGCTTCCAGTTTCAGCCACCTGGTGAGGATCCTAGAGATCATGGAGGTTCACAGGCATATTCAAGTTGGAGAGGCCTCCAGATCACATCCTGTCCAGGCCTCTTTGCAGATGTGGAAGCAAAGATTCCTTGGTCATTAGGAAACTTAACCAAAATTCATGCAAGTTATTGGAAGAGCTTGATCCTCCACTCTCCCCAGCGTCTTCTCTTAACTCAGCAAGCCTTTGTTGTTCTGCCTGTACGTTGTTGGCATGTCAGCTGTAAATAATTTGAGTGTGTTCTGATTTCATAGACAGGGTGGGGGGCATGGGCTTCAAGTTGTGTGCACATGCCTCCATGAGGCTGCTGCCAGTAGGGTGGAGAATAACACAGGACATGCACAGTCCTGTTTCTCCTTGTAGAGCCAGCTGGTTCTCATCCTTGCTTCTACTGCTGAGTGGTTGGGACCACAGCTGACATCTAACCTTCAGCAAGGACAGTTCCTCCTGCTGGGGTGAATAGGAGAGCATTTTTTGTTTCCTCCTGGAGACTTGTTACATGATGGCCACCTTATTGTGTGTCCAGCTATGAACGTGACACATGCATCTTCTGTTGTGCTTGAACATGTGTTCATACATAGAACCAGTGTGCATGCATTTGTTCTACTTTGAGTCCCTTTATTCCCCTGCCAGCGAGTCCTGGATACAATTTGGCTATCGTCTGGAGTTAGCCCAGGAATTTTAAAGGATACTGATGATGCCCAGCTCCTATCTTCAGAGACTCTGATTAAATGTGTATGAAGTATGTCTGGACATCGGGATTTTTAAAAAGGCCTCCTAGGTGATTCTAATATGTAACAAAGTTTGAGAATCACTGATAAAGTATATGTGATTATCTCATATAATTGCTTTTCTATGAGGGCAAATACATGTGTATTTATCTTTAAAATTTTGGAACTATTTGAGGAGAAAAATACATTATAGAGAAGTACAAAATAATGATACACTAAATATTGAGTCCCTCTGTACCCCCCAAAAGACAACCATTTTAATGGTCTCTCTTGCTTTGTTTCTGTAGTTTGTAAACAATAGTAATGCATTTGTCCATTCCCCAGCATTGAACAGGTAAGTGATTGCCCGTTTCCCACTAAAAATAACATTCTTGTATATTAAGATTTAAAGGCATCTCTGATATTTTTATCAGATAGATTATAAAAGTGAGATTACTGGGCCAAAGCTTGTTTAACATTGTGAATGAATTATTATATTCTTGCTGGTCATTGGTAACTTTTTCATTTGGAAAATTTTTGTGACAGCTGTCCTGTAGTCTACTGGGGCAAATATGTGTTTCTTACTGATTTAGCACAGCTTGGTTGTTTGTTTTAAGGCCATCAGTCATGTATGTTATTTAAAAAACCTATTTCTAGTTCATCATTTTCCATCTAATTAGGTTACAGTGTTTCTTGTCTCACAGAAGTTTTTCGTTTCCTCCAGACAAATTTATATATTTTTCTATTGTGCTTTATTCCATTGAATTTTTAAGAGCAGCTTTATTGAGATATAATTTACATACAACATAATTCACCCATTTAAAGTTTACAGTTCAATGTTCTTTTCATAGCATTTTCACAGGGTTGTGCAACCATTACCACAGTGTTAATTTTAGAACATTGTTATCTCCTCCTTAAAGAAACTAAAGCAAAACCCCATACCCATTAGTAGTCATTTCACATTCCTTCTTGCCCTTACTCTTCACACCCTATTTTCTAGCCCCTAGTAACCACTTTGTCTCTCTGGATTTGCTTATTCTGGGCATTCTATAAAAAATAGAATCATACTATGTGGTGTTTTGTGACTGGCTTCCTTTCTGGAGCATAATGTTGTCTAGGTTCATCCATGTTGTGGCATATATTGGTACTTCATTCACTAAAATATTATTTGGTAAGAAAACAGAATGAAGTACCGATACATGCCACTCATTTTGTTTATCCAGTCTTCCGTCAATGGATATTTGGTTGTTTCCACATTGGCTATTTATTGTAAATAAAGCTGCAATCAGCTTTTGTGTCTGCAGTTTTATATGGGCATATGTTTTTCCCTCGGCTATATACCTAGTAAAATTGCTGAATCATATGGTAGTTCCTTTTAACCTTTTAAGGCACTGCCAACTTATTTTTTAAGCGGCTGTACTATTTCATATTACTACCAGCTGAGTGTGAGGTTTCCAATTGCTTCATTTCCTTACCAACACTTGTGATTGTCTTGGGTTATAGCCGCCCTAGAGCATGTGAACTGATACCTCTTTGTAGTTTTATTAAGTTGTGAAAATTGCTTATATTCTGGATACAGGTTTCTTATCAGATAAATGATTTACAAGTATTTTCTTCCATTCTGAGGATTGCCTTTTTTACTTTCTTGATTATATTGTTTCAAGCACAGGAGTCTTAAATTTTTATAAGGTTCAATTTATTTATTATTAGTCTCTGTTTTTTTGATGTCATGTCTTATTAACCATTGCATAATCTAGGGTCATAAAGATACACATCAATGTTTTCTCCTAATCGTTTTCTTACATTTAGGCCTGTGATCCATTTTGAGTTCATTTCTTGTGTGATGTGAAGTGGGGACCAACTTCATTCTCTCTCACGTGGATACCAGTTGTCCTAGCACCATTTACTGAAAAGACTTGTGTTTCCCCATTGAATTGTCTTCTCCCCACCAAATCATTGTTGTGCCTTCATCCAGCCCTGTTGTTCCTCTTCCCCTGCTGTTTGTCCTCTTTCCTATACCTAGGTCAGAACCTTCTCCTTCGGACTGGACCACAGGTATGGCTTGAGGCCAACTCCAGCCATTCTCTGTGTCTCTCCTTTTCTCTAGGTGAGAAGTAATATCCTTTTGCTCCAAGCACCTGTAGCACTCTGTCTTCTCTTCGCTCTGCGTAACCCTTTATTACACGTCTCTGCCTTGACATTCTGTGACATTCTCTATAAGGACTGCTGTCTTGTGTTTGTTGGCATCCTGTTGTTCCCCTCAGGAGCCCTGAAAACAGGATCCAATCATACCTTCAGAATCCGATCACTTCTTTTATCCTGGTGATGCGGTATAGGTAAGTAACTGTTAAAATCAATAGGATTTTAGTATTCCATGCTCATCAGCTCCATGTGATTGGTTGAAAATACTAATGGATGCATAGGCGATTTTAAATGTAACAGTCCTTTACATTTGTAAAGCTGGGAATATACCTTTCTCCATATCCAGAAAAAAGTGATGCTTTAGGGTCCAGCCTCCCTCTTAGGGCTTTCCTGTCTTCAGGCACTGAGCAAAAGGGAGTATGTCTTCAACTGCATTTGTCAGTAGCCGCTCAGCCTTGCTTTCCTCCACTGCTGTCTCTCTCCCATTTTCATGCCTTGGCATTTTTGCTGCCCATTTCCCGCCGCCTGCAGTTAATGATGACTGGAGGTTTTATTCAGTCACACTTTAGAGCAGTGTCAGCTGCACCCTGTGGTGGTGTCAGATGGTGGCTGGAACAAACCCAGTGCCATGCTCAGAAATGAATGTTTTCACCTCAAAGGAAATAGACGAGGGCAGGGGCTGTGGTGGTGGGGATCTTTTCCATCATTTCTGATTTACAGAGAAACACCGAAGTCACAGGAGCCCATGTAGGCGATTGTATCTAGCGCTAATGAGCACTAGTGTAAAGCAGACATAAACAGGAAAGAAAACCTGATATTCCAGCTCAACTCCTCAGATTTGCTCTGACAGGACTGTGCATATGTCTGTGTCTATTGGCAGGGGTGGCTGGCTGCCTCCAGGCACAGGGGCAGCAGGGGTATGCTAAGCCTGGAGGTGGGAAACTAAGGTGAACACAGAATGGTGATTTCTAGAAGGGAGATCCCATTGGGAACCAGAGTGCCTTACAAAAGGGAAACGGTACCTTTGGTAATGACTTCATTATCAGGGCCTGGAGCGCTGAAACCAGAAAGCCTTGCCTCAGTGGGGACCTATCGAGATAGCTGCTAAGTGTGCCATGCAGGGAGCCCCTTTTCTGGACAAGGGCTCTGAGAAGTGTAATTTAGGAAACAGCCTTTAAAGGATATGTGATTTTTCTTATTTCTTCCACCACCAACAAAGTCCTCTTTATTGGTCACAGGTCCTGAGTACAGCTAATGAGTCGACCTTTTAAAGAGGCTGGGAGAGTAAGTTCTCTACCCTAAATCAGGAACTGGTGAGACTCCAGTTCAGCTCACGAGATGTAACGGATCCTGACGGATGCAGGCTGCCTCCATCTGCCCCGGTCATGGGCAGGCTGGACAGAGCTGGGTTCACTTCCCAGCTTTGTCGGCTTGAGCAGGCTGTCAGTGTTTCTTCCTCTTAGACATGGGGTAATAATGGCAAGCCTTTGTTGTTCTGCCTGTACATTCTGCCTAATGTCTTATAAGATGTTATGGATGGCATGTTTATGTCTCCCCAGAATTTGATGTTGAGATGCTAACCCCTAATTGGGATGCTGTGAAGAGATGGGGCCTTTGGGAGGTGATAAAGTTTAGAAATCAGGAGGTGGAACCTCCATGATGGGATTAATGCTGTCATGTAAGAAGAAGAAGAAGATACTAAAGCTCTTTTTCTGTTAGCCATGTGAGGATACGGCAGTCCTTCCTTATCTGTGGTTTCAGTTACCTGCAGTCAACTGTGGTTCAAAAATATTACATGGGAAATTCTTGAAATAGCTGAAAGGTTGTAAATTGCATGCCGTTCTGTGTAGTATGCTGAAATCCAGCTCCTTGCAGCCCAGGACGGGAATCTTCCCTTTGCCCAATGTCGCTGTGCTGCACATGAGACCTGCCTGCTAGTCACTTAGTAGCCCTCTTGGTTGTCAGGCTGACTGTCGCAGCATCACGCTGCATGTGTTCAACTCAACCTTAGTTTACTTAATCACGGCCCCAACGCAAAAGAGTAGTGATGCTGGCAATTTGGACATGCCAAGGAGAAGCCGTAAAGTGCTTCCTTTAAGTGGGAAGGCAAAGTTCTTGACTTACTAAAGAAAAAACATCGTATGCTAAGGTTGCTAAGATCTACAGTAAGAATGAGTCTTCCATCCGTGAAATTATAATGAAGGAAAAATATTCATGGTAGTTTTGCTGTTGTACCTCAAACTGCAAAAGTTACCACCACTACTGTGTGTGATAAATGCTTAGTTAAGATGAAAAAGGCATTCAATTTATGGGTTGAAGACAACAGAAAAAGTGTTCTAGCTGATGGCAACATGTTGCCAAGAGAAAGCGTTGAGACTATGTAGAGACTTCTGCAAGAGAGATCCCCTGAAATGAGTGACACTAAGCCATTTAGTGCAAGAAGAGGATGTATGTATAGAAAAAACCATAGTGTGTATATAGGATTCAGTACTGTCCCGAGTTTCCACTGGAGGCCTTGGAATATATCCTCTGCAGATACGGAGGCACTGCTGTGCAGTGAGCAGGCACTGTCATCAGACACTGATACTGCTGATGCCTTGATCTGGGACTTCCCAGCCTCCAAACTGAGAAATAGTGTTGTTTAAGCTACTCAGTCTATGGTGTTTTTTTGTTTTGTTTTGTTTCTTTAAATTTTTTATAGAGATGGGGGTCTCACCATGTTGCCCAGGCTGGTCTTGAACTCCTGGGCTAAAGCAATCCTTCTGCCTTGGACTCCCAAAGTGCTGGTATTGCAGGTGTGTGAGCCATGGCACCCAGCCTTCTATGGTATTTTTAAAGTAGCAGCCTTATCCTTCACATAGGACAAGTGAAATTTAAACGAGATGTAGACGGTAAAGTCTAGGGTTGTCGGGGTTGCAATTTCCAAGTCACCATCTACTCTGGAGCCCACCTTCAGCTTCCCTCATCTGACTTGGTGGCCATGAATGGATTCCCATAGTATCTGTTCCCTTGATTCTTTATCCTCAGCTAAATGCCCTTCAGTGGGATTCTATCCTCAGGGCTGTGTTTTCTGGCAAGGATGTGTAGCCTTGACATGCAGCGCAGCCCTCCTGCGGGGCTTTGTTCCCTGGGAATAGGACATGAAAGCAGTGGAACGCAGTGGGCTCCAATTTGAGCTCTGCTGCCAGCTCTTTGGGTTATTCATCCTCTCCTGGTTTGCACATGATTTGTGTGAAGTGATTAAAATGTTATGTACATAGAATTGCCCTGTACAGGAAGCCAGCTCTTAGAACTGGTGACATGAGTGTAAAGGTCTAAGAAAGCAATGGTTCTTGGCAGAAAAGTGAAATACAGGTAAAGCAAAAAGGCAGGATGCCTGGTGGTGCCCTGCTTGGGTAATTTGTGAAGCTGCCATATGCACATTATGGAAATGAGAGCCTGTGATTCATGAAGCTGATGGAGAGTATAAATGCTCCAAGGTGGTCCAGATTTGCCCTCCAAGCAATGAGAACAAAACTCTGGTGGAAGCTGAGCACATAACTACATACTGCTCAAAGCTGTGCAACACTGCAGAGTCACACAGGTGCTCCTTACACAGGTAAGTGATAAAGCCAGCACTTGAGACAGAAGCCTTTGTGTCAGGTTACCCTTGAACATCCCTCAAATGGCTTAAATGCCATCTGCAGACGTGCTGTCTCTCGAAGGCACTGCCATTATTCTTCTGCCATTTAAACAGATTGTTGATTATTTGGATGAGTACCTCATGAAGTAGATAGCTTGTACTCAGAACTACACTGTACCAGAAACATGTACCTGGTACACCAGGGGCACACGGGGCCAAGACTGGCTGAGGGACCAGCAGATGAGTCTGCACCACGGTTGGCTGTGCTGCCTCCTCGTTGTAGAGTACACATAATGGAATGCAAGTGAGGTCATTGTACCCTGGTCACAACTGCACTGTAATGCTAGATGGAGGCGTCCTCTGAGAACACAGCGAGTATGACAGAAGCTTCTATCTTGGGCCGTTTGATGTTTGTTTGATGTTTCACAAGGATTTTGGATGTAACACTTGGATGTTGAAGGTCTTTGGTAATCACAGGAAAATGTATGCCCATTGTATGCATCATAGAGTCTAGTGTTAATATTTGATACAGAAATTATTGTATGTCTTGAAGTGAGTGAGGCATACAAACTAGAATCTCCTGTTGGCATCAATCACAAAGTGATTGTGGACTACAGTTCTTCAGTAAAAATTCAGTAGGGATTTTTTTTTGTCGAAAGTATTTTACTTTCATAAAATAATTTTTTTCAGTTACGTGGTTTCTATTAGATCAGATCTGTGTACTCTGAGAGTTGAATGAATATGTATGCACTCATATATATACATTAAAATTTGAATGTAGGCATGCAAAATATTCTCAGAGTAAGTTTTTCTTTTTTTGTAGAGACAGAGTCTCACTGTGCTGCCCCGGCTGTAGTGCAGTGGCTCAATCTTGTCACAGCTCGCTGCAACCTCCCGCTTCCAGGTTCAAGTGATTCTCCTGCTTCACCTTCCCAAGTAGCTGGGACTACAGGCAAATGCCACCACATGTGGCTAATTTTTGTATTTTTAGTAGAGACAGAGTTTTGCCTTGTTGGCCAGGCTGGTCTCAAACTCCTGACCTCAGGTGATCTGCATGCCTCAGCCTCCCAAAGTGCTGAGATTACAGGCATGAACCACAGCACCCAGCCTCCCCCCCCCCTTTTTTCTAAAGGACAGGTTCTCGATTGGTCGCTCTGGCTAGAGTGCAGTGGCATAATCACAGCTCACTGCAACCTTGAACTCCTGAGCTTAAGCAATCCTCCCACCTCGGTCTCCTGAGTAGCTAGGACTACAGGCACATGCCACCATGGCCAGGTAACTTTTTTTATCTTGCATTTTCATTGAGTTAGTGTTCTGCTGTGTTGCTAGGCTGTTCTCAAACTCCTAGCCTCAAGCTGTCCCCTCTGCCTTGGCCTCCCAAAGGGCTAGGATTATAGGTGTGAGCCATCACACTCAGCGAGCATTTGTTTTTTGTAAAAGGTTATGAAGTTTAAGCAGATTTTTTTTTTCTTCTTAAACTGTGGCATTTTTATTTCTTAATTTTTTGAGATAGGGTCTTGCTCTGTCACCTAGGCTGGGGAATTTCAGCTCATTGCAACCTCCTCCTCCTGGGCTTAAGCTGTGCTTCCACCTCAGCCTCCCAAGTAGCTGGGACTACAGGCATGTGCCACCACACCTGGCTAATTTTTGTATTTTTTTTTTTTTTTTTGTAGAGACAGGGTTTTTCCTGCTTCACCCTGTTGCCTTCAGCCATATTGTCCAGGCTGGTCATGAACTCCTGAACTTAAGCAATCTTCCCTCCTTGGCCTTGCCAAGGTACTGGGATTACAAGCCTGAGAAGTTTAAGCAGATCTTAGCTGCATTAGGTGAACTTGAACTTCTGTATACTGTCCCTTTTACTGCATCCTAAACAGAAAAATTCCACCCAGGGTATTGTATCATAGGAAGACAGACAGACCTGAGTTCAATCCTAAGTCCTTGTTCTTAGTAGCTCTCTTTCCTTGAAAGAGTACTAGACTAATGTCGCTAATCACTGGTTTCCTTGTTGGGAAAGGAGAAGAATCTATCTACCATGTGGGTCTTTGAGAGGATTGGAAGGAATGTAAAGTGTCTGGCTCCTAGAATATGTTGGAAGAATATGCCCTTGCCGTGTTCCATCAAACTGGTCCTGACATCTGACATTGAGGTAAATCTCCTCTTCTGCCTTTTTTTTTTTTTTTTTTTTTTTTTTTTTTTTTTTTTCACTCTTGTCTCACTCTTATCCCCCAGGCTGGAGTGCAGAGGCGTGATCTTGGCTTACTGCAACCTCTGCTGCCCAGGTTCAAGCCATTCTCCTGCCTCAACCTCCCGAGTAGCTGGGATTATAGGCACCTGCCACAGTGCCTAATTTTTGTATTTTTAGTAGAGATGGGGTTTCACCATCTTATTCAGGCTTCTGACCTCGTGATCCACCTGCCTCAGCCTCCCAAAGTGCTGGGATTACAGGCGTGAGTCACTGCGCCCCACCTCTTCTGCCTTATATTGTCCTCTTTCCTAGATCATCCTCTTTTGCCTTTAGTCTATTTTTCTGACCTGGAGAACAGAGATGGCACCACTACTTCAATGCAGGAACCTATAACATCTAATTGCTTGCCAGACAAAGCAGTGCACCTGTAATCCCAACTACTGGGAAAACAGAGGCTGGAATATAACTTTAGCCAAGGAGTTTGTAATAATCCTGGGCAACATAGTGAGACCCCAGTCCCTTAAACATTTTTTGAACAAAAAATTTAATTGCTGACATTTGGACTTGGGTTAGCAAATATTGATGAAACTGTTCAAACCAAATTATTGATCATTGGGATCTGGGTTTTTGAATTGTGGGCATGGCTCTGTGGATGAGCTGATCCATCCACAGCTTCTGTGGGAAGGGTCTTGCCAGATACTTCATTGGTTTCATTTCCTTAAGTGTGTGTTGCTTCCAGCCAAATGCTTTATGCTTATTTATTCTTGGCCCTATTGTAGCTTTTATTAAAAGTGATAAAGATCAACCAGTGAGAGCACAAGGAATCAAGTTTTAGAGGAGTGGGAAAAACAGTTCACAAGACAACTAGCTGATACCAAAGATTTTGGGGAGTGAAGGTAGGGAACAAACCAAGCACCCAAGTGCCTTGGTAAGATTCTCAGGAAGAAATGGTATCAGTGGCCAAGTCAAGGTGCTACCCATTAAATAGTTTCTGAGGATGTACCGTTTACTTGGTTTTAGGTTTTACTGTACACTTAATTTTTTCTTACAGTTGGTGTTATTTTAACAGGCAAGCAGATTCCATTAAGGTGGGGGCGGGGTAGGAGGGAAACATCTTACCTGCAGCCTGAAGTCTTGACTTACACTGTTGCTAGTAGAGCTCCTTGTGACACATGGAAAGGAAAAGTTACATCTGTTGAGTTCAACATGTTTCCTCTGAAATGAGCAAGAAACGTAGACTGCTTAAGAGAATTACGTTTTTATTTGCATTTTGACACTCTTTTTTTTTTATGGTTTACTTTTCCTGTTTTTTCCTATCAAGCTGGAAATTATTAGTTTGTGTGCCCTTTGGGCTTTAAAATAAAGTTTCTTTTATACTGTGATCATCCCAAGAGCTCTTACATCCCTAGTTCTCCTGGACTTGTTAGCCCTAGGTTGGTGAGAGACTGTTCCAGCATCCCCTTCTTCATAAGAGAACATTCTGTAAGGTGGATTTGGTGGTGATCTTTATTTTTGGTGGTGATCTTTATTTTTCAAATGGCCTCAGAGGCACTCTTGGCGTTAGTAAATCTTTCACACAGTGATTTAATGAGCTTTCATAAACATTTGTTTTATACCAGTTTATTGAGCACTAGCCGTGTTTTGGGCTCTGAGATGTGGTGGATATCAAGGTAAATAGATACTTGGCTCTAAGCTCTGGGGCCCTCCCAGTTTGGCAAGAGATGACAACAGTGAAGACATTGAGGTGTCTACAAAGTGTTGTGACCTCATGGAGAAGAGTGTGACTCTCCTTTCGGAAGCTGGTAAGAGGGGAGAGAGAGAGAGAGAGAGAGAGAGAAAGAGAGAGAGAGAGAGAGAGAGTGTGTGTGTGTGTGTGTGTGTGTGTGATTGGAGGAGCCAGGAAGGGCTTTATTTTATTCTTCTGGCAGTGATGTCTTTTGACCATGTTAAGCAGAAGAGGGATGAAATAAATAGATGTGTGGGTTCTAGCACAATAACTATTTCGCATAGGCCTCCTTGGGGTTGAGACTGGTTGGAACTTTTGTAATGAGTCAAATGTAGTATAGTGGCTTAACTCTGCAGAGGCAGAGGACTGTGCAGTGAGGTGGAGGCTGATTTGAAAAAGTTTTAGGAAAAAGAATCTTTAGGTTGTGGTTCTCTGTACCTGAGAATTAGGGAAGGAAGAATACTACAGAATGGCTTAAGGTGGGGCTTCCCAGGCTTTTTTATCTCGTGACACATACAGGAGATATTTGTACAGCAAATGGGATCAATGAGCTTCTCCTTGGGCACTGCCCCAGACTCTGCCTAACAGTCCGGAGAGCTGAGAGGATCCATATTCTGGCATACCCTTAACTCATTTTTTGCATGCCGTTGAGAAGCTTGCCGAGCTCCAGCTTGGTTTCCCAGATGGGTGAAGATTCAGAAAATTCTGTTGTGCCTCGTGGCTTTATGGTCTTACCCGCAATTTAATTTTCATAGTATTTCCAAGGTGGGCATTATTCCTGTGTTTTGGGTGAGGATTCTAAGGTTCTAAAAGTTGGAATATCAACCCCCTTGGTCCTGGGATTCCAAGTAATGCTGTTTCTGCCCTACCACAGGCGTAGGTGCTGGTGTAACTAACTACGGCGTGGAATAGTTTGACTTTTCCTGTGTTGAACTTTGGTTGCTCCTCGGAGCCATGTTTCTGAAGAGTACCAAGGAACTGAGTGCAGAGCCTGAGCTCAGGTTGCTGGCCTCGAGAGAAGAGAGGATTTCGAAACAAGGCATCTGAGACAGAAGCTGTGAATGTCAAGTATGATAAGGAATGAAAAGTACCTGTTAGCTTTTGGAAGTGTGGTCATTGATGATCTTTGAGCAGAGTTGGCAAACTTTTTCTGTCGAGGGCCAGATAGTAAATATCTCAGGTTTTGAGGACCACACAGTCCCTGTTACGACTCTGTAACTCTGCCATTGTAGCACAGAGCAGCCTTAGACAATATATAAATAAATGAGTGGTCACGGCTGTGTTCCAGCCACATTTTATTTATGAAGACACTCAGTGGTCTGATTTGGTCCCTGGGCTGTAGTTGGCCAATAAGACTTTTGACTCAGGAAAGGAAAGGCAGAATGGAAACATAGCATTTATTCAGAACATGTGCTAGACACTGCGTGGACATTTTCAACCCTGCAGTGTAGGTACAAACCCCACTTGCAGTTTGTTGATGGAGAGCCCCAAGAGCTTAGATAATTTTCCTGAAGGTTAGATCACTTGCTGATAACTGGCTGGGATTTGAACTTCAGTCTGATTTGAAAGCCTGGGTCATTTTCACTTTACTTCATTGCCATCCGGAATAATAGCCTTAGATCAGATCACTCTTTAAAGGTGCAGATGACACAGAAGGCCTCAAACTCTGCCTTTCTCCAGTGTCCCTCTCATGACCTTCAGTGAAGCAGTGTTTGCTGCTTTACTCTCCTCTATGCTGAGGGTCAAAGGAATGTCAGGAACACAACCTAAATACAACATACAAGGTAAGGGGACTGTTCTGTATGTGACGAGACCTCTTAGTTACCATTAGAGCTGGGGCGAACTATTTTTTAATAAAATTTAAATTCAGGATGGCGTTAGATTTATGGAGAAGTTGCAAAGAATAATGCAGAGTTCCCATGCACTCCATACAAACTTTCCCGTTATTAACATAGGACATTAGTATGACACACTTGTCACAGTTAATGAACCAATACTGATACCTACTAAAGTCTATACTTTATTCCTTCTTTTTTTTAAGCTTGTACCCAGTGTCCTTTTTCTATTCCAGTATCCCAGAGGACACCACATTGCATTTAGTTGTCACGTCTCCTTAGACTCACCTTGGCTCTCGTGGTTGCTCAGACTCTCCTTGTTTTGATGACCTTGGCAGTTTTGGGGAGTACTGGGCTGCTATTTTGCAGGCTGCTCCTCTACTGGAATTTTTCCCTGCTGGTGTTTTTCTCTACTGGTGTTTTTCTCATGATTAGATGGACGTTAACAGGTTTGGGGGCAGAAACCACAAAGGTCATGTGTCTTCTGCTCCCATCTTTCTATGTATACAGTAGCTACCTGGCTTATCACTGTGTTGACTTTGATCACCTGGCCAAGGTAGTGGGTACCAGGTTGCTCCAAGGAGAAGTTGTTTGTTTCCTTCCCTCCCCCTTCCATATGTTAACATGAATGCGTTTGTGCACATGCATAGATGCTGTGTGTGGAGTGTGCGGTGCTCTCCAGAAGGCAGGAAGTCACTGCGTGCAGTCCACACTTAAGGAGTATGGTGTTGTGCGCCACCATCAGGAGAGTGGAGGATCTATGTAAATTGTTTGGAATTTTTCTGCATAGATTTGTCTTGTTTCCCATTTATTTCTATCAGTATGGATTCCCCGGAAGATGAACTTCCAGTGTTGTATTTGGTGCGATTCAGGAGTATCCAAGCCTTTCTGCCCCACTTTGTTGCCTTGATACCTGAGGCTGAGATCAATCCTCTCAGGCACAGTCAGAATCTGTCCTAAGATGGGGGTGGGGAGTTGCTGTGCCTCTGTGGTTCACTTTCTTAATATAGACTGTTAGCCATATGTGTATTACCTGAAACCTTAAGGAGAAAGCATTTCTGGCCGGCCGGGAAAGGACACAAGCAAATAAATATAGCCTTGATGGTGGAGAAACGTCTCTAGCAGGGCTGTGCATCAGAATCAGCATTGAAACAGCGCCACCTTGTGGTTGATACTGAAGGAACAGTGTGTTCTGGGAACAATTTCTGCTGGGATCTCTGATTCTTACCCTTGCCTGCATGCTGTTCTAGTAGGTAAAGTACTTTAGAAAAGAGGAAATACTTTAAGCTCTTAAAAAAGAAGCTACCTTCTAACTTTGCCTTTGTACATGACTGGGTACACAAACAGGAAACATTTTAAAGGAAAAAATCTCTAGTTATTTTGACATATTAGCTGTTACAATATGTTGTAAGTCTTTTTGTCTCTGATTGATCAAAATTGTTCAATAGCTGAAGCATAGAAGTAGAATAGGTTGGAACCCTAAATCTGTCATATTTTTCTTTGGTATAGGCAGATTTGGGAGCTGTTTTAATACTCATCCTTCTTTGTTCCCAAATGTTTTCAGCTGTTTTTTATACACATGCTAAGAGGTTTGCGCCTGTATGGAAAGTAGCCGGGGAGTACTGAGGTTCCCTGTAAGGTGCGGGAATGTGGAGTGGGTTGTAATTAACAGCTGTCTGCATCCTGGATTGTTTAACCCATTGTTTACATCCACTCTTCAGAACCAATGGAGGTGGGGAGTTGGGAAGATGATTTAACATGACCTGTGGTTGACCTGACTCTTAGCAGGTGCTAAGCTGGAGATCAGTTTCAGTTGGTTAAAAAAAAAAAAAAGCAGCCACTCTGTTGTAATAAATCATTGTGTATTCAGGAATTCTCCTTTTAATGTAAAATCTTGATCAACTGTTACAAAGTAAGGTAAGCACTAACTGTAGTGGCTTTAACCAATAAGAAAAATTGTACAAGAACCATGTTCTCTGTTGTATCCTGAATGCTGAACACTGATAAAGTCAGATAGGGCAGCTAAGAGGTCACAATGGCCTGGGTCACCACAGGGGACGGCAGTAGGTACTCTACGGGGTGAGCTGCGGATGTGACTCATCTGGCCCCTCTCAGTGATGTCACAGGTTACCTATGCAATCTGTGAGTGCACTTTGTCCTTTTCAACTCTAACAGATAATGGCTGAGCCCCCAAATATGGCTTTGCTGCTGCGCTTGATGTTTGCAAGAGAGAAGAGGTGTTTCAGATAAGGGAAAGCACGTGCTTGCAAGTGTGAGCTCATCACCAGCAAGGTCAGAGGAGGATGATGGTGCCTCTGCTTGCAGGCCCAGCCTTCTTCCTGTCCTTGCTTTCAGTCTCAGGTGCAGCCTGTTGTGGGACTCTTGGGGGTTATTAGAGGCCACTTGCGTGTGTTCTGACATGCCAGCCCTTCTAACCGTGTGAGATGGGATTGTGGGCTCCTCTTGAATTCAGAGATAGCGTCTCTATACAGATGCTAGAGACACCCAGGACTTGAGTCTGCTGGGGGATGCAGACAAGGACATGGGTGACAACAGTGTCTGTGCTGTGGGGAAAGGAGGACTGTGGTGGCACGTGGAAGGTTCTAGAATTCAACAGAGGGTATCAGAAAGGAGGTGGCAAGCCTTACCAGCAGGGTGGGTGCTGGGGGATAGGGAGTTGACCGGGGTGGACTTGGACTTGAGGGAGTGTTTTTTTGGTTTTGTTTTGTTTGTTTTAAATTTTTTTGTTTTTTGAGAGAATCTTGAATTTCCATTGAGTATTCTGAAAGGGGGAGATTGACTTTACACAGAGGAGGGACCATTTTGAGCCTTTTGATGTTGAGAGAAGCATTTTATGTACAAATGATAGGAATTTTGCATTGCTGTTCAGTGCATCATGGTTAAAAATTTTAAATATGACTTCTCACAGGCCTTAAAATTCAATGTGTCAATCTTGTGTTTAAATTTTTAAAATTGTGTTTAAAATGAATTTCACTTAAAGCTAAAAACTTTGTATTTCAGGATAGAGTATGGTGGCATGATGGATCATGGCTCACTGCAACCTCAACCTCCCAAGCTCAAGCTAGTCTCCCGCCTCAGCCTCCTGAGTAGCTGGGACTACAGGCACACACCACAACACCTGGCTAATTCTTATATTTTTTTGTAGAGACAGGGTGTCACCATGTTGACCAAGATGGTCTTGAACTCCTGAGCTCAAGTAATCCTCCTGCCTCGGCCTCCCAAAGTGCTGTATGAGCCTGTAATCTCAGTGGAGAGGCCCATCTGGATGAGCCCCTCATCTCAGGATCCTTAACTCAAGTCACATCTACACGGATCCTTTTTCCAAATGAAGTAGCAAAAACCATAGGTTCCACGGAGTCAGTCATGGGCATGTCTTTGGAAACATTATTAGTTTACCACACCTCCCTAACACAAGGTAACCTCATGGTCTAATAACATGTTTGCTGGAGTACTAGCTAGCATGTCCATACATCCTGCCAGAAGAAGGAAAGAGAAGAGCAAAACAGGGCTTCTCCCAGCCAGCTCATCTTCGTAAACCGGCTTCCTTAAACTCTCACCCAATGCTGGCTCACCTCTTATGGGCTTTGTGGACCCAGCTGCTAAGGAGGCTGGGAAGTGAAGTCATTTATGCACTTAATTGCAGTAGGGTGCTAAAACATTTTCTTTCTTTTGTTGTTTTTTGTTTTTTTGAGATGGATCCTAGCCCTTATCACCCCAGCTGGAGTGCAGTGGTGCAATCTTCGCTCACTGCAACCTCTGCCTCCTGGGTTCAAGTGATTCTCCTTCCTCAGCCTCCTGAGTAGCTGGGATTACAGGTGCCTCCCACCATGCCTGACTAACTTTTGTATTTTTAGTGGAGATACATCAGAAAGAGTATCTGAAAGAAATTCTTCAGCCCCATCCTCACACCCACCTGCTCTGGCATGCATCCATGTACATCCACAGAAAGTGAATCCTCTACCTGTACTCACAGGCCAAGATCAGGGTGCAGTGATCAAGGGCAAGAACAGGGAAAAGAGATGCAGAACGCAAGCATCTCTATAAATACCTCTAAGCATTATTGCTCTTAGTAGGATTTATGCGTTTAATCAGATTAGGTCCAAAGATTAGCTATGGATCGTAGTTACAACCTGACTAGGTTGCACTGAGACCATTAAAAGGGCCAGCTTGGGCAATGAGCTACCATTGGATACCTTGTAGGATGGCTAAAACTTAAAAACAAGCAAAATATAGTAAAAACTGCTGCTGAAGATGCCAAGCAACTGAAACTCTCATACTGTTGGTGGAACAGCATGAGATTTTCTGTGATGTAGGACACGAGGGCTTCCTGTATAGGGTGAGGGGTGGAATGTGTATGTGCGTGCATCAGAGATTTGTTGGAAAAAGCTGGGATAGTCTTGACCTGGTCACTGTGGAGGGTAGAAAGAGAGGGTGCTAATGAGTGAGACATAGAACTGCTTTGCCTTTACCCTCTCCTGGCTGGTTAGGAAGGGGTCGTGAGCACCTTCTAACCGGTGGAACCTTTTAAGGGACCGTGACCCATGCTCCCTCCACTCTGCCTCAACCAACCCCCCACCTGTCTCCTCTCACAGCCCTCCCCTTACTTCCACATCTCCTGCCCTGACAGAAATAAAATGGAACCCTGTAGTGGCCACTGTACTGAGTAAATATTGGAGAAGATACTCCCAAATTACAGGATTTCTTAGATGTTACTAGTTTCTAGCAAATGAGTGTAACTTACTTTAAAAAGCAGAAAGGAACTTTTTCTTGTTGAAATACATATTTGTGCCCCACCTAAGTACATAGCTCTGGGCTAAACACTGTAAGGAAGCCAAACAGAGACAAGGTTCTCTTCCTCAAGCTGCTTTTACTTTACTTAGGAAATGGAAAGAGTAAAACCCCCTGCCTCCCGCTTCTGTGGTCCCATTCAGTGACACCAGCCCTCCCCCGAGCCCCCAACCTCAGGTACAGCTCAATCACTATCTTCCTCCCTCCTGCTGCGGTTTTCCCCAAGTCACTTAACATTGCACTCTGTTTTGTCTTCATACTTGAATTTTGAGCTTTCTCAGGCTGTGGACAAGGTCTTGCATAGCTATTCCAGACAGGCCATGCCAGTGGTTTGCAAACTTGAGTCGGAGGCCGGGCAAGGTGGCTCACGCCTGTAATCCCAGCTTTTTGGGAAGCTGAGGCGGGCAGATCACTTAAGGTCAGGCATTCAAGACCAGCCTGGCCAACATAGTAAAACCCGTTTCTACTAAAAATACACAACGTAGCTGGGCGTGGTAGTGACTCTCTGTAGGAGGCTGAGGCACAAGAATCACTTGAACCTGGGAGGCAGAGGTTGCAATGAGCTGAGATCACACCACTGCCTAGGTGACAGAACGAGATTTTGTCTCAAAAGCAAAAACCAAAAACAAATGTGAGTGGGGCATTGTAACCACTTTGTGGTCTGGGGAGGGGCTGAGATATTTACACGTCTAACAAGTCCGGAAAAGCTGCTGTTGCCGCTGGCCCAGGGACCAGTCTGAACCCACAGGGAAAGACAGTTCTCAAGTTCCCTGCCTTCTTTTCGGAGTCAGTTACTCCATGCAGTGTAGGGCTTATTTGCTGCTTGTGTGAATACTTCGAGAGCCCTGTGACTTAAGGCCTTTCTGAGTTCCTTAGACAAACTCTGAAATTAACCATTCTAGGAAGGAAGATCTATCTTTCTTCCAGGGATATCTTTAAATCAAAGTTTCTGGTTGTTCAACTATTTGTAACTATTTGCTTAACCATTCTTACAAACCTAAGGAAATCAGTTGCAAGATTTTTGTTTGTTTTTTTGAGACAGGGTCTCACATTGCCACTCAGGCATGAACCTACAGTGGCACGAACATGACTCACTGCAGCCTTGACTTGCCAGGCTCAAGCAATCCTCCCACCCCCTCCCCCTGCCTAAGTAGCTGGGACTACAGGCACGCACCACCATGCTAAGCTAATTTTTGTATTTTTTGTAGAGGCGGATTTTCACTGTGCTTCCCAGGCTGGTCTTGAACTCCTGGGCTCAAGTGATCCTCCTGCCTCAGCCTCACAAAGTGCAGGGATTACAGGTATGAGCCACCATACCTAGCTGGTATTAGATTCTTTATGGTATATTATAATTACTACCAAAAGTTAGAGGAAGTAAGGGCTAGAGATTTCCTCCCTGTGAACTCACTACTAGGCATGAACGAAAATAAGGCTTGGGTGGAGTTCTGCCCATACAGAGTTATTAGGAGGCTGCCACAGCGCAGCCACACAACCTGCTTTATATGCTTGTAAGTCTCCACTTTTGTCCTTTTCAGAGGTCTGCTCTCACAACAGCTTGCATTTAGTGTTTACCTGTAGCACATGAGACAGTATTTTATAGGCATTGTGTCAGTGTGTTACTGCTGCCCTGAGAAATTACTGCAAGCTTATCTTGAATTTATTATCTCACAGTTCTGTAGGACAGAAGTCCAGGCACAGCTGGCTCCTTTCTCTAGGTTTCCTAAGGCCAAAATCAAGATGGTAGCAGGGCTGTGCTCTGTGAGGCTAGGGGATGAACGGCTTCCATGCTCATTCAGAAGGATAGAATTCAGTCCATGTGGCTGTAGGATTGAGTCCCCATTTCTTTACTGGCTGTCAGCTAAGGATTATTCTCAGCTTTAGAGGCTGCCTGCATTCCTGTTTGCGGCCCCCTCCTTCCTCTCCAGTGCCGGAAAGTTGGCTTCCTTCTCACACTTCAGTGTCTGACCTCCGTCCTGCCTCGTCTCACTTCTTCTTCCGAGGGTCTGTGTGATTATAGCAAGCCTACCTGGATAATCCAGGATACTCTATTTTAAGGCCATCTAATTAGTATTCTTAATTCCATCTGCAGAGTCCCTACATGACAGTACCCAGATTGTGTTTGATTCAGGAATGAGGGGACGGGAATCTTGGAGTGACAGCTATAGAATTCAGCTCACCAAAGGCAGAATTCAGGTTATCCTGCCATTTTATATCAAGGACCTAATAATTCCTGGAAATCAGCAGCCGGACCTGGGGCTGTTTACTTATCAAACCTAGGGCACCATTCTTACTTGAGCCTTAGGTTTCTGAGGCTTCCTACGATCTGGCCTGCTAGATTTTTATACTCGGATGACACACAGGCAGAATGTTTCTGACGTTTCCAGTCAATCCCCTTACCTCAAATATCATGAATTTCACCACTGAAAATGTCCCAACAGCTGTAATTTAACCAATATGAAAGCCCATTTCTGACCGAAAATATACTAATTAACGTACCTGCTGTTGGTTGGTGATAAGTAGCAGACTGGCTTGCAGTAGTATCTCTTGAGTGTGGTTTTTTTGATTAAAAGCTGGTTAACTACTCTTGGAGCCTGTCTTCCAGATTAAGATGACACATTGCCTTTAGGTAGTTGATTACAGCCACTGGACATACATTTATATCCCAGTTTATATTGAAGTGTTTTGAAATGCACTCCAGCCTGGGTGACAGAACAAGACTCCGTCTCAAAAAAAAAAAAAAAAAACCCAGCTGCATTGGAAGCGGAAATGTTACTCAACTTATTTTGTTGTACTAGAAGCTTGTTGTACTCATACTACAAACATGTAGACTACAAACTGGGACTTGAAAGTGTTAACATTTATTTTAATGGTGCCTTATTGAAAGGAGCATGGCTTCAGGAAGAAAACCCATCAAAAAGTGGGCAAAGGACATGAACAGACACTTCTCAAACGAAGACATTTAGGTGGCCAACAAACATGAAAAAAAGCTCAACACCACTGATCATTAGGGAAATGCAAATCAGAACCACAGTGAGATACTATCTCCTGTTAGACAGAATGGTGATTATTAAAAAGTCAAGAAACAGGTGCTAGTGAGGCTGCGGAGGAACAGGAACTCTTTTACACTGTTGCTGGGAATATAAGTTCAACTATTGTGGAAGATAGTGTGGCGATTCCTCAGGGATCTAGAACCAGAAACACCATTTGACTCAGCAGTCTTATCACTGGTATATACCCAAAAGAATGTATATTATTCTGTGAAGACATGTGCATACGTATGTTTATTGCAGCACTATTCACAATAGTAAAGACATGGAATCAACCTAAATGCCCATCAATGATAAACTAGATAAAGAAAATGCGGTACATATACACCATGGAATACTATGCAGCCGTAAAAAGGAACGACATCATGTCCTCTGTAGGGACATGGATGAAGCAATGAGAACACATAGACACATGGAGAGGAACAACACACATTGGGGCCTGTCGGAGGTGCAGGGTGGGAGAGCATCAGGATAAGTAGCTAATGCATGCAGGGCTTAGTACCTAGGTGATGGGTTGATAGGCGCAGCAAACCACCATACACAGGTTTACCTATGTAACAAACCTGCACATTTTGCACATGTATCCTGGAACTTAAAATACAATTTGAAAAGGAGCATGGTTCCATTTTCATACACTGTATGCCTACTAGATTGTGAACATTTATATCCTCACAATGTCTTAAGTGTTGTAGAAATGAATAAAGGCTGTCCACCCTTTCCCAGTGGATCTCTGAAAATAAAGTATTTGAAATAAAAGGAGGCTTATTAAGAGTGGAATCAGGTAATTTTTGTATTCTCTTCACCATCAGCCGGTGACACATTTTTTTCACTTGCCTTCTGTTTTTTCTTCCCTCGAATTACAGTCTGAATTTCCCTAGATCTCACCTGTCTTTGGCTTAGGATGAGGTCCCAGTAGTAGTAACTCAAATCTCACTGATCTGTTGCCGCTGCCTTTTAATACAAGGCCCCAGGCCCTTGTAAAAGTGTTCCTGGATGCTTCTGGAAGTACCCAGAGGGTGGGGTGTCTGCTGGGACAGCTGGTGCACTTCTCTTTCCAGGTGCCTTGTCCTTCACAACCTGTCCCCCAGGAGTTGTGGTGGTGGGAGGGAGTTGATGTTACTGCCTTTTGTCATTCTCTGGAGGAGAGCTGTCAGCAGTTTAGGTTATTTAATTCCCTTCTGTCTGTCATGGGAGAAATCCAAGGGATAGATGCCAGGCTGTATTTGAAATTGCCCTCCTCTTTGGCTAGGGTTTTCCACCTGGGTCAATGCATTGTCTGGTTCCTTCCCTCAGAGTGACTCCTCCCAAGAGGCTCTTACCCTGTATAGATAGTGTCTTTGGGCAGTGCCCTCTGTCCCCCCGCCCTGCCTCAACTTTAGCAAGGGACAAAACCACAGGGAAGCAACCCATGCTCCTGTTACAAAGACTCCTTTCATGCCGCAGACTTGGGTAGGCCAAGTTGTCTTTTTGCAGTCCCTAAATGCATGTTGTCTCATTCTCCTCCCCTACCAAACACTCTTTTGGGGGCGGGGGTACTAGAGGAGGAGGGGTCAGACTTTAGAAGCTCTGTTGGGATGTCTTGTTTCTTAAAATTCAAGACTCATCTGTTAGTTTATCACGGTTTGCCATTAGGAATTGGTTTCTGTTTTTGAGATGGAGTTTCACTCTTGTTGCCCAGGCTGGAGTGCAGTGGCACAATCTTGGCTCACTGCCATCTCTGCCTCCCAGGTTCAAGTGATTCTCCCACCTCAGCCTCCCAAGTAGCTGGGATTACAGGTGTGTGCCACCATCCCTGGCTAATTTTTGTATTTTCAGTAGAGGCTGAGTTTCACCACATTGGCCAGGCTGGACTCGAACTCCTGACCTTGTGATCCACCTGCCTTGACCTCCCAAAGTGCTGGGATTAGAGGCATTAGCCACCACTCCCTGCCTTTTTTTCCTCTTTTTTTTTTTTTTTGAGATGGAGTTTTGCTGTTGTTGTGCAATGGCACCATCTCTGATCACCACAAATCTCCGCCTCCCGTGTTCAAGTGGTTTTCCTCCCTCAGCCTCCCGATAAGCTGGGATTACAGGCATGCGCCACCACACCCGGCTGATGATGTGTTTTTAGTAGAGATGGAGTTTCTCCATGTTGGTCAGGTTGGTCTCAAACTCTTGACTTAAGGTGATATGCCCACCTCGGCCCCCCAAAGTACTGGAATTACAGGCATGAGCCACCACACCCAGCCAGGAATTGCCTATTTAATGACATTTGCCATAGTGACAAAAGTTTCCCCTGCCCCCCATAATATTCTCTTATCTCTTTATTTTCCCCATCTTGTGAAATTTCCCAATGTGGAATGAAAACCTAGATCAGATAAAATTGGCAGGAACCTTTACTGTGAAAGTTAAGGATGCTTAAAAAATCCCTTAAATGATTGATAACACGCAATGTCCCCCTTTCACACTCTCCAGATGTCATGAAAAATGTAAGATCTACTTTAGATGCAATAAGTAGCCTCAGGTGTTGTGTGTCCCAAATATTGCTTTCATATAAATATATAATCATTTTTAACTGAAGCACTCAGAAATGAAAAGTAACCCCTGCCCTTCTCCCTTTCACTGCCTGGAGGTAAAGCTGGGTTTGGTTTATTTCTATCATCCCTTTAAAAAAGTACTTGGTCTGTGGCAGTTTCTAAGTAGCAAAATAGTCAGCTGTGTGATTAAAATGTCAAAAGGAGTAGGAAAACTGGCCGACGGGAAATTCTATTTGGAGATTTATGTAAAGGCGGAATTCTGAATGGGGAGAGTGCTGCCATACCTTCAGGGCTGCAGAGTGGAGTGACGAAGGGAGGGGTCAGGCTGCATCCGCCCAGACTGACACAGGCCCTGCAGTGAAAGAAGCTGACAGGCGCTGGCTTGTTTTTTTTTTTTTTGTTTTGTTTTTTTTTTTTTTTTTCTTTTGCAAGCTGTATACTTGGTACCTGTGAGTTTATGGCTGTTGAACTTATTTTTGGCACTTTGTTGTTTTTAATTTTGAGGGTCCTTTATAACTTTGAGATCTGCCTTCTCCTGTATCACATAATGGAGAATGTGAGGGGAGGGGCAGCGGCTTGGGGAAAATTGGAATGAGAGGGATCTTGAGTTCAGACGAAGTAGCTTTAGTTTATGATCGAGAATAATGCCTATTTATCTTAAATCTTGTAAACTGAACATGTCGGTGCTCCACCCACAGCCACTGCACCCCACTTGGATCTGACTGGAGTGGGTGGTAAGCAGTGGGCTTCCCTAGAGATGCTGTTCGTGCTGCCGAAGTGTGGTCTGTGGTCCCAGCCCACACCTTGAATGTCAGAATCTGCATTTGAAGCCTGTGCACATTACAGCTGGAAAAGCCGAGGCAGGATATCGGTGCCTGTGAGGGCGTGGGGCTGGGAGCCAAGCCCTGGAGACGTGTTGGCTCCTAGAGGAGCTGGTTGTCCCCTAATGCCTGACGGTATTTCCTGTTGCTGTTGTTTGTGTTTTTATTCACAGACAAGTCTTATCTCGTTTTTTAGAGCCTCCTGCCTTAAAGCGTACCCAATAGCTGGAATATCATGCTTTCTGGCTAATATTATATAGTATTACATTCTGGTTAATTTGAGGGGATTAACCTTATAGCTCTTGGTTTAAGTGAAGGGGGGAAATGAAAAGTAACTTATGCTTGGTGAGTGGAAAGGCACTAGGCAGTAGTTTTCCCTGAGTAGCAATTTGGGGAGATGGATTTTTCAGTCTGGATCTCTGTTGACAAGGACTGTGGCTGCTTCATGTTGGGGAGTGTTCCGTATAGATGGCACAGTGATTAGTGTCATTGTGGTTTAATAGGTGGTCGTGTGAGATCGGCACTGGTGACTGATGGCTCCTGACCATGTGGCCTGCAGTTCTCATTCTGCAGCTCCTGCCTTCCTAGCTGCCCACATCACGGGCTCCAAGTGTCCCTTGTCACAGTATCCTTTTGTGTAACGGAGGCAGTATTGCTTTCCTTTCTGTAGGGCATTTCTTTTCTCTCATCCCTCAGTTTGTTTTTTAAAGACACAGGGTTGGCACAATCATAGATCATTGCAGCCTCGAACTCCTGGGCTCAAGCAGTCCTCCCAAGTAGCTAGGACAACAGGCGTGCACCACCGTGCCCAGCTCAGAGGTCCTTTCTCAATCTGCGTCAGTCGCTGTCTTTCAGAGTAGGTCTTTCCTCACCTGCCTGGTGGTCCTTGGCTTCTCATTTGTATATAAGGTGCTACCGGCTGATTGAAAGGGGTATGTAGAGGGCGAGCTGTGCTGTAGCATCATGGTCAGGGATCTTCCATTTCTTGGGGGGAAGGGGGTCCCCAACTATGATTATTTTTAGAGTTTTTTATCTTGATGAGCTTCCCCTGAGATGAATCCTCCCATCTCTTCCTGCCATTACCCGTAAGGTTGACTGTCAGATCTCATAGCTGGGGGCTAGAGGTGGGGAGATACATCTGGGGCCCATCAGTCTGCACTTGGAATTTTTCTTAATCTACTTTTTCCTTAGCAGTTACAAGTTTGTAAAAACACGAAAAGAAAACACTCATGAGTTTAGCTCTTGAATCTCTCTCCATGGTCTTAGAATTGAGCCTTTCCAGAGAAAAAACTTGGTCTCCAGGATGAGGGAGGGAAGGGGATGCTCCAGGCTTAAGAAGAAATTCTGGGGTGAGGGGGGTCTTACTTTCCCTTGAATAGTTTCCAACCAGCCACACTATTGGATGTCACCTGCCCCCTGCCTTCCGACAGGTCTGCTGTCCCCAAGGCTCTTGCCTGGGCTAAGCCCTCATCACCACCGTCCCCCCTCCCCCACCACCCCTTTCTGCTCTGCCTGTTCCATGGCAATCTGTTTCCTACCTTCAGAGGCTTGGTGTCTGGCCTGTAGCTTTCTCCTTTCCCCGCTAGTCCCTCTTTAATCTTTTTACTGCAACTTTAATGGTGTGTTGAGAGGGAGTGGAGGCAAACACGTATCATCTGCTCTGTTTAATGCAAAGTATGCACAAATTCTCTAATGAGTGATTGTGGGGGACTATAAAACCTATGGCTATAAATTTATCTTGTTTTACAGCATTTGAGGTTCAGCTGTTTGTGAAAAGCAATTTAAATGCAAGAATCATGGAGGAGAACAGTTGTTTATATTCACTTAATATTTCAGCTAGTAAAAGTTAGGGAAGATCAGAGACAAGTAGAATGAATAAAAGATTTGCTGCCTATGCAGCCAGCATCCATGGAGGTTGATGACTGGATGATGGAAGCCAGCACCTGGGCTTTTTCTAGATTGCATGTTTATTCCAGATTTCATAGCTTTATAAGTGCTGAATGGCAATTCAGTGCTTGGGTTTCAAAACTGCATAGACCAAAATGTGAATTTCTTCCTATTTGCCATGTGTGGGCCATGTTCAGATAAGAACAACTTATTTGAGCCTCAGTTTCCTGACCTAAAAATGGGGAAAATTGTACTTTTCTCCCAGAGTTATTAAGAATGAGTGAATTAATGTATGTGCGTGCTTTGCCTTGTGTGACATGAAATGCATGTTTAACTTGCTTTGGTATATTCTAGTTCTCCTTTTGTATGTGACATTACTGTGATTTACTGTGCCTGGGAACCAGGTGGGCCTGGTCTTTTTGTATGGATTTTCCCTTGTAGCAAGAGGCTCACTCACTCACCTTTAGAGTCTGGGACATAGTAAGTCCTGAGTTAGGAGACATGAGGAGGGAAGGGTACAGTTTTGTTTGTTTGTTTGTTTTTAGACAGTCTTACTTTGTTGTCCAGGTTGGAGTGCAGTGGTGTGATCTCAGCTCACTGCAACCTCGGTCTCCCTGGTTCAAGCGATTCTTGTGCCTCAGCCTCCGGAGTAGCTGGGACTACAGGCACATGCCACCACGCTCAGCTAATTTTTTTTTTTTTTTAGTAGAGACAGGATTTCGCTATGTTGCCCAGATTGGTCTCGAACTCGTGAGCTCAACCAGTCTATCCACCTTGGCCTCCAAAAGTGCTAGGATTACAGGCATGAGGCACCGTGCCAGGCCTGGGTACAG
Organism: Sapajus apella; assembly: GCF_009761245.1. Classification (NCBI taxonomy): domain Eukaryota; kingdom Metazoa; phylum Chordata; class Mammalia; order Primates; family Cebidae; genus Sapajus; species Sapajus apella. Next base: position 22,645,477 of record NW_022436958.1, read on the forward strand.
TATTTGAACCTAGGTCTGCCCAACTCGTGAGTCCCCTGCGTTGAACATCTTGGCTTTTTGGGGTTGAGTCTTTTTAGAGTTTGGGGTTGCATCTAAATAGAACCGTTTCAAGGCAGTTAAACAGGCAGGCACATGGATGCTTTCTGAAGGCTCTGGGTGACACTGGGTTCCAGGATCCAGCCATTTACAATAACCATTGTACACTCATGAAATAGCCCACATTTTAAGAAAATGCTTACTATTAGAGAATAATTTTGAAGGACTCTATTTGGTAGGTAGATTGGAACTCGGAAATAGATCTCTTTAGATTTGCTATTACTGTACCCTGAAGAGTTGAGGGGAGCTGAAATACAGGCAACCTCTTGAGCAGTGGCCATGCCTGCTCGTTGGGCACGTCATCAGGCAGTAATAACAAAGAGCTTTACCTCCCTAGGTCCTTCCAATGGATGAGGGCAGATGAAAGGAAAAGGTGTCAGTAGTCTATTTTAACCTAGGGAGTAGGTGGGAAACCAAAAGTGTATATGGGTTCTTGTCTTTGGTTCCTCTTTTTTTTTTTTTTCTTTGAGCTGGAGTCTTGCTGTGTCACCTTGGCTGCAGGGCAGTTTTGCGATCACGGCTTACTGTAGACTCCAGCTCCTCAAATCATGAGACCCTCCTGCCTCAGCCTCCTGAGTAGCTGGGATAGGCAAGCTCCACCATACTCAGCTAATTGGTTCCATTTGTATCTGTCCTATTCAGTCCCTTCTTTCCAGTTTGTCTCTTACACAGCAGATAGTTTAGCTCCACCTCCAAACCCCCACAGGTCTTTTTCCCTATGCGTGTTTACATGTGGATATATATATGTTGTAAAGTCTGGATACTGTTGAATAGCCTACGTCCTACACTTATATTGCAATTATGTTTCCTCTTCCCATAACAATTCCATTTTAATCTTTTTAAAAGTCCCTTTATGACATGGTTAAATTATGCAGACAGCCATTAAATACTACACAAATCATTTAAAAACCATGGTTCCTAAAGTTTGAAATACCATTCTTATTTGTAAAATACTATTAGCTTATTTGATAACAGTCTGGTTTAAGATGTAGTACATCCACGTAGCTGGCTAGGAATTGGATTATTTTTATAGTGTAAATGCTTTTACAATATGCCTTTAGATGGCAGCATCTCTCACCATAAACCATATTTTGAACAGAATTTCTTAGATGCAGAAGGCATTTGAGACCGAAGAAGGATGTTCTGTCTGTATCACCCCATCATGATGCAGTGGCAGAACTAGGGCCCTGGGACTGTCAGGGCTATGGCCCAGAGCTCAGAAGAGGGGAGAGTTGTAGACTCCTGCCTGTATGTCCTCCACGAGCCCTTCTCTGACTGATGTAAAATGTTTCCTATCTCCGTAGTCTTGCTAAAAGCCACTTTAAGGCAACCAAGGAAAACAAGAATCAAGGGGATGATCTTGGACCAAAATGTAACAGAATAGGCAGTATTTTCTTTCTTTTTTCTTTGAGACAGGGTCTCACCCTGTCACCCAGGCTAGAATGCAGTAGTGTGATCTCGGCTCCCTGCAGCCTTTACCTCCTGGGCTCAAGTGATTCTCCCACTTCAGCCTCCTGAGTATCTGGGACTATAGACACATACCACTACACCCAACTAATTTTGTTCATTTTTTATAGAGACAGGATCTTCACTGTGTTGCCCAGGCTGGTCTCAAATTCCGGGGCTTAAGTGATCCTTCTGCATTGGCCTCCCTAAGTGCTAGAATTACAGGTGTGAGCCACTGCATCTAGCTTTGTAATTTTTTAAATTTTATTTATTTTTATTTTACTTTAGGTTCTGGGGTACATGTGAAGGGCATGCAGGGTTGTTGCATAGGTGCATACTGTATCCGGCATTTCTACCCATGTTATCCCTCCCCACCCTTCCCACCCACCACTGTCCCTCCCCTAACCCCCCACAACTGCCCCCAGTGTGTGATGCTTCTCTCCTTGAGTCCATGTGTTCTCATTGTATAACACCCGCCTATCAGTGAGAACATGCAGTGTTTGGTTTTCTGTTCTTGTGTCAGTTTGCTGAGATGAAGGTTTCCAGATTCATCCAAGTCCCTACAAAGGACATGAACTCATCGTTTTTTATGGCTGCATAGTATTCCATGGTGTATATGTGCCACATTTTCCTTGTCCAGTCTGTCATTGATGGGCATTTGGGTTGGTTCCAGGTCTTTGCTATTGCAAACAGGGCTGTGACAAAGATACGTGTGCATGTGTCTTTACACTAGAATGATTTATAGTTCTTTGGGGATATACCCAGTACCTGTAATAGGATTGCTGGGTCAAATGGAATTTCTATTTCTAGATCCTTGAGAAATTGCCACACTGTCTTCCACAATGGTTGAACTAATTTACACTCCCACCAACTGTGTAAGAGTGTTTCTGTTTCTCCACATCATCTCCAACATCTATTGTCTCCAGATTTTTTAATGATCGCCATTCTAACTGGCATGAGATGGTATCTCAATGTGGTTTTGATTTGCATTTCTCTAATGACTAGTGATGATGAGCGTTTTTTCATATGTTTCTTGGCCTCATATATGTCTTCTTTTGAAAAGTATCTGTTTATGTCCTTCACCCACTTTTGAATGCGTTTGTTTTTTTCGTGTAAATCTATTTTAGTTGTTTGTAGATTCTGGATATTAGCCCTTTGTCAGACGGGTAGATGGCAAAAATTTTTTCCCATTCTGTTGGTTGCCAGTTCACTCTAATGATTGTTTCCTTTGCTGTACAGAAGCCCTGGAGTTTAATTAGGTCCCATTTATCTATTTTGGCTTTTGTTGCCAATGCTTTTGGTGTTTTAGTCATGAAGTCCTTGCCTATGCCTATGTCCTGAATGGTTTTGCCTAGATTTTCTTCCCGGGATTTTATGGTGTTAGGTCTTATGTTTAAGTCTTTAATCCATCTGGAGTTACTTTTAGTACAAGGTGTCAGAAAGGGATCCAGTTTCTGCTTTCTGCACATGGCTAGCCAGTTTTCTCAACACCATTTATTGCTTGTTTTTGTCAGGTTTGTCAAAGATCAGATGGTTGTAGACGTGTGGTGCTGCCTCTGAGGCCTCTGTTCTTTTCCATTGGTCTGTATCTCTGTTTTGGTACCAGAACCATGCTGTTTTGATTACTGTACCCTTGTAGTATAGTTTGAAGTCAGGTAGTGTGATGCCTCCAGCTTTGTTCTATTTGCTTAGAATTGCCTTGGCTATGCAGGCTCTCTTTTGGTTCCATCTGAAGTTTTAGGTTTTTTGGGTTTTTTTCCATTTCTGTGAAGAGGATCATAGGTAGTTTGATGGGGATAACATTGAATCTATAAATTACTTTGGAGAGTATGGCCATTTTCACGGTATTGATTCTTCCTAACCATGAGCATGGACTGTTTTTCCATCTTTGTGTCCTCTCTTATTTCCTTGAGCAGTGGTTTGTAGTTCTCCTTGAAGAGGTCCTTTACATCCTTTGTTAGTTGTATTCCTAGGTATTTTATTCTCCTTGTAGCAATTGTGAATGGGAGTTTGCTCATGATTTGGCTCTCTGTTAGTCTGTTATTGGTGTATAGGAATGCTTGTGATTTTTGCACATTGACATTGATTTTGTATCCTGAGACTTTGCTGAAGTTGCTTGTCAGTTTAAGGAGATTTCGGGCTGAGACAAGGGGGCCTTCTAAATATATAATCATGTCGTCTACAAATAGAGACAATTTGACTTCTTCCTTTCCTAATTGAGTACCCTTTATTTCTTTTTCTTGCCTGATTGCTCTGGCTTGAACTTCCAATACTATATGGAATAGGAGGGGTGAGAGAGGACATCGTTGTCTAGTGCCAGGTTTCAAAGGCAATGCTTCCAGTTTTTGCCCATTCAGTATGATATTGGCTGTGGGTTTGTCATAAATAGGTTTTATTATTTTGAGATACTTTCCATTGATACCTAGTTATTGAGAGTTTTTTTAATCATAAAGGGCTGTTGAATTTTGTTGAAGGCCTTCTCTGCATCTGTTGAGATAATCATGTGGTTTTTGTCTTTGGTTCTGTTTATGTGATGAGTTATGTTTATAGACTTGCATAATGTTGAACCAGACTTGCATCCCTGGAATGAAGCCTACTTGATTGTGATGGATAAGCTTTTTGATGTGCTGTTGCAATCGGTTTGCCAGTATTTTATTGAAGATTTTTGCATCTGTGTTCATCATGGATATTGGCCTGAAGTTTTTTGTTGTTGTTGAGTCTCTGCGGGTTTTGGTATCAGGATGATGTTGGTCTCATAAAATGATTTGGGAAGGATTTCCTCTTTTTGGATTGTTTGGAATAATTTCAGAAGGAGTGGTACCAGCTTCTCTTTGTATGTCTGGTAGAATTCAGCTGTGAATCCATCTGGACCTGGACTTTTTTTGGTTGATAGGCTATTAATTGCTATCTCAACTTCAGCCTTTGTTATTGGTCTATTCAGGGTTTCAACTTCTTCCTGGTTTAGGCTTGCGGGGGTGCAAATGTCCAGGAATTTATCCATTTCTTCCAGGTTTACTGGTTTATGTGCATAGAGTTGTTTGTAGTAATCTCTGATGGTAGTTTATATTTCTGTGGAATAGGTGGTGATATCCCCTTTATCATTTTTCATTGCATCTATTTGATTCTTCTCTTTTCTTTTTTATTAATCTGGCTAGCAGTCTGTCTATTTTGTTGATCTTTTCAAAAAACCAGCTCCTGGATTTATTGATTTTTTTTTGAAGGGTTTTTTGTGTCTGTGTCTCCTTCAGTTCTGCTCCAATCTTAGTTATTTTCTGTCTTCTGCTAGCTTTTGAGTTTCTTGAGTCTTGCTCCTCTAGCTCTTTCAATTTTGATGATAGGATGTCAGTTTTAGATCTTTCCTTGCTTCTCATGTGGGCATTTATTGCTATAAATTTTCCTCTAGACACTGCTTTAAATGTGTCTCAGGGATTCTGGTATGTTGTGTCTTCATTCTCCTTGGTTTGGAAGAACATCTTTATTTCTGACTTCATTTCCTTGTTTATCCAGTCAACATTCAAAAGCCAATTGTTCAGTTTCCATGAAGTTGTGCGTTTCTGAGTTAGTTTCCTGATCCTGAGTTCTAATTTGATTGCACTGTGGTCTGAGAGACTGTTATGATTTCCATTCTTTGCATTTGCTGAGGAGTGATTTACTTCCAATTATGTGGTCAGTTTTAGAGTAGGTGTGATGTGGTGCTGAGAAGAATGTATATTCTGTGGATTTGGGGTGGAAAGTTCTGTAGATGTCTCTTAGGTTTGCTTGGTCCAGATCTGAGTTCAAGTCCTGGATATCCTTGTTAATTCTCTGTTTCATTGATCTGTCTAATATTGACAGTGGAGTGTTAAAGTCTCCCACTATTTATTGTGTGGGAGTCTGAGTCTCTTTGTAGGTCACTAGGAACTTGCTTTATGTATCTGGGTGCTCCTGTATTGGGTGTGCATACATTTAGGATTGTTAGCTCTCCTTGTTGCATTGATCCTTTTACCATTATGTTATGCCCTTTGTTTCTTTTGATGTTTGTTGGTTTAAAATATATTTTATCATTGACTAGGATTACAACTCCTGCTTTTTTTTGCTTTCCATTTTCTTGGCAAATCTTCCTCCATCCCTTTATTTTGAGTCTATATGTGTCCTTGCATGTGACTTGGGTTTCCTGAATACAGCACACTGATGGGTCTTGACTTTTTATCCGATTTGCCAGTCTGGGTCATTTGATTGGGGCATTTAGCCCATTTATATTTAAGGTTAATATTGTTATGTGTGAATTTGATCCTGCCATTTTGATGCTAGCTGGTTGTTTTGCCTGTTAGTTGATGCAGTTTCTTCATTGTATTAATGCTGTTTACCATTTGGTACACTTTTGGAGTGGCTGGTACTAGTTGTTCCTTTCTGTGTTTAGTGCTTCTTTCAGGAGCTCTTATAAGGCAGGCCTGGTGGTGATGAAATCTCTCAGCAATTGTTTGTAAAGGATTTTCTTTCTCCTTCGCTTATGAAGCTTAGTTTGGCTCGATATGAAATTCTAGGTTGAAAATTCTTTTCTTTAAGGATGTCGAATATTGGCCCCCACTCTCTTCTGGCTTGTAGGGTTTCTGCTGAGAGATCCGCTGTGAGTCTGATGGGCTTCCCTTTGTGGGTAACCTGACCTTTCTCTCTGGCTGCCCTTAGCATTTTTTCCTTCATTTTAACCCGGGTGAATCTGACGATTATGTGCCTTGGGGTTGTTCTTCTTGAGGAATATCTTTGTGATGTTCTCTGTATTTCCTGGACTTGAATATTGGCCTACCTCGCTAGGTTGTGGAAGTTCTCCTGGATAATATCCTGAAGAGTGTTTTCCAGCTTGGATTCATTCTCTCCATCACTTTCAGGTACACCTATCAAATGTAGATTAGGTCTTTTCACATAATCCCATATTTCTTGGAGGCTTCGTTTATTTCTTTTCACTCTTTTTTCTGTAATCGTACCTTCTTGTTTTATTACATTGAGTTGATCTTCAATCTCTGATATCCTTTCTTCTGCCTGGTCGATTTGGCTATTGAAACTTGTGTATGCTTCTCGAAGTTCTTGTGTTATGTTTTTCAGCTCCATCAAGTCATTTATATTCTTCTCTAAGCTGTTTATTCTCATTAGCATTTTGTTAAACCTTTTTTCAAGGTTCTTAGTTTCTTTGCATTGGGTTAGAACATTTTCTTTTAGCTCTGAGAAGTTTGTTATTACCCACCTTCTGAAGCCTGTTTCTGTCAATTCATCACATTCATTCTCCATCCAGCTTTGTTCCCTTGCTGGTGAGGAGTTGTGATACCTTAGGGGAGGAGAGGCATTATGGTTTTGGGTGTTTTCATCCTTTTTTGCACTGGTTTCTGGGGTCTTTGTAGTTGGTGACTTTCAGATGGGGTCTCTGATTGGATGTCCTTTTTTGTTGATGAAGTTATTTCTTTCTGTTTTTTCGTTTTCCTTCTAACAGTCAGGCCCCTCTGCTGTAGGACTGCTGGAGGTTCACTCCAGGCCCTGCTTGCCTGGGGATCACTTGCAGTGGCTGCAGAACAGTAAGGATTGCTGCCAGTTTCTTCTTCTGTTATCTTCATCCCAGAAGGATACTCGTCAGATGTTAACCTGAGTGCTCCTTTATGAGGTGTCTCTTTGGATATACAGGGTTTGGGGAGCTGCTTGAGACTGTCCCTTATAGGAGTTCAAGTGCTGAGCTGTGAGCCTCATTGTTCCGTTCAGAGCTGCTGGGCAGGTACATTTAAGTCTGCTGCAGTGGAACTCATAACCACCTTTTTTCCCAGGTGCTCTGTCCTGGGAAGGTGGGGCTTTATTTGTAAGTTCCTGTCATTCTGCTGCCTTTTTTCAGAGATGCCCTGCCCAGTGAGGAGGTAGCCTAGTCACAGTCTGCCAGCAGAGGCATTGCTGCACTGCTGTGGGCTCTGCCCAGCTGCTGTGTGAACTTCCTTGAGGTTTTGTTTAAAGAGGTTTAGTTAGAACTGCCTCGGTAATGGTGGCTTGCCTCGGTAGTGGCAGACTCCCTTGGTAATGACGGATGCCCTTCCAGCCACAGAGCTGGACTGTACTGGGTCCAGCTGCGCTTGCTGTGAAACTCTCAGTCCAGAGCGTTTCAAGTTGCTGGTCTTTATCTGAGTGGTACCTGCCGAGCCAGATCACCTGACTCCCTGTTTCAGCCCCCTTTTTTTCAGTTGAATGGGCGACTCTGTCTCCGAGGCGCCAATTGAAACAGTCACACAGATTTGTGTGAGCTTTTGTGTGGAGACCCACTGCACCATGCTGGAAACTTGTGGTGCTTTTCAGCCTGGGAATCTCCTGGTCTGTGGGCAGTAATAACTTGCTTGGAAATGCCGTGATCACTCACCCTCTGCTTTGTTCTCCTTGGGAACTGCACTCCAGAGCTGTTCTATTCAGCCATCTTGGATCTGCCTCCTTTAGTTTTTTTTTTTTTTAAGCAGTTTTTTTTAGGTATAATCCACATCCATACAGTTCACCCATTTAAAGCATACAATAGAGTAGTTTTAAATATATTCATAGAGTTGTACAACCTTCCCTACAACCTAATTTTAGAACATCTGTTCACTCTAGAAAGAAGCCACATATCCCTTACCATTACCCTACAGGCCTGCACAGCCTGCATAATCCCCAGCCCTGGCAACCATTCATATTTTCTGAAAGATTTGCCTCTTCTGGGCATGACATATGAATGGAATCATGTAGATCCCGTGACTGGCTTCTTTCACTTAGCAGAATGTTTTCAAGCTTCATCCATGTTGTAGCACGAATCAGTACTTCAGTCCTTTCTACAGCCCAATAATACTCCATTGTATGGGCAAAGCACAATTTGTTGTCACCATTTGATGTACCTTTTGCTAGTATAAATGGCGTTACTATGAGCATTTGTGTACAAGTTTTTTTGTGTGAACATACATTACCATAGGAGTAGAACTGCATGGCCATGTAGTAACTCTTTACTTAACCTTTTGAACAACTGCCAAACTGTTTTCCAGAACGGCTGCATCATTGTATATGAGGGTACCATCCAGTCTTACTAAGAATTCCGGATTTTCTGATGATAAGTCAGGGCTGCAGGGACAGGAGGTGGGAGATAAGCCTGTGGGTCTCTCGTGTGTCTGACCCCCTTGCTGGCTGGCTGCTGTGCCCCACACAGTTACTGTGCGTCACCAGCCAGATAAGATGCCTGCATTCTTGCGGCTGGTGCACAGAGGGTGTTGCTGTTACAGGCCAGCTGTTTGTAATCCTTGCCTCCTGACTTTAGAGATACCAAGCAATCAAATTGTCTTTGTCCCATCCTTGTCCCAGTTAGAGGAAAATTATGAAATCCTTCATCATAAGCCACCCAGCTTTGAACATGTCAGAATCACCCATTTGACCAGCAAAGACAGCTGTAGCGACTTCACAGCAAGAGAGCAGCTTTTGTTTTTATTAGGGTTTACATTCTCAAATCCAAGCTTACCCTTTTCTTCTTCGGCAGCCCAGACTGGACGTTCCCTTGTCTGTACTGAAGTGACTGTGTGTGTGTGTGTGTGTGTGTGTGTGTGTGTGTGTGTGTGTGTGTGTGTAAGGGAGGGGAAGGGACTGGCTCTTCCTCTAGGCATATTTGGGTCCTGGTAAGGACACACACTGTACATTCCAAGCCTTTGTTTGCATCTGGAAAAAATTAGCCACACTCAGATCTTTCCCGCTGCAGGTCCCGTCAGGAAGCCCAAGTATGTGGAAAGTCCCAGAGTGCCTGGAGATGCAGTTATAATGCCGTTCAGAGAAGTATCCAAGCCAACAGAGCCTGATGAGCATGGTAAGAATGTTTTCAGTGATTTCCTTCCCCTCACCAAAGATTTTATACCACGACACTTCATTTCTCAATGCAACTTGAGTGCCCCTCACAGTACTGCTTTGCTGAGAATGTATTTGGGAGGTTTTTTCCCCTTCGACAGTTACAGAGATCTGTTTAGCTGATGCAAATTCTTGGAATTATATGCCCAGCGTAGAAGTAGTTAAGTGGGTACGTATGCATTGTTAAGGGTTGAGTCCTGTTTCCTCTGAAATTTGACCTACCCGGTCTTGGAGAATAGGAAGCCAGTAGATTGCTTCCAAGATTTTGTTTTGTTAATATTCTACTGCTTGAGAAAAGTCAACAACAGGCTTTGGCTGAAAAGCTGAAACTTTAACTGGAAGAAGCATATAATTGCTAGCTTTAAAAAAAAAAAATTCATGTCTTTTGAAAGCTGCTTTTTTTTTTTAACATCTAAAATTTTTTTTTAGGGGATGTTAAAGTAGGAGAAAAAAAAAAAAAAAAAAAAAAATCCAAATTGATGGAAGCATTTTAAAGACATTTTATATGTATATATTATACCTGGAAATATGTGTGACATTACAAATTTGTAGCTTTTAATTATTCATAGTTGTTTATTTTAAAACATCAATTCAATAATTTATCTGTTTGTTCCTTCCTGGGGAGTCCTCAGCTCATCTCTCGTGCATTTAATTTGGGTGTTTTGAATTTCCACCCAGTTTTCTTGCAGAAACTTGGGTCTGGGAATGTTGTAGGTAATGGGGCTTGCTTTATCCTAAGTGTGGACACAAGTTTATGTAGCAATGCTGAAAGAGAACTTGGGAGAGAGAACTCAGCCATATTTTTACTTTGGCATACCTGGCACCCTCCTCTGCCTAATTGTGGATGGTGGGAGATATAGCCCCTTTATGTTCTAATCCCTGTGTGTGCCTTTTGTGTTGCTGGTGCTGTATGGCAGGGAGTGGGTAATAAGAAGGACATGGGAACACAATATAGTGGAGTGGTGGTAAAAATACAGCTAAAAATGAGAAAGGATCGGCAGAAGCTGAATATTGGGAAGGGAAGGGGAGTTTGGGACACGGGGAAGAGAAGGGGTGGGGTACTGGGCCCTCTGGGCAGGCAAGAGGTGCTATTGCAGGTGTCCCGGCATGAGAAATCCCACCCTCTTCCTTTCTGTCCAGGCACTCATTGTGTGGTTGAGGGAAGAGGATTTGAGCTGAGGATTTGTGCACACCGAGTGTTGCTACTGAAGGTGGAGAGTCCACAGTGGTGTCTGGTTGGACAGCCAACTGCTGGTACATGAGATCTCTCTTGGTTGTACATTCACGTGGGTGGGCTGTCTGTTCTGTTCCTCCTTTTTGTCTTGAAAGGAAAGTAAAAATCTATCTCTCCGTGGTGAATATCGGTCATCAAATGTCCAAGCTGTCTGCTCGACTCAGATTAAGCCTCCTACCTACCCTTTCCCTTCATCCCCACCCACCAAAGCGTTTGTAGCCCTGGTCACTTATGCCTCTGGCATTTTGGCTGGCCTAGACTCCATTATGTAACCTCTTCCTCCCTGGCTGGGAGTATCGTTGAGGGTTCTGTATGGGGATTAGGACTCTTCCTGGTGTGGGTGTGGGGGAAAAATTGGGATTTTTATTAGGCAAAGAAAGGTTATAAATAGTTCCCATTGTTAACTGTTCTCCCCTTGCTCAAGGCGGAATTGGCCACCTTTCTTGGCGAAAGGAAGCCTTCTTATGCTTGGCTGTGGGCTGAGCTAAATTTCAAATGCAGCGATTGGTCTTGCTGGAGTGGCCTGAAGTTTGCATATGTGCTCACTCCTGAGACCTGAGCTCTCTGATTCGGCATCTTCAGTCTCCATGGGGGACCAAAATTATAAGATCTATGGCCTGCAAGTACAGGACCAGATGTTTCGGTTTCATCTGAAATTAAGAAACAGGGTATGTTTTCATTTATGTTAGGTGTCTGGGTAGGAGGTACAGTTCATGTCTGTGGGCGCATAGTCTTGCCCGAAGATAGCCATGATGTTGGTGGAAGCTGCAGCACAGTGATCTTTCTCTTGGTTGATGAGGAGGCTGCCTAACAAAGATGAATAGGACAATTAGTATAGAATGGTGTGTTTTGTAATCCCCATGGAGTCCCTTAAATTTCAGTGGGGTTAATTAAGTCTACCATATCAAAGTGTAAGTTTTATCCAGATCATTGAACCCAAAGGAAACTATGGAGCCAACTAAAACTAATTGAGTTTGAGTGCTAATCCAGGTGTGTACAGATGCATGATGGGCAAACCCTCATTTTCAGAGTTTAATATCAGCATCATCACTTAAGTTTTACTTTAAAATGTGGTCTTCTGTTATCTATATTTCCTTTGGACATTCTTGTTTAGGTTTCTAAGACACTTCTGAGTGCTGTCAATAATAGCATGCCAGTATTCACCATACTAACACTCCACTGAAAACAGCTCCTTGGGACGTGCTTTGGAAATTTCCCATAGACTTGTGAAATATCAGCTTATTTCTAAATGCTTGAAATACTCTTTCCTGCCTCACTTTTGCTTTGGTTGTGTAGCTCCGTCAACTCTTGATTCTTAGCTGTCTGTTTGGAAGTTAAATCAAAGGAAAACAAACGAAGAATGTTTTGAATTTGCTTATTAATTTCTAGGTAATTGCATTTATGTGTGATGCATGGTTTAGCCTTCTGGAAAGTGTGGTTCGGTGATATAAGATGAATTTTTTTTAATAAGTAAAGAACCTCTTTGTTAAAGCTTGCAAGCTGGGCACTGTGGCTCACACCTGTAATTTCAGTGATTCAAGGGGCCAAGGCATGAAGATTGATTGAGACTGGGAGTTTGAGACCAGCCTGAGCAGCATAGTGAGACCTTGTCTCTTTAAAAAATAATAAATAAATAATGATGTTAGTATCTACCTGGAAACATCTTTTAGGAAAAAACATTATTAGTATTTTAAAATATTTTCGAAACACAGCGTTTTCTACTCTTGCAAAAACTGATGACTTAATAAAGCCGTCAAACAAAATGCAAAGCCCATTTTCCTGTCAAATGGTTCTAATAAGCTGTGTGTCAGATAGAGTAAGTTCTTAATAAGTAAGCTTCCTATTGCTAAATCAACATACTGTTTAGGGGGCAACTGATTTACTCACAAAATATCTACCTTAAGGGGGAAAAAATCCAGATAAATTAGAGATGATTGTTATAACAGGATTCACAGCTTTATTTCTTTGATTTAGGGACAACCATAATTTATTTAGGTTTACATCAATATATCTCTAGCTACTTGAGCAAGCTTTGAGGAAGGGTGAGAAAGTTTTTAGTCTCATGAGTCACTGCTCTGTGAAGATCAATCTCAAAATATGATGCAACTTTTTTTTTTAAACGATATCTTTGTGACAGTCAATGATGAAACATTTTTCCTTGCAGTCTAACTAGCAAATAAAACTAACACATATGAAACAGAATAATTCAATGCGAAACTAACTTCTGGGAGGAAGGGGTCTTTAGTTATATGCTTAAATAAATATTTTGACACCTTATTACCATTTTAGACAGTCAAACAGATATAGAGGATTAAGGAGGTATAAAGCGTAATGGGGCTGAGTGTGGTGGCTCACGATTATAATCCTAGCACTTTGGGAGGCCAAGGCAGGAGGATCACTTGAGCCCAAGAGTTTGATACCAGCCTGGACAATGTAGCGAGACCACCTATCTACAAAAAAAAAATAAAAAAAAAAAAAAAATTAGCCAGGCATGGTGGTGCGTGCCTGTAGTCCCAACTACTCAGGATGCTGGGGTGAGAGGATTGCTTGAGCCAGGGAGGTGGAAGCTGCAGTAAGCCATGATCACATCATCGCGCTGCAAACTGGGAGACAGAGTGTGTCTTTCTATCAAAAAAAAAAAAAAAAACGAAAAAAGTATGATTGAAGAAAATGCATAGTCATGTTTTATTTCTTAAAACCCTTTCTTTTGCAAGAGGTAATGTCAATCCTGCTTTATCTTTAGTTTTCAGCTTCTTAGAATGGCAGTGTACCATTTCAGCCAACGGTTGAATGAGGTTTTATTTGATGGAAGTACAGAAAAGGGGCATACCTGGTATATGCACATAGAAGAGAGCCTCTTGGAAGTAGTGTATCCATTCATTCTGCATTTCCTTGAATAAGTATTAAACTTCTATGCTGTGAAAAGCACTATGCTAGATGCTATTTGAGATGGCTTATCAGGCATGGGTCCTGTCTTCATGAAGCCTTAGAGTCTGGCAGGGGATTAGAGAACTATATACAGAGTGACTATAATAAAGAAGAAAGTGGTGACTAATCCAAGCTTTGTGATGAATTAGGAGTTCAGCAGACAGAGGCCCTCCCTTCCTCTCTCCCTCCCTCCCTTCCTTCCTCTCTCTCTCTCTCTCTCTTTTCTTTTCTTTCTTCTTTCTTTCTTTTTCTTCCTTTCCT
>NW_022436958.1:22659395-22772703 GCF_009761245.1 Sapajus apella
CCCTCCCTCCCTCCCTCCCTCCCTCCCTCCCTCCCTCCCTTCCTTCCTTCCTTCCTTCCTTCCTTCCTTCCTTCCTTCCTTCCCTCCCTTCTTTCCTTCTTCCTTTCTTTTATTTTCTCTTTTCTTTTCTCTTCTCTTCTCTTTTTTTCTTTTTCTTTTTCTTTCTCGGATTTCATTCTTGTTGCCTAGACTGGAGTACAATGGCACAGTCTCAGCTCATTGCAACCTCCACTTCCTGGGTTCAAGTGATTCTCCTGCCTCAGCCTCCCAAGTAACTGGCATTATAGGCACCCACCACCGCACCTGGCAAATTTTTGTATTTTTAGTAGAAATGGGGGTTTCACCATGTTGGCCAGACTGGTCACAAACTTCGGACCTCAAGTGGTCCACCCACCTCAGCCTCCCAAAGTGTTAGGATTGCAGGCGTGAGCCACCGCACCCGGCCAGCAGCTGGAGATTATGAGCACAGAAAGACTTCATTGGAGCTGTGCCTTAAGATTTACGTGTTGTCTCAGTCAGTTCGGGCTACTCTTAACAAAAATACCATAAACTGAGTGGTTTATAAACAACAGTAATTTATTTCTTAGAGTTGTGGAGGTGGAAAATCTAGGATCAAGGTACTCTGCAGATTTGTGGTCTGGCAAAGGCCTACTTGCTGGTTCATAGACAGCCAGCTGTCTTTTTGCTGTAACCTTACATAGTGGAGGGACAGACAAGCTCCCTCTTTTATAAGGACACTAATCCCATTCATGAGACACAGACATTCAGACTATGGCAGCAGAGTAGGATGGAGTAGGTCTGGAAAGAGACTAGGGTTCAGAACAATTGAAAAATGGTTTCAGTAGTTAAGTAAGATGATAAAGTCTCAAATTAGATCAGGTTCAGGGAAGAAGAGGTGGTGATTGGAAGATTCTCGAGGAATCACAAGTACCTGGGAACTGGAAGAGACAGAGACAACAACTCCATGCCTTTGAGACCATATTAAGGGACACTGGAGGAGTGGGAACTCTCTGTTTGGTTTGAGTTCAGTTCAGGCAGGTAGACTTTGAAGTGCTGATGGAACATCTTGGCAAGTGTCCAGCCACCAGCTGGAAGATCAAACTGGGTCTCAAGAAAGAACTCAGGTTATAAACTGGTCAGCCGTTTGCTTGGGGGTAATGCTGTGAGACTAGGCAAGTTAGATTAGGGAACCAGGTCATTGACAAAAAGGGCTGAGAAACTGGTATTTCATTTGTGAGCTGGGACTAAGGTACAAGGAGCACCAGCTAGAGGGACAGGAAAAGACCCCACAAGACCACAGTATTCTGGGAATCCTAGATTTTTCCCTCTGTGTGTCACTTACGACAATTGCCACTTTCTCCCTTGCAGGGCAGTACTTGCAAGGCTGTAGGTCTATAGGAAAATCAAAAGAGAAGGCGTACGACAAAAAAAAAAGGAAAAAGAAAAGTTACTGTGCTTAACAGGGCTGTTTCAGGAGACTTGTGAAAGTCTATGAATTGAGGTTACAAGTATGTGATAAGGAAATGGAATTAGTGAGGATAGACCCCTCTTTTACCCCTAAGAAATAAAGCAGATAAAGATGGAAGATCAGTTACTAGGATGAGAGTTGTGTGCAGCTGTGGATTTCATTTAACACAATTACAGACTTAATTCAGGAGTTCTGAAAGTGGAGGCTGTGGACTTCTAGGTGTCCCCGAGACACTTTCAGGGGTTTGTGATGTGAAAACTCTTTTTATAGTAATCCAAAACCCTTTTATAATAACACTGAAAAGATATTTACATTTCCCTTGTGTTGACATTTCGCACTGATCCTGCAAAAGCAATTGTCAGTAAAGCATCTGATACCTTAGTATGTGTCAAGGCACTGGCTACACTGGCAGTCCTGGTGTTCGTCACTGCCACGTGCTGGCATCACAAATAATTCACTGAAGAATGTCCTTGACGAAGCATGAAAAGTAATGTTATTAAATCTTGACCCTTGAAGACCCATCCTTTTAATATTCTGTGTGATGAAATGGGAAGTCTATGCAAAGCCTTTCTGCATGCTCTGAAGTCTGATGGTTGTCTCCAGACAGCACTTGTGTGATTGAATTGCAAGCTGAACTCACTACTTATAAAATGGAACGTAGTTTTTATTTGAAAGAATGACTGATAAACCATAGTTATTCTGAAGTAGGTATTTGGTACACTTTTTCTTTAAAAGGAATGAAATTAGCCTGGCACTTAGATTTAAAAAAAAAAAAAAAAAAAAAAAACTGACAGGATTAGTTGCCAATGATAAAACTTGACCTTTCAAATGAAAATTAGGTTTTCTGAGAAATTTTACATCTGTCACATTGAGTTTGATGGTTTCCCAAGACTTTTCAGTTGAGATCTCTGGTAATGTGATGCTTTAATATTATGTGATAAAACTTGTCAACATTTTCAAGATCTGCAAAACCATTATTTTCCAAATGACCCAATGCATAATGTTACACAATCTTGCATGGGTAAAAGATCCATTTAAAGTGTAAAACAGACCACTGGATCTTACTTTAGCAGTACAAAAAATTAATTGATGCAGATTGCGTCAACAGTGGAACTTACCTTTAAAGAATTGCTGTTTGTTGGCTGGGTGCAGTAGCTCACACCTATGATCCCAGCACTTTAGGAGGCTGAGGCAAGAGGATTGCTTGAGCCCCAGGAATTTGTAAACAACCTGGGCAACATAGTGAGACCCGTCTCCAAAAAAAAAAAAAAAAAAAAAAAGGGAGTTGCTGATTGTCAAGCTTCGGCTAGGTGTCAGAGAAGAATATCTATAATTAACTGAAAAGATTCCTCTCTTTCCCAGTTACATATCTGTCTGAGGCTGCAGTTCTTCACATGCTTGAACCAAAAATACTTATCCCCACAGATTGAACACAGAAGCAGTTAGGCAAATCCAGCTGTCTTCTATTAAATTGGACATTAAAGTTTGTAAAATTATAAAAACAATGCCATTCTTCTTAACTAATCTTTAAAATCGAAAGTACAGCTTTTTACCTATGTACCCATAAAAATTAAAAATTAGTTTTTTAATTAAAATATTAATCATTAACTTGAAATTTTATGACCTTAAAATGAATTAACAATTTAAAAATTCTTAGTTTTAATTTCTGGTATGATAAATATCAATAGACATAACCCTCATAAGCCAAAGCTCTTTGCAGTCCCCAGTTTTTAAGAGTGAATCTTGAGACCAAGAAGTTTAAGAACCTTCTGGCTTTAGAGGAAGGAAAAGAGAGGGAGAAAACAGAAGTGAGGACATTGATCTGAACTCTGATAGTCCTCTAGACTTAACAGGATGAGACTTTGAGTTGAGTGGTGGATGCTGAAGAATAAAAGGCTAATTCAGGAGGCAGTTTGACAGAAATAGTAAGTTTGGTGACATTCTCAATATGGAGTGGATGACATGAAAATTTTGAAGGTAGCTGCATGATAACTATGTTTTAGTATTGCAGACCGGAAACAACAAATTATTGACAGAAACAAAGCAGGCCCATGGATAGGTGTTCCTTTTTATTTTTATGTTTTTGAGATGGAGTCTTGCTCTGTCACCTAGGCTGGAGTGCCGAGACAGGATTTCTCCATGTTGGCCAGGCTGGTCTTGAACTACTGACCTCAGGTAGTCCATCCAACTCAGCCTCCCAAAATGCTGGGATTACAGGTATGAGCCATGGCATCTGCTCTGTTCCTTTTTAAATACTGTTTTTGGAAATCTAAGGAGTCTGGGAATTGATGGCTGAGAAGGAGCAGGCAGAAACAGGGAAAATAATTGAAGTAGGAGTCACAGAAGGCAGGAGGTTAAGGAAGAAGCAGGTCATGGATAGATAGAGGCAGAGGATTAATGTCAAACCAAGGGCCTGTCTCATTTAGCAGACTTGATTCACAAGTGCTATCTTGGACACTTGGAATTAAGTCAGTTGTTCAAGGTCACATAGATAGTGAACTGATGAATGTCGTCAACAATACTCGGTGTTCTTTAGAGTCTGAGGGGAGGACAAGAGTGGAGGAGAGACTCTTCTCTATGGAATGATACTTGGTCATCACTAGGGACCTGCAGTCCCCCACTGGCTTTAAGAAGAGGGAATGATTGGAATGGAAAATGAAAGCAGTAAGGTGCAGGCCAAATTGGGATGATTTGGTAAGCAGAAAAAGGAGGGTGATTGTTACGGAATAGTGAGTTTACAAAAACATGTTTGAAGCAGAAAAATTAGGACCGGAAAGCTATGTAAGACATATAAGCACACTTGAAAATAGAATATGAACTTATAAAACCAGAAAATAATAGCAAGGAAGTGTGGGCTCTTGGTGTTTAAGTTGGTAGAGATAGTGACCAATTCTATAGCATCTTGTGGTTTATAAGCTGTTTCTCACACACATTTGTTTTGAGCCACAACCTGTAGGAAGTGGGTACAGCCACTTCCCTCACTAAGAAAGTACACTTGAGAAAAATTCAGTCCCTGAAAGGATCTGGATGGTGGTTAGCACTGAGAACACCCTGGCTTCCCAGACAGTGGAGACGATGGGAAGATGACTGAAAGGGCACTGATGGTTTGAAGTTATGATGGCAGTAGTTGGGGAGCTGGTCAGTTTGTGGAATGCCCCTTAGCATCTGTGCCCCCAAGTATAGTCCACCAGGGGGTGAGCAGCTGAATAGAGGCAGGCAGGAAGTGATTCAAGGACTTCCCGTTACCTTTCTCCATGCAGTAAGCCTTTCATGTTGTGTGATACTGAGGGTTCCATGGATGTGCTATGGGGAGGAATATTCGCTTTCCACTTGTTTAATGAATTCCTAGGGCATGTGATGCCAATTATTCTCTCAACTCCAAATATGGCCATCATACAGTCTTTGGATATTTAAATCTGTGAAATGTAAAGTGAAGTCTTCTCTCCAGCCTTTATCCCACTGGTATTGGGTAATGTACACCCATTATTGATAAGTGACTTACTATTAACTACATAAATGAAAATAGACTTGCTATTTAGAGTAGTCCATTTGAATTTGACTTGGAGGTGCTTTTGTAGTAACTAGCTTAGAACCACCTGGCTGTTCTGATCTCAATATTTAGTGAACAGTATGCAAGTAGAAATGTATTTCTATTTCACAGTGTATCCATGTGAGTTCCTAAGCAACTCATCTCTCCCAAGATGGCTCAGTGACACTTCTCCCAGGGATCCTTCTGCCAGAGTGAGAAGTTCAGTGAGAGAGGGCTCTGTGCATTAGGGAGGGAGAGATTCAGACAGTTTCATGTGGATTAAGGAATTCATACTGAAGGGGACTTTTTAAGGGGAAGATCACTGGGATGACATTTTAGAAGACAGAATATGAAAAGACAGGAAGCCTTTGGAGGAAATAAAATTGCAATGCCTTAATGGATATAAACATGAAGTAAATAATGTCTGTTTGTTCATCTCAACACTGGGTGAGGGTTTAGAACTTGGATATCAACAAAGTCCAGTTCATACAGTTAAGGGAACAGTTAATCATGAATTTGGGTGTCCCTTTTCCTTTTTTTGTTTTGTTTTGTTTTTGAGACAGCCTTACTCTGTTGCCAAGGCTGGAGTGCAGTGGTACAATCTCAGCTCACTGCAGCATCTACCTCCTGGGTTCAAGCAATTATCTTGCCTCAGCCTCCCGAGTAGCTGGGATTACAAGTGCCTGCCACCACACACAGCTAATTTTTATATTTTTAGTAGAGACGGGGTTTTGCCAGGTTGGCCAGGCCGCTCTCGAATTTCTGACCTCAGGTGATCTACCTGCTTCAGCTTCCCAAAGTGCTGGGATTACAGGCGTGAGCCACCGTACCTGGCCTGGGTGTCCTTTTTCAATTCAACTGCTCCCTAACTTAACTGAAGTGGGTTGGACGGTGAGTTGTTTCTGAATTTTAAAATAATGACACACTTGAGAACCTGGAATATCTGTAGGTACAGTGTGGGGGCGGCAGCAGCAGCGACTGTGCTGGGGTGTTGCAATCCTCCCGCTGCACGAAGGACCTACACAGGATCAGGGTCCTCCTGCCAGTCCCAAGTGAGCCGCAGGCGTGGCCCTGTTTGTTGTCGAGGTGAATTCTGTGGAGCCAAGTTTGTGCAGCTGCTCTCTGTGCCTACACAGCAGCTGCCAACTGGGAGTCGTTTCTGGCTCTCTCCCCAGAGTGTTTCAGGTTGAACCAGAAGCTAGATGTTCTGGGGCATAATCACAATCGGGAGCAGTGTGGAGATTGTTTCGAAAGGGAAGCGGGGTGTGGAGTGGAGAAACGGCTAAGAGCTGCCCCCTCACCCACTTCTTCCCCTTTCCATCTGCGCCCTGTTCCCTCCCTCCAGCCCAGCTGCCACCTGAGATAAAGCAGCTGCCCTTCTTGGGCCTGGGGCAGGGGCGGAGGGAGGGCGGTGCCATCCTGTTCTGAGGGCCTCAGCCCTTGGGTGTGCCTGGGTGTGCTGATCTGGTTTGGTCCCCGCCCTCCTTTCCCAAATGCCCAGCTACTTTGAGAATCAAAATATGCTTTGAGGTAGGAAGGGACCTCCTGTAGAGCGGCATTGGCATGTGGTTGACCCACCCTCGGGTGGCTCCCTTTCCCTGTGTTGGCTTGGAGCCATTGCCCTTCTTGTTTGGTTCACATGAACCAGAAGCATCAGGGCTCCTTTAACCCCAAACAGTCAAGCCTTGGTTTCTGTACACCTGTACTTTTCCAGAGCAAGTAAAAAACATCCAAGCTGGCAAACCATTCTTCCTACCCCAAACATTAGGAGCTTTTGCGAGCAAGCAAGGGGTGGGACACTTTTCCTTTCTTGAAGATGCTGCCAGTGTAGTTTTCCTTGTAGCTGCTATCCTGGGTGCATGACTTGGAAAACTGATATGTGAGTGAGAATAAGACAGAGGGCCTTTGCAAAAGCTTTGCTTATTTTGATTTTTGTGGTTCCTTACAAAAGGCAAAGTGAGCATTGAACTTTATTGATGCTATTGTAGCTCAGTGGCAACATCACTGTGTTGTTTCCTCATTTTATTTTTTCTAAGACCTTTACCCATTATCTGCAGATTTTTACATCTAAGCAGAATAGTTTCATGTGAGTCTAGGTACCTAGACAATTAATAAACAAGAGCAAAATATTGAATGACTATGTCATAGGTTACTTGTTGTTAAGTTCTAACTTCTGTAAGCAACTTGCTTTGTACATTTTTCATCCCCTGATGCAAACTGATATTAGAAGGTGAGAAGTGTTAGAAGGATGTGGATATCGTTTTATTTCTTGGCCATAATTAAGTGCCTTTGGGCTTTTTAGGTACAGGGTTAACCTACAGCTCAACATTTAAATCCAACCATAAAATTCTCTTAAGTACAAAAAGCCAGATGACCAACCTCAAGGAGAACCCGAGAAAACTGGGCTTTCCCAGCATTGCTGTGCAGCATTCTGAGAATATAGCTTGATTTTTCTACATCTTTACATGGACAACAGTGTGATACTGGGTCTTGTCTCCTGGGACAGGTTTCACTGTGATTTTAAATCTTTGTTTCAGTGTGGATTCTCCATGATTGACCGTCAAGTCGAAATCCGGGTTTTGACTTCTATTGTGGGATGTGCACAGCAAGTTTTCCATCAAAGTTTCCACTGTCTTGCCCCTGTCTTGTTTAATGAGAGCTTGGATTTCAGTTTTACCCTTAATAGCCTGGGTCTCTACCAGCATGCCCCTAGGGTTTTTGCTTTATTTCAACCTCCAGTGGGCGTTAGCCACCCTGCACTCTATAAGGGTAACACGAAGGACGGGCCTTTTCTTACACAAGCGAGTGTCTGAAGTACCCGTTTTCACATGACATGGAATTAGGAATTGCCGTCAGATAACACTGGGCTTTTTTGATTCACCCTTTGCACTTGGAGTTTTTGTTTTACTGTTTCCTTAACCTGTCACAGTCCCTTAATTAGAATGTATTGCTACAGGACAGGCCGCATTGTCAAACTTTGTGCGAATTTTATAAAAACGCACAAAATCGCCAGACAAGCAGCTGTAGTGTGAACTCATCCAGATGCATACTGAAGCTCCCCAGGGGGCCATCTTCATTGTTTTCTTTCTTTGTTCCAGAAGCAAAGGCCGATAATGAACCGAGCTGTTCACCGGCAGCTCAAGAACTGTTGACAAGGCTGGGATTTTTACTGGGAGAAGGGATCCCAAGTGCCACACACATAACCATTGAAGACAAAAATGAAACCATGGTAATGCCCGAGGAAGATACTACATTGCATACCTCTTCAGAGGATGAATGGAGCAATAACCATCTTCTCCCTTTCCTTGAGTGGGGAAGTCGTTGTTCAGTTAAATGAGTTCTGGGCTGTTGTGTACTGAAATTTATTTCAACAGTGTGGTTCTGGGTTTTTGTAGTGGGGAGGTGGGGAAAAGCAGAAAGAAGCAGAACATAAGAAAATGTCCACTTTAACCTTCCAGTCACCACCCAGAGAATAATGACTACGTGAATTAAGGAGGCTAAAAGAATTCCTTCATAATGATACCAGTACTTTTACCTTTATAGCACATTCTTCTCATCTGGTTGCTTTGGTATATGCTTTCCTGTGCTTTTTTAGCTGTTGAGATTTTGGAGGTTCACTGGGGTGAGGAAAAAATTTATAGGAGATGAGGCAGAGACAAAATAAGATGAGATCAAATGGTTCATCTGTCAGGAGAGCACTTCTCCCTCCAAGGGAGCAGCAGCATGCACCCTGCCACTTCCCAGATGTGATGTGTGCGTCTGAATAGCAATGCAGAATGGAGCCTCTACCCCTGGTGAAGGTCTCTGCTCTGCAAGGGAGGGTGTCATGTGTTGATTGAGACCGCAGTGGTCACCAGTCTCCATCCCCTGATTGCAGAGCCCATAAATCTTTAGGAATTGAATCAGGTCACTGTGCTCGTGAAACATTATAAAAAAAGATTTCCCAGGTTTTCTGTACAGAGGTCAAATAACCCATTTGTCTTCTGCAGACTTCAAATGAAAGGAAGTCTGCCTGTTTGCCATTTCTGTTTTACAAATGTGCATTCTCACTAAATTATTGTTAAGACTGACCTTTTAATAAAACGGAAAATCACAAAGGAGGGGAAGAGAAGAAAGGTATTTCTCCCTTAAAATTGGGAAGACCACATATACATTTATATAGATACAGCTCCATGTATCCATATCTATACACACATATCTCTTTAGATTTTTTTTAAAAACTTCCGTTTTCCTGTTCTTAGTTTTATTGTTTTAGTGTCAAAAACAAAAGCATGTGTCAAAGCATCCTGTGTAAGCCGTGCTAACTCCTCCTTCCGTTCGTCTTGCAGTGCACAGCTCTGAGCCAAGGCATCAGTCCTTGCTCCACACTAACAAGCAGCACCGCATCTCCTAGCACCGATAGCCCCTGCTCAACCTTGAATAGCTGTGTCAGCAAGACGGCAGCCAACAAAAGTCCCTGTGAGACCATTAGCAGCCCTAGTTCCACCCTGGAAAGCAAGGACAGTGGAATTATAGGTAAGAAGCACACTGCTCGGTAATGTAATGGCTCGAAGCTCGTCAACCAGAGCATTCACCAGGCACTTCCTCAGAGGGTTTTAGCATGGTCTGTGAAGGTCAGTCTGCCAGGGCCTGCTTTGCTCTTTGCGGGCAGCACTGGTTCCATGTGGAACTGAGAGAATGAAGCATTGGCTTTTAATATTCCTTGATGTTTACTTTATAACACTCAGCTTATTTGTTTAAAAAAAGGAATTCCAGATAAGATCTGGTCTGTGAAATTACAAAAATCTTTGCTCCTCCATAATAAGTTCCATTTGTTGCACATCAGGTCCCACTGGGGCACATGGCAGAGCCGTGAAATTCCTGCATATTAGGACGTCATATTAGCCCAATCTCAAGGTCACTTATTTCCCTGATGATAGCTCAGGGGTATGTTCTGTAGTTTTTTAATTACAGGATTTTCTGCCTTTTGAGGCCAGCATTTTCTAAGGATAACCTCCCTGAGCCTCCACACCCACACAGTAAACATGGTTGTCCTGAAGTTTGGGGGTCAGGAGACATGGGTTCCAGTCCTGACATTTAGGCCAATTTGCCAGGTGACTTGAGCAACATTTAATTTACCTTTTTGCACCTTTTCTTTCTATAGAAAATTAAGATTTTGATTAATACAGTAGTTTTCAGTCCCAGGTGTGTATTAGAATCATCTATGGAATTTAAGAGTCCTTATTTTTACATCCATCCCAGACAGATTGCATTTATGTTTCTGTAGGTGGGCTCCAGTGTCTGTGTGTAACTCAGGTGTCTAGCTAGGTACCTTTCAGATAACAGATGGGGAGACCGCTGGAGGGTTTGTTCAGGCCTTCCTCTCTTCCAAGATTATATTGCAGTTTCACAGTAGAGCTCTTCTGAAAGATTTAACTCCCCCTTTGCTGAGTTATGCACATATCTTTGAGGGATCGTTTATGTTTTATTGTGGACTGAATGCCACTTCCACATTAATATGTAATCAAATGGAATGAACCACATTTGAAATCCTTATTTTCTTTAGTCACCTGTGATTTCTTCTAAGTGTAATTTGGAAAAACAGGCAGCAGGTTCATCCAGTTTGCACTTTGGAGATTGCCCCAGAAGGTCTGTGAGATTCCTGGGGTTGTGTTGTGGGCTCTCTGGTGTAGACCTCACTGTAGTTTGGTGAGGGGCCCCTCAGCTTAAGGAAAGCAGCTTCTTGCAATAATTTTCAGCTGAATCAGAATCTTTAGTGTATTTTTGTTTTATTTTGTCTTCATTGCTTTATTAAGATGAAATTCACATACCACAATATTCACTCATTTGAACCATTGTATGGTTTTTAATATATTTAAAAAGTTGTGCAACTATCACCATCACCACTATCTGATTGTAGAACATTTTCATTATCCCCAAAAGAAACCCTGTGACCATTATTAGAAGGCACACTCTATTTCCTATCCCAAGCTCCCCAGTCTTGGTCAACCAGTGATATGTTAATACTTTCTGTCTCTGTAGCTTATTCTGGACATTTCATATAAATGGTGGGCTGAGTTTTGTGTAGCAAATTTAAATTCCTTTCACTCAGCTTGAAGGCCTTCCAGTGAGCTTATTCTGTTAATTCCTCATTCTCATCTTACCCCGCTTCCTCAGCTGCTGTTTAGTCTAGTTTAGCTAATTTTTCCCAACATTACTTCTGTTCTTATGCCCTGTCTCTTCTGAGCTGTCCACCATAGATAGATCTTTGGTATTTATTCTGAGAAAACAAGATGACTTTCTTCACACTATTCTTGGTTCTTCTGAAATTTTATCTCCTGCAGATAATTTATTTTCAAGGATGTGGCCAGTGCAGCACGTTTTCTTTTGTACATCCTGGACTTTGACATTACGTGCCTCTGATTATAACCAAATTTTTTTTTTTTTTTTTTTGCTTTATTACAAACTTTTCTTGAGACAGGGTTTTGCTTTGTTGCCCAGGCTGTAGTGTAGTGGTGCAGTTGTAGCTCATTGCAGCCAAACTCCTGGGCTAATGCAATCCTCCCACCTCAGGCTCCCGAGTAGTTGGGACTATAGGCATGTGCCACCACACTTAGCTCATTAAAATTTTTTTTTTAAACATATCTCACTATGTTGCCCAGGCTGGTCTCAAATTCAGGGCCTCAAGCAATCCTCCCACCTAGGCCTCCCAAAGTACTGTGATTACAGGCATGAGCCGCTGTGCCTGGCTGAAACTTTTAATAATTGAGAGCCATCCATTCATTTATTGCTCTTTCTCTCTCATTGAGATACAGTGCCACAATTTTTAAAGTATTCTAAGCAGGAAAGAAATGGTACTGGTTTGATTTTTTGTGTTGTACTGCAGGAGGTTCGTTCTTCTTTTTTTTCTTTCTTTCTTTCTTGACAGAGTCTTACTCTGTCACCAGGCTGGAGTGCAGTCTTGGCTCACTGCAACCTCTGCCTCCCGGGTTCAAGTGATTCTCCTGCCTCAGCCTTCCAAGTAGTTGGGTTTATAGGCACACACCACCATGCCCAGCTAATTTTTGTATTTTTAGTAGATACGGGGTTTCACCATGTTGGCCAGGATGGTCATGATCTCTTGACCTTGTGATCCACCTGCCTCAGCCTCCCAAAGTTCTGGGATTACAGGCATGAGCCACTCATCCAGCCAAGAGGTTCTTAATATTTAATCTAATACAGTCCCACCCCGTAGCTGACTGATTAGACCCCTTCTTTTTTTTTTTTTTTTTGGTGACAGAGTCTTGCTCTGTCGCCAGGCACCAGGCTGGAGTGCAGTGGCGCAATCTTGGCTCACTGCAACCTCTGCCTCCCAGGTTCAAGCATTTCTTCTGCCTCAGCCTCCCGAGTAGCTGGGACTAAGGCACATGCCACCACACCCAGATAATTTTTGTGTTTTTAGTAGAGACAGGGTTTCACCATGTTGGCCAGGATGTAGACCCCTTCTTGTATGCTCCCCATAATGCCTCAGTATTCCCCTTCAGTATATTTTTTGTTATTTAATTTTGTCTCCAGATATAAACAGAGTTCTCATTATTCCAGGTATCTACTAGGTTCCTGGCATGGTGTTGGAAATGAGAAATTAAGAAAAGAGAAGTGTTACCACTGTCAAGTTGCATTGGGGGAGGGAACATTCAGTTTATAAACAAGCCATGCAGGATCCCCATTCCACGTGGGCTTTGTCAGACCTTTCAATGTCTGTGTTGTAAGCTCTGCCTTGATGACAGAGTAGTTCATTTCATGATACTGAAGCTGCATTTTTCCTCTGCTCAAGCCAACATGTTCCCTTAACTTGGCTGAGCATGAAATGTAGCAATTGGAGGTGAAAGCAGAAGGAATTAGGAGGCGGCCGGTAAGTCCTTCTCATCCAGAAGACCCCGTCTCTGGAGACCTTGCCTCCCACTCTGTTCTTCTGCAGAATGCAAGGACTGTACAGGGATGAGAGGGAGGCACTGCTGTTGACAACGTCCTCTATTCTCTCTCCTTCCATGACCTGCAGAATTAGAACCTGTTGCCAAGGGCACACTGGAGGTGTGGTAGGGAGGAGAAGGAAAATTCACAAGAATTTCCTCTCCAGGAAGACTGTAGCCACAGGTCTTTGAAGAGGCAGGAGTGGTGGGGACATAAAGGGAGAAGAGCTTCCTCTTAAATCAATTCAGGGTGTGCAGGTTCCACTGCCTCTTCACAGAGCAAGTATCCATGACTCAGTCGTGGTTCTGTGATTGCTGGAGTAGGGGTGTGCCTGTTTCCATCTGAAGAACGTGCCTGTTAGAAGGTGTAGCCTGGGAATGGCAGCTTTTGGGCATCATCAGTGTTTCACAGAGTAAAGTATTCAAGAGCACCATGACCTTACTGGACAGAGATGAAGATGAGATGGCCTCCTGCTTTGAAAGACCTAGCAGTGGGTTGTAAAACAGGCTGATAAGGATCCATGCTCCCAGTTACATAGCACCTGGAGAAGGCGGGAAGAGGCTTTCCATTTAATTTTCCATTTTACATAGTTTAATGCTTGTCAGCCAGTATCTCTGGGGTTGGAATTGCAAAGGCTTTGGGGGTGGACTGGTGCAAAGTGCACACAGCTGCCGAGGCCTTGCGAGCTTCGGGCAGCAGGAGGCTCAAAGCAGGCTTCCATGTAAAGTATCCACATGGTCTATTCAGGGCAGTTGGGGGAAATTTCAGATAGTGCTAACCCGTCCTTTAAAATTCCTGGACCTCTCTACTCTTTAAGCAGATTTCCATCGTGTTGGTTATATTTAACCTAAATATTTTTGCCCAGCAGATGCAGAGACAGTAAGCTTGTGTTCCCACATGCCCAGGAACCCAGTTTAGAAAGAAATATAAAGTATGTGTTTTCATCAGGATGCCCTGCCTGTGTTCTGTTTCCACTGCTTAGGAGGAGAAAGGACAGGCTAGTGACCAGTAGAAGAATTTATTGGGCCCCTTCCAGTCTTCCTCTCTGGAGGCCGGGCTTAGTAGACCCCTTCCACCCCCTGTTTCAACTATATGATGTTATCCAGAGGGGAGTCCCACTTTATCCTCTTTCAGGAGGTCCAAGTTCTTCTGACATAAATGTCTTTAGAAATATAATAATTCTGTCATGTTGAAATACTGTCTAAGCTGGATGGGATTAACAGAATTCCCTGTGGTTGTCTTTTTTATTTTTTTAAGTGAAGTTCCTTACTCTTTACATGTTAAAATCATTGGCATTACCTAGAAATCAGTGTCTGATTTTCAAATTTGCAATATGAAGATTTTCTCAATGTGAAACGCAGCTGAAAGGAAACTCTACAAAGTATGCTTTTAAAGGTGTTTCCTCCTTGTCTGAGAAAACATTTTTTCTTAGTGGCACTCCTTTGAATATGACTTGCTTTCAGCTGTTACAAATGTAAGCTGTATTAATCCCAGTTTAGAAATAAATATAAAGTATGTGTTTTAATTAGAATATGTGAAAACCAATCTTATTGTCAAACAAAGCATCACCGAAAATAATGGGTTTTAAAGTGCTTTGAGATAAATATGATATTTAATTTTTGTTTATGTATATATCATAAACTTTTAAGTGTGTGTATTAGTTTCAAAAAAAATAGGCTATTTCTGCATTTAGGAAGAAAGAGGATACAGGCTGGATGAGCAGCAACAATTTATGAAAATAAAAAGAAATCCTTTCTATCCATTAATGATAGATGTGCAGAGGAGAAGGAAGGACTTGTTCTGGCTGAGGGAGGGACCGTTACGTCAATCACCCTCTCCATTTTCCTTTTTTATTTGTCTTTACCTGATGAGATGTGTAATCTCCAGAGTTTTTGTAGTGTCCTGAATCTGCCTCCTTTGGAGAAGTGGTGCTAGGACAGTTCCATGAAGGGAGGGGACCCTGAGGGAATGGTGCCTACTTCTTCCCAACAGGGTGTGTCTGCCACACAGAGCAGGTATGTCATCTAGCTGCCCGACTCTCAGCACCTGAGCTGGCAGGCATGAGCACCACATTCCACCAGGCTAGGTGGCTTTCTGGGTGATTAAGTGCTCAGAATTGGAGCTCTTCTGACAGCCTTGCCTTTGCTTTCCTCATGCTTACATTTGTTTTCTTCTTGCTTGGTTTGAAGCAGGGAGGCAGGTATGCATTTAGACAGGGGAATGCCTTCGTAGAAATACTTCTCCTGCAGAAATAGCTTGCAGTAAAATATTAGACACCTGGTTAGTATCCTGCTGGTGCTTGCCAGAGTTTGATAATATTTATTTTTCTGCCCGGTTGCTTAGGATGTTAAAAAAAAAAAAGATCGCGGCTGACTTTTATCTTCCTTTGACTCTCTCCTACCTCCTGCTAGGCTTATAAAACGAAAGTGATTCCAGTGGTAGCTTTAGACCTTTTATTTCCTGGACTTTGTGTCCCAAGGGATATAATCAGATGCAGAGGCACACAAAGATGAATTAATTGTACTTTATTTTCCTTTTTGACTTGTTGTAAATCTTGCCCTTTTGATTTTATGCTAATGCTGCTTTGTTACCACCTGTATCACCCTGCTCACTACTAAATTGAAATGCTTTGAAATTGATTTGGTAATAACTATTTAGACTGTTTCAAGTCTAGGTTAATATTCATTTTGCTACATTGCCTGCAATTTTTAAAATCATCCTTAATTATAGAAGCCTTTTTTTAAATCTCTTGGGTGAAGAGAAGAATTTTTCTTTATGTATATAATTTGGTAATATGCTTAATGTGGGAAAGAAATTCTTGGCAATGATTTGAGTCAGCAAACAGCCTGCTGTACTTTTATTCAGACTGTGGTTGGAGTCTTCAGGCTGTTCTATTGGTGTGGCAAGCATTTATTGGCGCCTGCTATATACTAGGAGCAAACATGTTCAGTACTGGGACAATAATGATAAGGCACAGCATCTATTGTCAAAACTTGTCCACCCGTGGGACTACAGAATAGTCTTCTGTGGAGAGTCCCAGTAAGTTACCAGTTACTGATAAGAGTTTAAGACATGACAGTGATTGACACCTCTGATGGAAGATGTATGCTGTGGTTACATAATGATACCACTGATAGACCTCTTTTCCAAAGTCTGGAAAAGGGTCATTAGACTGTGTGAGAAGCTCCAGTGTTTGTGCATTCAGTACACAGGTTATGTGAGACTTTACGAAAACATTGTGCTTCTTCTGGAAAATGTCATGTTACTTAAATTCTTAGGCTTGTCTCTGGAGATTGTTCTTCACTGTGTCAGACTCAGTTGGGCAGTGTGGTGGGTCCCATCCTCTCCCTCCAGCACCACCTGCTCTGAGCTATTCCTTTAGATGTTTCCACAATCAAAGGGCCTGATGAATGCAGTGGGGAATGCATGGCTCAGGTCCCTGGTCTCACTGCATGTCATAGCAGAGCATGCCTTGCGCAACACAGGTGAGCACTGAGCTAGAGATTTGGTACAGAGATCTGGCTGTCACAAGCCAGCACACAGGGCTCCCAGCGCAAGGCCAGAGAGGGAGCAGGGCCCTGTGGCGCATTGGATGGGGCTGGACAGTTGCAGAAGGAGAAGCCAGAAGTCCCCTGGAGCTGAAGGTTACCGTGCAGGAACGGGATTGCCCCACCTGGTACACCCTGTTGGCATTCCAGGCAAGGTGGCTTAAGTGCCTTCACTAGACCTCTCAGGTTAAAAGCTGTGGCTGCAGGTGAGCCAGGGACTTTGTTCTCTGTGGTTGGTTAGTTTGTAGATGGGTGGGTCTAGGTAGGAGTGGAGAGAAAAGTACAGTCTGGCATTTCTGGCCAGAAAGGTTTAAGGCAGGCCAGTTTCATTTTGTAGGCTTTCCCGTAGTCACTTGGGAAAATCCAAAATGTGGCCTGGCAGCCCGAATGCCTGTTGGGTATGAGGTGTGCGTACACGAGAGAGGGGTGCCACCTGTCAGTCAAGATGCCTAGGGACTTGTGTGCTTGCTGTCTTGACTTGTCTCTGATCTTTTCCTGATCTGAGTTCCTCTGTGGCAGTGAAACCTAATTTGGAAAGTTGTTAGTCATGGGAGGGTAATTGCCTTTTCCTTTTCTATTCACTTCTTCCTTCCACCCACTTTTGTGAGCAGCCATTATGTTCCTTTCTTGTTTGATCTTTAATTCATTGGTCCAGTGTTTTAACTTGAAAATCTTCCTGTCGACCACTAAGCTGAGTATAGAGGTTAAAAAATGTTCGCTTTTTAAGTGCTACTTTTCTTCAGCTGTGTGGGGAGGGAAACATTCCTGAGCATTCTTGATGCCTGAGGCACTTGACATATGCCCTCTTGTCTAATTTTCTCTGCAACCCAGGGAAGGACAAATCACTCTCTTTACAGAGCCCTCATCTTGAAAATGGGGAATGCAAGACAGTCTATAATGTTCTGGAAGAAAATTTGCATTTCTGATTTTTTTATCTTCTCAAAATGTGTATTTTCTATTATAATAAAGTAGTATATGTACATAATTTATAATACATGTGTTTAGGATGTGTGCGCCAAGTCTTGTCTTAATAGTATGGCATGATCAGAGCAATATAGAGAGACCAGGTGCGGGGGGTCATGCCTGTCACACCATCACCATGTGAGGCTGAGGTGGGAGGATCGCTTGAGCCCAGGAGTACAAAACCAGCCTGGGCAGCACGGGGAGATTTTGTTTCTACAAAAAAAGTAAAAACATAAAAATTAGCCATGGTGGGTGGTAGTGCATGTCTGTGGTCCCAGCTACTCGGGAGGCTGAGGTGGGAAGATCATTTGAGCCTGTGAGATTGAGGCTGCAGTGAACCGTGATTACACTACTGTACTCTAGCCTGGGCAACACAGTGAGACCCTGTCTTGAAACCAACCCCCCCCCAAAAAAAAAAAAAAAGTGTGGAGCACTATTCTGGGATACATGGGACTTAGGACATTCTGGGGCTTTCCTGTCCATAGGGCTATTAAATGAGAGTCAGTTGAAGTATGATAGGAACTTAGAATGATGCCTGGTACATAGTAAGCAGTATTCCAACATTCATCTTAGTCACTATTGTGATTTCCTAAGGATCATTACTTAATTCCTCACCAGTGAATTTGAAATGCCCAAAACAGACATGTAATAAACCAAGATTTTTCTTTTTCCATGAAGGTATGAGTTGGGTAATGTATGAAATAGGAAGGGCAAGAGAAAAGATGCATTCAGGAGTCATGTTCATAAGAATGTATTCATTGTTCTTATAAGTGGGCAAAAGCTATACTGCTAAGTTTCCTGGTAGCCAGTGAAGAGAGAGAAAACAAATATGGAGGGTGGTGTCTATAAAGACTAAAATGTCCAGTGCCCAAAATGGTCCTGGGTCTGGAGAAGCATACCGCCTTGTGGACTCCCTAAGGGGGAGGAGCCAGGGTTGCAGCAAGCGCCTTGCTCTTTTCACCTCTTCTCCATGGCTCAAAGAGAAGGGCCTGATGAGTTGTTTGTGGCATGTGTTAGGCATCGCTGGCCCTTAGTTCCTAAACAATTCTGGGCTAATGCTGTAGTCAAGTTAGCTTTCTTCTTGGTATTCTTTTAAGCCTGTGACTTGATTTGGATCCCACCAGACTACCTACAGGGTCCTGGACCTACACTGATGTTATTTTTCTTTTGCTGATTCTATTTTAAGTATCCATTCAACATAGAACCTTCAGAAGGCAAGGGGTAAAGAAAAGTTGGATCCCAGCACTTGAGGAGGCCAAGGCAGGTGGATCACTTGACTTCAGTGGGCAACATGGTGAAACCCTGTCTCTACAAAAAATATAAAAAATTAGCCGGGCGTGGTGCTTGTAGTCCCAGCTACCTGGGAGGCCGAGGCGGGTGGATCACGAGGTCAAGAGATCGAGACCATCCTGGTCAACACGGTGAAACCCCGTCTCTACTAAAAATACAAAAAATTAGCTGGGCATGGTGGCGCGTGCCTGTAATCCCAGCTACTCAGGAGGCTGAGGCAGGAGAATTGCCTGAACCCAGGAGGCGGAGGTTGCGGTGAGTCGAGATCGCGCCATTGCACTCCAGCCTGGGTAACGAGTGAAACTCCGTCCCAAAAAAAAAAAAAAAAAGGAAGAAGTTAAGAAATGTTTGCTTTTTAAGTGCTACCTTGTTTTTCTTCAGTTGTGTGGGGAAGAAAGCATTCTTGAATATTCCTAAGCGTGTAGTCCCAGCTACCTGGGAGGCTAATGAAGGAGGACTAATTGGGGCCAGGAGTTCAAGACCAGCCTGGGCAGCATAGTGAAATCCCATATTACACAGAAAAAGTGTTTTGGAAGTATTCTACCCCTGTACACTAGTACAAAGGAAGATAAGACACTGTCCTTGGTACTAAAAGGAATTTTCAAACTACATGGAGAATCAGATGTAATGCATGTGAATCAATAAGCAGTACAAACCTAATTTAACACTAAATTGTGAGGTGCAGCCTAACCTGACAGCTTTATAAAACTTGAGGCCTGATAAGTCGCTCATTTTCAGAATGCTCCATGTTGCAAGGGCACTGAGACCCAATATGGGTGATAATAGCAAGCTGTAGTTGACAAAAGCTGCTATCTATACTAGTCCAAAGAACAAAATGCTAGAATTTTTAAATTGTTAAGCAACTATAAAGATTAGCTAGCCTCTGGGAAATGTCAAATAGTGCTTTTTAGAGATTTTTTTAAAAAGTCATCACAGTTAATATTTTACCCTGGTTGTGTGTGTGTTCGCATGCGCATTTTTGAGAGCGACGGACTGGGTTAACCTCATTAGGAGTTTGTATTTCTATAATCAGGGAAGAAAGATGTTTTTGAGCAGTCTGTCATTTATTGGAAGAACCAGCTTTCTCTTTCTTGAGTTCTCCAGGGTTGCCATGTTTGGTGTGGCACTTAGGTTGTGCAGGGAAGCCAGACTGATTTGGCCTTTATCTGCTCGGCTGGATCTGCTTCAATGCTCAGGCAGAGCTGAGCCAAGATGAGAGTGTCTGGGCTTCCAGCTGTGTAGGCTACATCTGGTATTGAATCCCAGGAAGGAGTGTTCATGGAGTGGCTTCAGATTTCCCAGCCTCCCTGCCTCTGAGAACTGTGGGACATGTGAACCAGGAATGCCTCTCTTACAGGAACTTGTGAGGGCAGCAGAAGGGCTGCCTCTTCCTTCTCACTAGTCTCCTTCTTATAAACACTGACCTTACAATACATTCATTTCCAAATGGTTACCCCATCTGGGACTTCTCTTCCCAGTGACTGCTCCTGCAGCTAGGCCCTTCCTCCCCCACCCCTTTTCCGTCCTCTCCCTGCCAGGACCTGAGTGTTTCCCCTGTCAGACGCTGGGCACCGTGTGGGGCACATGCCTGCCAGTGAGAGCTGCACCTTCTGCCTGTCCTGCCATCGGGAGCTCTGACCTGGCCTTCCCAGCCATCCTCAGTGGAGCCGTGGGTCCCTGAGGTCCTGATGGCAATGCTGTCACCTGTAACAGGAAGTGAGCTAAGTCCCTGTTCCCACTACTTGAGGTCCTAGTTAGGACTCAGATCTTTGGGGTTTGATTCAGACGTGCTTGGTACTTAGGGAGAGCACTTTGACTTTTGGTTTGCTTGTTCAACTTACAAATGTGTGCTCTCAAATGTAACAGCCACAATAATAAAACCAAACATATCCCCTATCTTCCTAGTCTGGAGCTCTTCTTGTCACTTGGATGTTGGAGTAGCCTGGAAACCTAAGTTATTCCAATATGTCTTAGAAAAGCATTTTGAGTTGTAAACACTGGATTTAAATGTGAAGGTTTGTAACACCGCAGTCTGTGCTACGGGACTGCCTGCGTTTTTATACTTTCAGCTTATTAACAGGGTTACTATTAATAAGCAATAGACTTACCAATAAATTAGACCATTCCTGAAAAACATTAGCACACTTCCTAGTGTATAGTAAACTTCAGTAAATGCTAGCTTCTGCTGTCAACACCACTACTGGCATTTTTATGATAGAAAGAGTCATATTTGCTGTGCCTATGTTCATATAAATGGTCCATTTAAAAACACACGGAAGCCTGTGATTGATTCCAAAGAAGATGGGGGTGTGGTTGAATACTGCTATGGAACACTGGCAAATGCTGGGAGTCATAACGATGGGCACCCAAAATCAGATCCTGTACTGATAAGTGAGATCAAGTGTGGTGTCTCTGACCACAAATGGAATTGAAGTTTATTCATTTACTCATTCATTCAATTAGCAAGCATTTATTGAGCACTTACCATGTGCTATGCTGTTCAGAAAAGGAAAAGATTGCCATGGATACTCTAGGGAAGGCTTCGGCACTTATGTGGGATTTTTTAAAAATAGGGACACAGCCAGAGAGGGTGCTGAGTCCATGCCGCAGCAGTAGGAGCAGTAAAGACAGTCTTAGAATTGTGATAGGATGTCCTGTGGCCACAGCAAGGAAATAGTTTTGTCTTCTAAACTGTAAAGAATATAAGCAAAGCTAAACCCCTTCAGACTCTTTGATCCTAAATAACTGACACTGAGCTAATTCACCAGCTTTCTGATAAAAGTGTATATCATCTTGGTATGTGGCTAAAGAGGCCTGAGCCAGGAGCTGGGTTCTGAATGCACTTTGGCCCTGCACACTCCCATTTAACAGGCTTGCAGTTGAGGGCCTAGGCGACTGGAATACAGGTAGGGAAAGAGACATCGGTGGATGTGGCCCCTGTTCTCAAGGATGCAGCCAGAATTAGTTCTAACAGTGGGGCGCTGTGACTGGCCCAGGTAATGACCTGTGGTTGCAAGGGGATCCTGTATGGCTCAGCATCTTTAAATTAGAAGTGGCTCTTTGTAGAAGCTATGTAGGGTTAGTATTGCTTCTCTCTTTGACCATGTTTTTTCTGCTCTTTTGCTGAGATGTTTACAAAAGGTTTTTTCCTATCTTTTTTCTCTGCTGTTTTTTTTTTTTCTCTTGGAGATTAAATGTGAATTCTGCAGTGATAGTATACCTTCCCATGCTAGTGCTTCACCTGCGCTGGATACAGGAAGGTTTTTCATTTCATGCTGCTGAAGGAATAGTAAGTCAGTCTCTCTGGATCATCTTGAACAGATATTATAAACTTTAAGTCTAAGGGTCAGATTGTCTGCTTGACTTTATAATTGTGTTTTTGTTTCTAAAGATTTTCTCCTGTATGTCTCTGCATTAACCATTCTGTTATTCATTCCCGCTCCCTCATACCCAACAATGAGGGAAAGTATATTTAAAGGTTCAAAGGAATTTAATGAGACATGAATTCTTTTGTGAGTAATCTTTGTTAAAAAGAGAGGATACTGTTATTTCCAGGTTACATAGATTTAACTCTGATACATTTTAGACAGTTTTTTTCATTATCTTCCTGTCAGAGTTTCTCCCTCTCTCCTCTTCTCTGTAGAGTGATTTAGCAGCTTATTTCCCCTGGTTAGCCACATTCTTCTAATTTACCAAAATACATTGTATGGAACATACTTTGATAAAAATCTGTGTGGACCGGAAAACTTTCCATTGATCCTAGGGAGGGCAGTGGGCATGTTTTAACTCTTCAGCCCTAGCTGTGCCTGGCCTCCCTCAAAGTATTTTGGTCTCTCATTTCAGCCACGATTACAAGTTCATCCGAAAATGATGACCGGAGTGGCTCCAGTTTGGAATGGAATAAAGACGGAAGCCTAAGATTAGGGGTTCAGAAAGGTGTGCTTCATGACCGCAGGGCAGATAACTGCTCCCCAGTGGCAGAAGAGGAGACCACCGCCTCAGCAGAGAGCACGCTGCCCAAAGCAGAATCCTCAGCTGGAGATGGCCCGGTCCCTTACTCTCAGGGCTCCAGCTCACTAATAATGCCACGGCCCAACTCAGTTGCAGGTAAGGCCACACCTCTCCCTGGAAGTATTATCTCGGGGAGACTGAGGTGCCCTGTGTTCACTGTCTTCACATGGGAAGACATTCCAAACACAAGCTGGCTTCGTGGCCCCACGTCAGGCACTTGCCTTTTCTAAGCCTCAGTTTGCTAATCTGTAAACACAAGAAGGCTGGACTTAATGCTCTTTAAGTGATCCTTCTGCTCTGGAATTCTTTTAAGTCAATGGTTTGGACTATCAGGCTCTTTTATAAAAGAAGAAAGTATAAAAACTCTCCTCTTGGTTTGTGTTATTTTAACCTTTAGAAAATTCATGACTGTTTATTACATCCTGGTAAATGGGAATTGTTGAGTGAGTTTGTTAATATCAGTCAAGGAACTTCTTACCATTACAAACTTATTTTTGTGTAGTGGAGGCCCATTGTACAGGCAAGAGGGCCAAATTTCTGTATAATTTAGTTAAAATGGAGCTCAGAACTTAAAATGTAAGCAGTGGAAGAAAGAGCTCTCAATCAAGGAAATGAAAATATTTGAGACAGACATGCTTTTCCACGATGCAGCAGCTGGAACAAAGAAGAGAGCACAAAGGCTGGCAACTGTCAGTAGTCGAACTGGTTGGTGGATGTATGTCAGGCAAGGAGAGTACCGTCCGTCCCCTGTATCTGCCTTTCCACATCTGCGGATTCATCCAGCCACGGAGCAGAAATACCCAGGGAAAAAATTGATAAAATAAGAATTTGAAAATCTAGTCTTACAATTATTTACATAATACAATGATGTATGATACCTAATACAAGGTATTACAAATAATCTAAAGATGATTTAAAGGATATAGGAGGATGTTTGTAGGTTATGTGCAAATATTACACCATTTTATATAAGGAACTTGAGCATCTGAGGATTTCAGTATCCTCAAGGGGTCCTGGAACTGATCTCCAGTGCTTAGTGAAGGATGACTATAGCTCCAGATGGGTGGGGAAAGGAGCTCTCTGCATCTGAGCTGTGGTGCCTGTTTTTAAGGTTTCCAGTTTCTAACTCCATGCCCCTGCACTGAATTTAGAAGAGGAACTTGATACAGTCATTCTTTGTTATCAATGTAGCACTTAACATTTCTATTCTAATGCAGGGACCCAGATTCTCCTTCCCTGCATCAGAGGATTTCTCTGTGATTTATACTCTGCTTTCAGGATGCGGTGGGTCACTCTGATGGTTGTGGGGTGTTTTTTATACTGGAACTCAGAAGTAGCTGATAAATAATTGGCTCTAATGGAAAAGTTCTGAGGCACAACTCTAATTCACTTTCAAAGGAAGTGAAATGGTCTTGTTCCAGAAGAGGGATTTGGCATGTTTGCCAGAGAGAAATACTAGAGAACATTATACAAGTTGACTGATGGTCCTTCCACAGCTTTCCTGTCCTCTCACCACTGTCCCACCACTTTAACACAGTGTGTGGCACTCAGGGCGCTTTAGACAGAATTTAGCTATTTATGATGAATGGGTCATTTGTATTATCCCCAGAACTTGATCACTTTATTGACTTCAACAAAAATAGCGAACTTGCGCTCAATTTAGTCAAGCTATTATAAAATTAAGAAACATTACTGTGTTAATTTTAACAGTGTTAAAAGCATCCCATTTGGGGTTGTTTTCTGCTTGATGTTCTTTTATGGGTCTCCTGCCATGTGAAGTGACAGTGGGTGTGAGCTGAGCTTTTCCAGGAGACTGCCGTGATTATAGAGCGGAGCTTTCTGATTTCTGCTGTGCGCATTCATTAGCTTCT
This sequence comes from Sapajus apella, assembly GCF_009761245.1. Classification (NCBI taxonomy): domain Eukaryota; kingdom Metazoa; phylum Chordata; class Mammalia; order Primates; family Cebidae; genus Sapajus; species Sapajus apella. The sequence continues at coordinate 22,684,005 of NW_022436958.1, forward strand.
GTGTGTGTGCCCTTGAGCTAGACCTCCTGTGGAATGGGAGAGTTTTTACCTCTAGATTTGAGCAAAGTCTACCTGGCCTAATGGGTTTGCTCGTTTCTTCTGTGCTGCATATTTTTTAAACTAAATGAATATTTTGAAAGGAAGTGAGCAAAGGCCTATTTCATGGTATCTGTTAACAAGCTAGGAGTCTGGTAGATTCTTCATTGCCTCCCTTCCTGCCCCTAAAGTTGAACCTCAGTTAAGAGGAAATGGCAAGATTTTTCAAGTACCATTGAAGAGTTAAGGTTCAGGTTGTATAGATTCTGTGCAGCACTCTTTAGCGATTAGAAGGCAGGCTGCTGCAAACAGGGCAGCAGAGAACACTCAGTGTTAGAAGAATCAGAATATATACAGAAATATCTTAGAAGTATTTGCATGTTACAATACAGGTAACGAATTGCCTTTTGGTGGGAAAGGTGTTTTGGTGCATGAGGGTTGGCAGGTAAAGGAAGACTGATGCCAGGCCTCTGTTCACAGCCTCCCCATGGGACTGGCCCCTAGGGGGTGGGGTGCAGAACTTCTTCCTAAGGTCCTTTACTGAGCTTGCTACAGAGAACTGGAATTGTCTGTTAACCATGTAGTAGTGACATGGTTAATTTTTATTTTTTGTCAAATATTATAAAAATAAGTTGGCTAGGTTTTGAGATTGTTTCACAATACAGATTTTCTTTGTAAAGATATTTGTTAGAGTAGGATTGGTGTGGACAACTATATATCACATCAAAATGCATGACATGGACATTTCTTTTCTTTATTAAAAACAGACCGGGAAGGCTTTAAAAGTATGTTTTAAATCACATAGAAGTCAGGTAATGGGTACTACTATTTTTTACTATTTTTTTTTTTCCTTTCAAAGTACTTTCTGAGTGGATTACAGAACACTGTGTTTAATTTTCCAGGAAACCAACAAGCACAATTGCAATTCAGTTTTCCTAAAACTGGTCATTGCCCTGGACTTACTGGCATGTACTTTCCATAGGTTAGTCCACAACTTTGGCAAATGTTCCTCTTTGTCCAGCTTAGAGATGTCTCCCTCTGCCTTGCTCCACCAAGCCCACCCCCACCAAAAAACAAACTCTTCTCCCCGCATCTTGAAATGTGCTTCTCATCCAGATGTTGTGTGTGTGTGTGTGTGCATGCGTGCGTGCGTGCGTGCACACACACATGCACGATATGTGTATAATTTCACTGTAGAGATTCTAGCAATGTAGCATGAAATTATTGCTTTACCTTTGGGGGATTTTTTTGGCCTCAAGTAGTGTTTAGGATTTTGAAAGTGTTTTGGGTAAATACTGAATGTGAGTCTGACTTTTGCACAGGTAACGTCTGAGAATCTACTGTAGACATGCCTGAGAGGGCAGAGTGGCCCAAATTACCTGCTCAGAGGGTGGGTAACACCTGGGCACATAGCTAAGCCACTGAAGTTTCCCTGCCCTATTTGCTGGCACCTCTATTGGTGGCTTCAAAAATGCCTTAGAAAGCTGAGATGGCTGGCAGGTAGTGGCTTATGGCCCCGCTGCACCTTTCAGCTCAGCTTAATCGTATTTGAAATTGAGAATCAGCCAAGAGCTGTGGAAGTGCTGAGGCTGCTCTGTTACAGATTTTGGTGCTGAAGCTTTAGTGACTCGGAATCTGAAAACAGGCCTGTGAAATCTTACCATCTTCTGCATCTGTTTAGCTACATTCTAGGGCATTTCTTCAATCTGTTATTTGTAATGCCCTTTATGGTCACATATTTTTAATCCTTTCAGTTGTCATAAAATTATAAGCTCAATGTTATGTTCTGAGGAGTCAGGGGAAGAAGGGAAATAAGCCTCAGTGCTTTTGAGGCTCTAAAGCATCTTTGTATTCTCTAGAGCTGCAGCATTATGTCAGATGTTCATGACTATTCTGCCTCTGAAATGAGTTACAGGTTATGAGTGTGGCTGCCTGCCCCTTCTACCTGTGCCTTGGTGGGTGCATTCACCATGAGATGTGTGAGGAGAAGGGTCCCAGGGATCAGGCAGGAGCCTAGAAAATGTTCCAAGCTGTGTTACTGTAGGGAGGTAAGAGGGCTGAGGGAAGACAGTGTAGTCCTATTGGCTCTCCAGGAGGTTTTATACACCCTACTTATGAAGGCCCTAGAGAGAAGCTAGAGGCTGCTCTTGGATTACCATACATGCAATCCATTTAAAAGTTCTGACAAGGAATTAGCAGAGTCTTTCTAATGGGAAATATTTGCATGGTAGCTGGCGATGTGCATAGAATATTTGCGTAAACTTGTATACACTGTGGATATGCACCAGAAGGATGCAGGGGCATAGGTGCATGCTGTTGTGAAGTCAAGGTTGCAGATGTTTCTTGCTTGCTGGGAAGATGAGTCAGCAGGCCATGTGTTAGATTGCCCTTTGGAGGATGCAGCGAGAGAGGATGTGCCAGCACAGTTAGGCCAATGAAGGAATGAGAGCAGATGATACAGACAGTGAGGAAGAGAAGGACTGAAATCTTAGAGGGCAGAGATAGGAAGGGATCAGGTAGGATGGATGGCACTGGTTGGCAGCTGGATGTTGGGTTAGAACCTGTTGGGCAGCCAGAGGGTTTTCAGCAGACAAATGGCCCAACTCAACTTCTGTTCTCTGCAGCTTGGTCCCACTGAAGATATCCCCACTCCTAAAAAGCCTTGACCCAGACTCTGACTCCCTCTAGACTCTCAATTGCTATCAAATCATGATATAATTTCTAGTCCTGGAAGATAATAATTTGACTAAGATCAACAGTACTTCATGTTGGGCTTAATCTATACACCAAATTAGGTTAATTTTATTTAGATTTTTCTCAATGCAGTAGGAGGGTTTTTTGTTTGTTTGTTTACCTGCGACTGTCTTTTGGTATTACTCGATGGAGGGGTTTTTAAAAGGCAAAAATGTCTACTATATACTGGCTTCTAAGATTTCTTGAGAATTAGCAAAATTATTTTGCTCTAGTTATTTTTGTAATCTAACTTGTATCAATGTTTGAATAGATATTTAATGCTTTTTTTTTTTTTTTTTTTGAGGCAGAGCCTTGCTCTATCACCCAGGCTGGAGTAAAGGAGATTGATCCCAGCTCACTGCAACCTCCACCTCCTGGGTTTCAGCAATTCTCCTGCCTCAGCCTCCCAGTAGCTGGGATTACAGACACCTGCCACCATGCCCAGCTCATTTTTTTTGTATTTTAGTAGAGACAGGGTTTCACCATGTTGGCCAGGCTGGTCTTGAACTCCTGACTTCAAGCGATCCACCCGCCCAGCCTCCCAAAGTGCTGGGATTATAGGCATGAGCCACTGTCCCCAGCTCTTTAATGCTTTATAACAAGTACCTATGTGATATGCATCTTACTGATTTGGTCAGAGGTAAACATAACATTTTTAGAATTAAAAAAAATACCTATAAAATGAAATCTGATATATAATGTTTATATATACTCTATACATATGTTTGAAACTTAGGGGTATGATTGCACTGTTACTATTGAGAGTTAACTTTTAGTGTTCTGGGTGCTGTGGAATTGTACACATAGAATCTGCCCATTTAATTAGTAAGTTTGGAATTCCAAACAGTGGAAAGCTCCCCAGAGCTGCAGAGAAGAATCTAGCAGCATGCCACCTGCTTATGGTAAGTACTGAAGCTTTGCTGTGTGCTACATGATTGTCAGATTTCCTCATCAAACAATTTTTGGTGAATTCTGTCTCTTTCCAGAAATAATGGAGAATTCTGGAAACCCAGTCAGCATAACTTTAAGAAGCATCAGCACTTGGTTTTTACCACCTTTAAATTAATAATATTGCCAGAAAAATAAACTGAGACAAACAATGCCAAAATGACATTTAAGTAAATTTTGTTGAAAACCTGAACTGAATTGTTTAGTGATTTGTAAATTATAGTCACTTAGGTATGAAATTAAAGTCAGCTTTGAAGATACTAAACTTCAGTTTAATATTACAGCCACAAGCTCAACCAAATTGGAAGATCTGAGTTATTTAGACGGGCAGAGAAATGCTCCTCTCCGGACATCAATTAGATTACCATGGCACAATACAGCTGGAGGTAGGGCACAGGAAGTTAAAGGTATTTATCCTTGCATCCACTGTGATAATGGTCATGATGAACTCATTCAATAACTTTGAAAGTCTTCGATAACCAGCATTGAAGCCAACTGTGTTTATAACATGACAAGTGTGTTTGTGCTAAAAACGTATCTGTGAGTTGTGCTAAGGGGTATCCTCAAACAGTTTGGGGCTTCTTCCTTAAAATATGTGATTAACTTGCTTCTGGAATTGGAAAAATAATTCTGCAGTAAGTTATTTTGAAGTGAGGAGCAGTTTAACACTTACTAGGTGTTATTTTTTTTGTTTTGTTTTTTTGTTTTTTTAATTACTAACAAAGTATAAGCTTTGTTTCAGTTCCTTGGACTGGACCATGGGTGGTGGCACTTTGAGAGGGTGAGGTGGGTGGATCACCTGAGATCAGGAGTTCGAGATCAGCCTAGCCAACATGGTAAAACCTTGTCTCTACTAAAAATACAAAAATTGGCTGGGCACGGTGGCTCAAGCCTGTAATCCCAGCACTTTGGGAGGCCGAGGCGGGTGGATCACGAGGTCAAGAGATCGAGACCATCCTGGTCAACATGGTGAAACCCCGACTCTACAAAAAATACAAAAATTAGCTGGGAATGGTGGTGCAGGCCTGTAGTCCCAGCCACTCAGGAGGCTGAGAAAGGAGAATTGTTTGAACCCAGGAGGCGGAGGTCACAGTGAGCCAAGATCATGCCATTGTACTCCAGCCTGAGCAACAAGAATGAAACTGTCTTAAAAAAAAAAAAAATTCCTTGAACTGCATTGGCTGTGTTGTCTGTTTACATGTAACATAGTTGTGTGAGGTACACAGCAGCCTGACCATACAGGCAAAGTGTCATCACACCTGGATGAGAGCAGAGCCCTATTTCTAGGGAAAACATGTTTATTTTATTCATACAGCAGGGAAGAAACACATCTTAAATGCAGTTCCAAATAAAGCAATGAGACATGGTTTGACCTCGTGCATGGCTTTCTGTAATCCTCTGTGTGTCTACCTTGAGTCCTGAGAATAACTCAAAGCTGTGACCATACTAGAAAGTAATTTCAATAGGACACTCTCTAGGTCCAGTAGGCTGTGATTATTGAGGTATTACAGAAGTATTAGTAGAGCCAGATTGGAAATGCTTACAGATCGTAGTGGGGATAAAAGTCAGGATTTAATATAGCACAAAAGCAATAATATTTGAGTTTCTTAGTTTATAAAATTATGACATTTTTCTAAAATAATGTTTTCTTTTTTAAAGCACGATTTGCTCCCTACAAGCCACAAGACATTTTGTTGAAACCATTGTTGTTTGAAGTACCAAGCATAACAACAGACTCTGTGTTTGTGGGAAGGGATTGGCTCTTTCACCAAATAGAAGAAAACTTGAGGAACACAGAACTGGCAGAAAACAGAGGCGCGGTGGTGGTTGGCAATGTGGGATTTGGGAAGACAGCGATCATTTCCAAGTTGGTGGCGTTGAGTTGCCACGGAAGCCGCATGAGGCAGATTGCTTCCAACAGCCCTGGTTCATCACCTAAAAGTACATGCGTATTTAATTACTTGTCTAGTTTATTAACATAAGATGGATGGAGGAAATTGCTGTTTGCGTAGACATAAAATACCAATTTTCCTCAAGTTGTTGCAGCTACTATATCAGGTTTGCAATCGTGTGTGAAGTGAACTATTTGAATACATCCCTCTGTCATGATATGTAGTCAGCTGCAAGCTGGGGCGAGGCCAGGGTTCCCTGATGGCCTCCTGAACTGTAACCCCTCTCTTCCTTGAGGTGCAGGCAGAGATGGGCCAGTGAGGCCTGATCAAGTGCCCTGTAGAATTTGAGGCCCTAAGAACAAGGAGTTGGGCTCCTGGCAGAACAAACTCAGATGGAGTCTAATGTGGAGTTCTTTTGTACCCTGTTTGGCACAGCTCTATCGCCCAGGCTGGAGCATAGTGGCACAATCACGGCTCACTGCAAGCTCTGCCTCCCGGGTTTAAGCGATTCTCCTGCCTCAATTCTGTATTGGATTTACCAAAATGATAAAGACATGAGCTAGAGTAGCCAAACATTTGACTATCTACTCCTTATTTCATATGCAATAAGCCCACTCTAAACATGGTGAACAAGAACAAGTGAACCATGCAAGATTCTTTAAGACCCAAAAGAATTCAATAGGTCAGGCACAGTGGCTCACATCTGTAATCCCAACATTTTGGAATGCCAAGGTGGGAAGATCATCTAAGCCCAGGAGTTCAAGACCAGCATGGGCAACATAGGGAGACCTCATCTCTACAAAAAAATAACCAGTCATGGTGGCACACACCTATTGTTCCATCTACTCAGGAGGCCGAGGTAGGAGGATCACCTGAGCCCAGTAAACCAAGGCTGCAGTGAGCCGGGATTGCACCACTGCACTGTAGCCTGGATGACAGAGTAAGAGCCTGTCTAAAAAAAAAAAAAAAAAAAAAAATTAACGGTGGAAACCGGAAATAGCAGATGGTAGTTCTCCACGGAGGGGAACTGATTGGGTGGGTGACAGATGGTGAACCTGTGTTCTCATGTGGACCTCTGAAATTTGGACCATATTCACTCCTTATCTATTAAAAATGTTCCCTGGGGCGAATCAAGAAATATATTCAGTATCTCACCTTGCTCCTACACTGGTGTACATAATGAAATGGGTCTTTCTCTGCAGCCTCTGACCCCACTCAGGATCTTCCTTTCACCCCGTTGCTTTCACCGAGTTCTTCCACAAGTGCTTCCAGCTCAGCTAAAATACCTCTCGGGTCTGGCAGTGCTGAAAACCAGAGACCAAGAGAGGATGCAGTGAAATATCTTGCTTCTAAGGTAATCTCTCTTGTTTTATGGGAGCCTTCCAGATAGATTTGTTAGTTTGGTTTCTGAGAAGTAAATTGGAAAAAGGAGCTTAAAACAGAGACAATTGCTTAATGATAAAGTATAGCTTTTGATGAAATAATGATGAAGTTCTCCAAGTAAAAGTGTGAATGACAGTAAATATCTGTCTTAAGTCATTGGCAGTGAACCTGATCCATCTTAAACAATGGATTGAAAGAGTTCCTCAAGGCAGCAGAAGGTAGCATGTGTACTGGCCACAAATCCATGCTTATCTGTATATACTCTTCTTAATTTGGTATGTGAGCAGGAGACTTTGGAGCTTTTGACTTGACCCAGACCTCTTCCCTACACTCTGTTGCCTGAGGCCTTTGGTTCCCTCGGCTTTCTAACAAGAGGTTTCTTGTGAAATTTTGCTAGAGCCTTCTTTGGCTGACTTTTCCTTTCTAAATTCATGACCATCAGGGTCTTTGTGAAGTTTTCCTTCTGCTCAGCATCCATCACTGGTTCACCAGCCACAATCCTACATTAAGGCATTATATCCTTTGCCCCTAGTGGAGCTACTTAGGTTTACCTGGGGCAGCAGTGGTGTGAGTGAGTTAAGCTGGAGAGCTGCCTGAGTGGGCAGCCATAGGGACACTTTGTGAGGAGGCCCTGTGGGGAGTTTGGTGAGGAAAGCTGAACCAAGACCTGCTGTGCACCAGATCCCTGTTCCTTCTTCTGCTTCCTGGATGATGACCACTCTTGGCACCATCAGCCCTGATGCTTCCAACCACTGGTCCAGAACAGTCCTCTGGTCATGAGTGGGTGCTTTGAGAAGAGTGATGTAGTTCAGGCTTCAAAGCCATCCCTGTTTACGGTGATTTTCAAACCCCATTGACTGTGACCCACATAAGAAATACATCTTAGACTAGAGATCCAGTACTCACACATAATCACCCACATAACTAAAGCAAAAACATTTTGGAACCATGCTTATTCTTATATCCTATAATACACTAGTAATCCTAAGCTTATTTAAAACAAAAAACTGTGGCTCTAAATACATTTCAAGGCCAGGCATGGTGGCTCATGCCTGTAATCTCAGCACTTTGGGAGGCCGAGGCAGACAGATCACTGGAGGTCAGGAATTCAAGACCAGTCTGGCCAACATGTTGAAATCTCATTTCTACTAAAAATACAAAACTTAGCTAGACGTGGTGGTGGCTACCTAGCTACTCGGGAGGCTGAGGAAGGAGAATCGCTTGAACCCGGGAAGCAGAGGTCGCAGTGAGCCAAGATTGTGCAACTGCACTCTAGCCTGGGCAACAGAGCAAGACTTCATCTCAAACAAATAAATAAATAAATTGATTTCATGACCCATCATTGGGTTGCCAAGCTGCTTTTGTCAAACGCCGTGTGAGACCATGATACTGGACACCTCATGATGGCTTGGACACACTTACAGGATCCTCACGTGTTTCCCTACTGATTTCTGTCCAGGTGAGAGTTGGAGAGCAGCCAACTTTCTTCTGAGTATATTGATGATAAATTTAAACCAAAGTCTCATGACAACTCCAGGTTGGCCAGAGAAAGGCTGTTGCACATTTACTTTGCCATTTGCTTTTTAAAGAGTCTGCAGACCTGGAATTTAATCCCCTATCCTTGACTGACTAACTGTGTCAGGTTGGCAAGGCATCTAACATCAGTGTCTGGTGCCCTCAGTGATGAACTGTGGCTAGTGGTTCTTGTCCTATTTCTTGCAGGGGCTTGCTGTGCCCAGTGGGACAGCAGCAAGGCAGATACTCCCAAAAACATGCAGCTCTTGGCACGAGTGCTTTGCTCTTCTTTGCCTTCCTTACCTTGTACTTGTGTTCCTCCTTTGATCTTCTTTTGGAAAAGTGTTGCATTTTTCTTATATCTACAGCATGCCTCTCATCCCCAACAGCTCTGTGTCTGGCCCTTTTCTGGGGTCCCTCTCTCAAACAGCCTGCTGCCGCTGTAGGTCCCTTGGGACAGGGACCATTCCTTTTCCTCTCAGAACCTGGGCAGCTTCCTCTCTCCTCCAACTTGTCTCTCCACATGAAAGGCAGAGATTTGGTGATTTCGGGTTTCATTCTTCAGACAGTGTTGACCCTGTTGAACTTCTCCACAGGGTCCCTTGATGCAGTGCGGGTGTGGGGAGGAGCCAAGGGCTTGAGTCCCCCTGACCTGGGAAGGGGCTGCTGTGATTCTACAGCCACAGTCTCACAGTCACCGGCTTTATCATCTGCCTTTTGGGATCAGCAAAAGGGTTCCCTTTTTTGGAGCAGGGAGAGGAGGTGGAAGCCTCAAGAGGTGGTGCTGCCCTTGAGAACAGAAAGCCTAGTGAAGATGGCACTTTTTGATGTTGAGAATATTAGAATGGCTTGGAGCTGCTCTGAGCCAGGTAGCTAGATTTTATGAATGCTGTTTAAACACGTTGAATACAAAGTAACTTGTGCTGATTTTTATGCTAATCAAGATGGATTTGTGGATGCCGTTAAAGGTCTGAAAGCCACACCAAGGAAGGAATAAATAGGACAATTATGCTAACAAATGACTCAGTCTTGGGGAGTAGACGCTCTGTATCTTATAGTATCTTGTTATCTCTGCGAACGGGCAGAGTTGCGTTCCCGTTTGAGATCGCAGAAGAAGCTGTGTGAAGAGGGTGAGGTGACGCTGACAGTTCTGTTTCCCCCTAGGTGGTGGCCTACCATTACTGCCAGGCTGACAACACGTACACTTGCCTAGTGCCGGAGTTTGTGCACAGCATTGCAGCTTTGCTCTGCCGGTCCCATCAGCTAGCCGCCTACAGAGACCTTCTGATAAAGGAGCCCCAGCTACAGAGCATGCTGAGCCTCCGATCCTGTGTGCAGGACCCGGTGGCAGCTTTCAAGAGGGGAGTGCTGGAGCCGCTGACAAACCTGAGAAATGGTACCTCACAGCAGTTACCCACAGCCCCCTCTTAGTAGTGGTGCAGCATAATCAAGGAGTCCCCAGAGGGCGGGTGGTCAGCTGGGCCCTGGGGTAGAAGTGAGGTGGAGCAGGGAGAGGAGGTGGAAGCCTCAGTGCCCATCCAGTCCTCTTTCCCAGAACCAGCCCCATGAGGTCTCTCCTATACCACCCTCATGGTATAGTGTTAAATGAAGAATGAATGTGACGACTGAGCAGTTCCAAAGTAGTCAATTTGTAACTGTGGGCTGTTTAGATGACTTGTACCACAGAAGACTGTTGCATATTTTGCACTCCTAGGTATCTGAAGGAATAAGTGAATTATTTGGGGGAATTTTCCAGCATATATGTGTGTCAGGACCTCTGCTCAGTTGAATTGAAATGTTAAAGTGACTTCTAAAGGTTTCCATTTTAATTTTTTGTTTCCAACAAGGTAGAGGACATGAATGACTTGATGGGCCCTTCAGTTTCCCATCCTCTCTCTTCTCGACTCCTCGCTTTTTGAGTTTGTTTACCTGCCCACCTGGCACCTCTGCTGGAAGGTGCTAGAGAGAGGGGTAGAAAACAGATATGTCATCATTTCTTCTCTATTGCCCAGGCAGAAAATCAGCACTAATAAATAGAAAACCAGATTCAGGCTCGCGTGGAAGACGCCTGTTGGAGGAGTCAGTAGCGTGGGGCTCTCACACTGTGGTTGTGTGGCTTGGGCCAGGCAGTTTGCCCTGGGTTGAGGGCAGCGAGGGGGTCAGTTTTCCTTCCCTGGAAACCACTGAGGACTCTCAGGGGGAACCTAGTGATCTTTCCAGATTTGGCCTCTGTATATGTTTATTGTCTTTGTGTGGCCCACCCCAGTGACAAGGGTTTATGAAGAGCTGAGTGTATTATATACATGAGTGAGATTCTGCTAACGTGTGTCACGCAATATGTTTCTGTTTTGTGAGAACTGGTTTTCTTTTGGCTCTGAGCTCCAGTTTTCATTATAAATTTAATAGAAAATATGCTTTTGTGAAAACTGTTTCTTGTGCCATATGTAAACCTTTTTAGTTTCTTCTACCACTGTAAACTGGGCATTAAAATACACTGGGTGGTGCTGTCTTATAGAAATGTATAATTTCTTAATTTGAAAAAATTATTTTATCCTTTAGAGCAGAAAATTCCTGAAGAAGAATACATTATTTTGATAGATGGCTTAAATGAAGCTGAGTTTCATAAACCTGATTATGGAGATACACTTTCTTCATTTATTACCAAAATTATTTCTAAATTTCCTGCCTGGTTAAAGTTGATTGTGACTGTAAGAGCAAATTTTCAGGTAACAAAGAATTCTCAAATCTCTTTCCAAGTCCCCGTATTCCAATTTTACAGTGACAAATATTAATAACAAAACTATTGTAAACCACTGAGCTGCTTGAATTGAAAGCTGTGTTAGGAATTTGAAAAATTAGTCCAGAGACCCCCGCCCCCCATGGGTGAAACGCTGACCCTTTTAGCCCCAGACATATTTATCAAGATATCAGGTACATTTCCACATCGAATTGCAGGTTCACTTTTCAAATGGTGGCAGCTAGCCCTGGTTACTGCCATGGAGTGTGTGGGTCCAGGAGGCTTGCCAGAGTTTAAAGCTACTCCTGCTAGTAGTTATTTATATGGGTTTGCTGTGGGGCTTTGTGTTTTTTTGAAGGAAAAAATGAAGGTGAATTTTTTTTTTTTTTAGTCAGAGTCTCTGTTGCCCAGTCTGGAGTGCAGTGGTGGGATCTTAGCTCACTGCAGCCTCCTCTGCCTCCATCTCCCAGGTTCAAGCTGTTCTCCTGCCTCAGTCTCCTGAGTAGCTGGGATTACAGGCATGTGCCACTGTGCCCAGTTAATTTTTGTATTTTTAGTAGAGATGGGTTTTCACCATGTTGGCCAGATTGGTCTCCAACTCCTGACCTCAGGTGATCCACCTACTTTGGCCTCCCAAAGTACTGGGATCACAGGTGTGAGCTGCTGCACCCGGCCGAAGGTGAAATATTGTTAAGGCCTATTCTCAGAGATCTATTTTTTAACAAAACTTAAATATGAGGTAACATTTGCAGTGAGGGATAGGATGATTTTTACCCTCCGTCTTCTTCCTCACTTGAACCCTAAAAATTGTATCTTAACCATTGACTCCTTCTATACCCCCTTGTTCAGTAAAGAGTTTTAGACATTAGATTTTGATTTTTGCTTATAATTATTTTAAAACAGGGTTTGGAATTTTTTCATAATAAAAACTGAAATTAGACCTCAGTTGAACTTGATGCTTTTTTTTTGGGCATTCAATTTGTATACTTTGCAGTCATTTTTTACACAATAAGCACAATTTGGCAATGAGTAGAGCACGGGAACCAGGAATCTTACATTCCTCTTCCCAGCTGTGTAAGTTTTCAGAGATTCAGTAGCATCCATGTAAACGGGAATAATTGTATTCTGTCCTCTTTATCTACATTGTTATATTAAATTTGCACATCCATTTAAATACTTAAGAAAAAATAGTGGGAAATTTTTTTTACAAAGGCAGAACTCTTCTTTGCTGCTAGATGTCACCTGTGCCTAATCTTTGGAATGAGGAAGAGATGGGAAGGGCACATCGGGCTTCTGGGAGCTGAGGATGATCTGTTTCTGGGTGCTGGTTACACAGGTGTATTTGACTTAGTGAAAATCAGTGACACTGTGCAATTGTGATTTGGGCACAAATTATATGTTCATATTTTAGACTTCAAAAGTTTACTTAAAAACAATTTTAAAAAGTAACGTGCTATATCAAAGTAGTCAGCTTTGTTAAGACATGCTGTCATGGAGACACAGCCCAGCGGCAGTCTCAGATTTCCTGGTTGGGTTACACAGCCCCAGTGTTTGATGCATAAAGAAGGATGCCTCTTATCTTGGCGTCTGGCCATGTTCTTAGATGCGCCGTGTTAGTTTGTGTTTGTCCTTGTTATATAAGCAATTGCACAGTGTAAGGATTATGGGTATCAAGTCACCCACAGAGTCTCACTGCCCCTACTGGCTCTGGCCTCGTTGCCACTGTCTGTGCAGGGCTCTGACTCTACTCACTAGGCTCAGGGTCCTTGGATGAGGGTCTCAGGAGAGCATTTACTGATTCTATCTCCCATCAGGATTTCTTTCACATAAGCTTTTTATCTTCACCCTATCCTATTACACGTTTTAATACAAAACAATGAGTCCCTGTAATCCATGAAAATCCTCCTTGAAAGAAAACTAGTGAATCTGGTTTAAAGTGCTGCTAAAATAAAAAAGAAATTTCTGTAGAGTGTGACACTGTGGGTTTTTGGTTGTTCCCCTCAGGAAATCATAAGTGCGCTGCCATTTGTCAAGCTTTCCTTAGATGACTTCCCAGACAACAAAGACATTCACAGCGACCTGCACGCCTACGTCCAGCACAGGATGCACAGCAGTCAGGACATCCTCAGCAACATCTCCCTGAATGGCAAGGCCGATGCCACACTCATTGGAAAAGTGAGCAGCCACCTGGTGCTGCGGAGCCTCGGCTCCTACCTGTACCTCAAGCTCACCCTGGACCTCTTCCAGAGGGGCCACTTGGTCATTAAGAGCGCCAGCTACAAGGTGGTGCCCGTGTCTCTCTCTGAGCTCTATTTGCTACAGTGCAACATGAAGTTCATCACCCAGTCTGCCTTTGAGAGGGCACTTCCGATTCTCAACGTGGCCCTTGCATCCCTCCACCCCATGACAGACGAGCAGATCTTTCAGGCTATTAATGCCGGCCACATCCAGGGGGATCAGGGATGGGAAGACTTTCAGCAGAGGATGGAGGCCCTCTCCTGCTTCCTCATTAAGAGGCGAGACAAAACCCGCATGTTCTGCCACCCATCCTTCAGGGAGTGGCTTGTTTGGCGAGCAGACGGGGAAAACACAGCCTTCCTATGTGAGCCCAGGTACAGCAGGTGCTTTCTGTCAGCTCTTTGCAGGGAATCTCGTGTGCAGCTGGGGAAAGGATTTAAATGTGATGCACATGTCTTAATGGAAGGGCAATCCAGAACGACTAATTCAGTATTGCTGCTTTGTTTTCTTATTTTTCTTCCTTTTTGGCAGAAGGATGGGCAATGGGGAATTCTCTATATAGAAGCCGGCTTCTAATTGCTGGCATTCTAGGACTCCCTTATGGATGGTACATGTGGATAAAAGAGAAGCTGGGCAGTACCTTTGTGGTCCTTCCTTGCTCTCCATTCTCTCATGGGGCTCCGTCTCCTCCCCGACCCAGCTTCTGCAGGGTCATGCATGGGTACGTGTGAGATCAGCCCCCAGGAACAGTGAAATCTTGAGAGGGTGTTCCCTGTATGTCTGCGGACTGCTGTGGGTCCTCAGCACCTCCACTCCCCTGCCACCTCTTGACATTTAGTGACTTGTCCCAGGTATCAGGTGTCTCTCTGAGCCCAGCGGGAGCACCATGATCCAATCTAGCATCCCCCCTCCACACACCTCACCCTCTGTTGATGAGCTCTATGTGGCTGATGGGACCAGGCTTGGATGGAGTTCTCCTTGCTGCCTGGGCCACTGTTATCACAGTGGGTGGGGAGGGAAGCCTGTCTGCTGTGTGGCCTGGTAACAGCGTGAGAGGTCAGGAAGTTTGAGGGTGCAGATGCTTTCAGATAAGTGTATGTCAAACCCCCGACTTCACTTGGCCTTCGCTTTGGCCTGCGTCTCCACTGTCTTCTGTGGCTTCTGCTCTCTGTGAGTCAGAATTGCCCCCTGTTCTAGTAACAGGGCTGGCAAGCTGCTCAGCTGACCCCTGAGGCCTGTCATGGGCATTTGACCAGATGCTGGGATCCAGAAATGAAGAGACGAACAAGCATTGGTGAGCCCTGGGAGCCTCACAGCCACTTTCCTCCCTCTGAATAATGACTGAACATCCCCTGATAGGCCTGGCTGCTGTTTCATGTTGGGGCTGTCACTATTTTCTTAAGTATCACCGGCTGAAGGTTTGTTGTTATCTTTTGAACCTGGTTTGGGGCAATAAACTAACATCCAGGTTATTTAGCCAGACCATAATAGCTAGGTGAAATGTGTGCTGTGACATTCCTAGCCAAGTCAGATTACTTTCTAGGGAAATTCCAGTCGTTTTCTAGGAAGATTGGCTATAGTTGAGTTTGTAGAGACATGAAAACAAATTGAAAGACTCCAGCAGGAGTGTAGGTTTGTGACTGGGTTAGAGGCTGAAGTAGCTGGACTGTAGTCTTTATTAAGCTTTGCTTCATTTTGGGTATTAGGGGTCATTAAGGTTACGTAGCCTACGTCAGAGGTAGGGTGGGTGTCAGGCTCCTGCATGCCACTGTGTTCCTAAAAGCAGGTGTGGGGGCATCCCCTGGGGCAGGACCTGGACTAGGTGGAGGCGAGAGGCACCCTTGGGTGCAGAATTTAAGGAAGTACCCACTTTGGGGTGGTGTGAGTTGTTGGCATTTTCCCAAGACCCCTATAGTATTTGAGCTTCATTCAACTGAGAGGATATAGAACAATGTTGGAAGGAAGCTACTGGATTAGTTGGCAATAGTTTTTGTTAAATGCAATTATGTGCAAAGTACTGTGGCAGACACAGAAACTCCTGGCACAAGGTCCCTGTTCTCAGGGCTTCCCCCACAGGGCAGGGGAGGCAGGAAGTGATATGCAAGAGGGAGGCACACTTCACGTGGACCTTAGGAGAGGGAGAAGCTTCCAGTGTGAGTGAAGAGGACTGGGGAGGTGATTTTAAAACATGGTGATGGTGGGTTGGGCCTTGAAAAATGGTAGCATTTCTTCCCCCACTCCCAGTTATATTTTTGCCCTAATTATAAAGGGAGAAAATTTCAACCCCCAGACAAGGACAATTCACTTTTTATTTTTTTATTTTTACCTCTTTCTATAGTATTTTAAACAATATGCCAGTCATCTTTTTCTTTTGGAATTCTTGTCTGGGTTTTTACTTAATGCATCACAGGCATTCTACCAAGCTCTTAGAAGTCTTAGAAAAGTGTCATTTTCATTTTTTCATGGTTGTGCAAACCTCTTAGGAGGCAAGTTATTATGTACTTCACTATACCCTTGTTAGATTTTTGAGTTGTTTCTAGATTACTTACAAACAGAACAACCTGTTGTGCATATCTTGGTGCCTTACAGATCTGGATTCAAATCTTCCATTGATTCTTGTATATTTTTCTCTGCACAAAATATATTTTAATCCTTCATTCCTTCCTTACCTATAAAAAATATGAGTGTCTTTTCACTGAGTATTGGTAGCTATTAAGATCTTAAAAGGATATACCACCTCCCTTCTTTCCTTTCTTCCCTCTTAATTTTGATTATTCCCTAGGTTAGCATTCCAGAAATAGAATTATGAAGTTAAAGAATAGTTTGAATCTGGCCAAGCACAGTGGCTCATGCCTACAATCCTAGCACTTTGGAAGGCAGAGATGGGTGGATCACCTAAGGTCAGGAGTTTGAGACCAGCCTGGCCAATGTGAAACCCTGTCTCTACTAAATATAAAAAATAAAAATAAATTAGCTGGGAGCGGTGGCAGGTGCCTGTAATCCCAGCTACTTGGGAGGCTGAGGCAGGTGAATTGCTTGAAGCTGAGAGGTGGAACTTGCAATGAGCTGATATTGTGCCATTGCACTCCAGCCTGGGCAACAAGAACAAAACTCTGTCTCCAAAAAGAAAAAAAAAAAAAGTCTTCGTTCATATCACCTAGACTTAAACATATTCATATTTTGCAATATTTGCTACATTTATTTCCTTTTAAATCGAAGTATGTTAAATTGTGAACATATTACTTTAAATAGCTGAATATACATCTCAGAGATACTTTCATACTTAACCATGCTGTTACTGCACCTAAAATATTAATGCAAATTCTTAATATCCTTAAACATTTAACCATGCTCACATTTTTTTATTTTTTAGTATGTTCACATTGGGACCCAAAAAGTCCATAAAATACATTCGATTGTCTCTTTTAATCTATAATTTCTCTCCTCCTCTTTTTTTCTTTTTCCTCACAGTCTATTTGTTTAAAAAGAGTAACTGGGTAGTTTGTTGTGTATAGTTTCCCATTGTCTGAATTTTGTGTCCTCATGTTGTTTTTTTCATGTGTTCCTCTCACCCCTATTTTCTGTAAATTGGCAGTTAAGTTTAGAGGCTTGTTCAGATTCTGTGTTTTTCTGCAAAGACAGTAGGTGGTGGTGAGTACTTCTCTCAGGAGGCGCATGACATCACCATGTCTCTGATGACCATTTCCAAGATCCATCAGCTTTTTGGGGTTGCTCAGGCAGCCTCATCTAGAACAGTCCCCTGTTAGCTCTGTCCTCCGTTAACTCAAAGAGTGAATAAGATGGTAGGTGGAACAAGGCTGTTGCACACAGGAGGAGCTGTTGAAGACGTCGCATCAGCGTGAGCAGGCCACGTTCTGTAAGAGCGAATCTAGTTTGATTTGACCTATTTTCATGGAACAGAGGAGAGGAAAGAGCAGACAGAAAGAGTATGCAGGGCACAGAGAGTGTGAGGCCTACTGTACCAGTCAGGAGTGGGGACCTGGTGGGACTGGGGGCGGAGACGGGCCTTGATGACATGAGGTGGCCATTGTGACTTGGCCTCATGGGCAGAGCAGAGGAGGAAGAGCCAGAAACTAGGTGCGGCATTGCTCTTGGGAAGGGTAAGAAGGCAGACGGTGTGCAGCAGGCTTTGCAGGGACAGAGCCGGTTTTAGTTTTCAACAGTTGAGATTATGAGGTAGCCATCTGTCCCTGGCAGACAGGTTCCAGGGGCAGGTCAGATCGGCAGGCTGGAGGAGAAGCTGGCGGCTGAAGATCTGGCATCACTGATGGAGAGGTGTCTGGCATGACTTGGTGAGGAAGCTTGTGTCACTAGAGGACAGATAGCACTGGGCTCCCAGGGTATGAAGGAGGGCTTCAGGGAGGGAGGGACTTTATGGACCAAAGTGTTGCCAAGAGGTGAAGGGAAATGAGGATTAACAGGAAATCTTTGGATTTTCAGTAATGGAGAAGGGTCCTGGATCCTTAGGAGACTCCGTCTGTTTGGTTGAAAGGAGTGAAGGAGGAGGGAGCCAGCGTCCTGGGATGGGAAGTGGAAGGCCTTAAGGGGCGAGCAGATTTTTTTTTTGTTTTTTGGGTTTTTTTGTAACACAGCAGATTGGGATATTGTCGGAAACATCATTGAGATAGTGAGGAGAAAGATCCATAAAGAAGAAATTGGGAATGCGAGGAGGAAAGAATGGGGCCTGACTGAGGGGCAGGTTGCCTTCTCTTTGTTCCCGTGGAATCTGTTCACACCACCCAGTTAGCTGACTTACCTTTCCTTTACATGTCCCTCCCTTTGCTGAGAGCTCAAGGGAAGCACCTTGCATTGTTCCCCACAGAATCCCCCCTGTCAGACGTGGTGCCAGTGCTAAGGTGTAGCTGTGAATGAATGAAGGAAGATTCATGCTCCAGTGGTTAAGATCACAGGCTCTCCTGTCTGGTAGACTTCAGTTCAAATCTCTGCTCTGTCATCTACTAGCCATTTGGTTTTGGACAAGTCGCTTTACCTGTTCAGGCTTCTGTTTCTTCATGTAAGCATATGGGGATCATAATACTTAGGTTGTGCAGGTAAATAAGATAATTCAGTTAAGTTTCTGCATCTGGCATAGGATAAGAACTTGATACCTGAAAGAACTGGAAATGAACAGAATCATGAATGCAGATTATCTTAGAAGGGGGTGCTTGGTCTCACAAACAGGAAGGCAGGGAGGAACGGCGAGCAGAGTATGCAGGAGCGTAAGTGAGGAGCAGTGGCGTGGGGAGTTGTCTGCTCAGAGGTGAGATGCCCTGTGCTCACCCGGGAGCACTGGAAACCTTACTTCCAAGAGGTATGTGGTCATCACTCTCCAGCCATGATACTTAGTATGTCTTTGTGGTGGACACAGTTGGCCTGGCCACAGAGCTCAGCCAGCTGGTAGACTTAGGAGGACTTAGCCTGTGGTTGGGAGAGTGCTTCTGACTGACAGATCTGGGCCAGATTGAACCCTGGGATCAGCCCATGGGTAGGACCTAGGGAGGCCTTGGGGGCCCTGGAGCACTAGAGAGACTCCGACAGCGGTTTCCACGGGGACAAGGGAATATGAGAGGCTCTCACTGGAGGGGTGTCCTAGGCTCAAGATCTGGGATGTGGAAGGTGTCCAGGGGTGACAGGGTATGTGCTTATTGGAAAATTCCAGGCCATTACAAGACATTGGACAGGACTCGGGGCAGTGTGGCCTTAAACATCATGTCCTCCTCTGTAGTATAAAAACTGATTCCTTAGCCTCCACCTGCCTTGATTTACTCCTGTCTGCATGGTTTACAACCTACTTGAGAAACAGGCATGCATCTGGATAGATGATTGCAGTTTAAATAATGTATGCTTTTAATCATCTAGATTAGCAACTACTAGGATGTTTTTTAAAACATGTATATGATGTCTGTCTTTTCCTCCCTGCATCTCCCCAGTGAAACAGCAGCTCAAAGTTGTCAGGATGATAGAAATGAAAATAATTTACCTTAGATAGAAGTCACTGCTATTGGAATAAGCAGTTCTATGTGTCATTTAGAAACTGGTTGGCTTAGACAAAGGCATGGGGTCCACAGGAGGGTAAAATGAGCCCTACACACATGGAGGGCAAATGGGCAGGAAAATGGGCAGGATGGTACCTTCACAAAGGGAAATGGGCACTGTTGGTTGGATGTCTACCATGTGCCAGCTGCAGCAAGCCCACTTATATGCCTTAGCCTTCTTCTCACCACAAGGACTTGTGTGCCATCCAAGCCTAGAATTCTCAGCATTCCTGATCGTGAGCTGCCACCTAGCATGGCCTGGCTTTTCTCTCCTTCCTAGTGTGAGGCCTTGTCCTTTGTCTACCTGCAGTTGGTGATCCTGAGGAAACCTGAAGGCCAGGCCCAGAGATGGTTCTGTACTCTGTGTCTATTCATCCGTGTATCCCAGAAACACATTTGAGTGTTCAACAAGTGCTGGGCACTTTGCTAGGTGTTGTGACTCAGACGAGACCCTTAGCCTCACAGAGTTTACATCTTTGTGACAGGCATAAATTAATGACTAAATGATAGGTGGTGGATTGAGAGTGGGTCTGCAGTGGGGTGGAACAGGCTTTTCTGCTATGAGCCCTCGTGTTTCTTCCCCTAGGAACGGGCACGCTCTCCTGGCATTCATGTTCTCGCGTCAGGAGGGCAAGTTGAACCGCCAGCAGACCATGGAGCTCGGCCACCACATCCTGAAGGCACATATTTTCAAGGTGAGATGCACACCAGCTTGGGGAAGGGTTTCTTCGTTGTCATTTTGAGGTTTTGCTTTGGAGATTTTAGATGGCACTGTCAGTCATCCGAGAAACACTTTACGCACCTCAGCCCAAATGCAACCTCTTCCCACTTCCCCTCTCCAAAAGCAACCGCTGTTCTGACTCAGCCTGGGCATTTCCTTGCATTTTGCTATAGTTGATTGCTCAAGTGTGTCTCTGAGTGCTGTGGTTAAGTTTTACTTTTTCCTACCTTTAAGTCTCTTTTAAGTTTCTTTTTTATTTAAAGGCTCTACTTTGTTGATTACTTTTTGTTTCCTTGTTACTGATTTGTTTGAGAATCCGAGTTCCCTGGGTGATTTTGTACCACGTGGACTTTCTGACTGTGCGCTTGTTTTTCATGGTGCAGTTTAACACGTTCCTCTTTTTCCTGGGTTTTCTATGATTCAGTAGTTGTATGCAGAGGGTTAATCACTTCAATCATTTTTTACCCCTTTCAGGGTGTCAAGATTGCAGTTCTGAGAGTTTCTTGGCCAGACACGGTGGCTCACACATGTAATCCCAGCACTTTTGGAGGCTTAGGTGGGTGAATCATGAGGTCAAGAGATCAAGACCATCCTGACCAACATGGTGAAACCCCATCTCTACTAAAAATATACAAATTAGCTGGGTGTCGTGGTGCATACCTATATCCCAGCTACTGGGGAGGCCGAGGCGGAGAATCTCTTGAACCTGGGAGGCGGAGGTTGCAGTGAGCCGAGATCATGCCACTGCACTCCAACCTGGTGACAGAGCGAGACTCTGTCTCAAAAAAAAAAGTTTTTTACATCAGGAGGCACAGCATTTGTGCTTGCTTCTCATTTTGTGTTGCCATCAGTTGTTGCTGGTCACTGCCTGGACTCATTCATTTGGTGTTATATCTGGTGATGTGGTTTTTTTTTTTTTGACATGGAGTTGGCCAGGTTGGAGTGCAGTGACACAGTCTCGGTTCACTGCAACCTCTGTCTTCCCAGAGGGAAGCAATTCTCCTGCCTCAGCCTCCCCAGTAGCTGGGATTACAGGTGTGTGCAACAGAGCGAACTGGCAAATTTTTGTATTTTTAGTAGAGACAGGGTTTCACCATATTGGCCTAGCTGGTTTTGAAATCTTGACCTGAGGTAATCTGCCTGCCTTTGCCTCCCAAAGTGCTGGGATCACAGGTGTAACCCACCATGCCTGGACTTTTTTTTTTTTTTTTTAATTGAAGTTTTGCTCTGCTTGCCTAGGCTGGAGGGCAGTGGTGCGATAGATAACAGCTCACTGGGCTCAAGGGATCCTCCCACGTCATTCTCTCCAGTAACTGGGACTACAGGCACCCACCACCATGTGACGCGCAGATGGTGATACTCTGTCATTTATTCTTCCTCTAATTTACTTCCATAAAGAGAAACTCTCTGGCTGGGTGCAGTGGTTCGCACCTGTAATCTTAGAACTTTGGGAGGCCAAGGCATGTGGACCACTTGAGGCTAGGAGTTCGAGACCAGCCTGGGCAACATGGTGAAACCTTGTCTCTACTAAAAATAGAAAAATTAGCTGGGAGTGGTGGCATGTATCTGTAATCCCAGCTACTTGAGAGGCTGAGGCACAAGAATCACTTGAGCCTGGGAGGTGGAGGTTGAAGTGAGCCGAGATTGCACCATTGCACTCCAGCCTGGGTGACACAGGGAGACTCTGACTCAAGGACAAAAAAGAAACTCTGATCTGCCATCTATCTCCCCAGGCACACAGTTAACCTAGCGAAGGCAGGCTGATTCCTTGACCTTGGTTTCAGGTAGTGAAAGCTCGCATGTCCAGGCGTTCTTTGTGTGAGACCCCATGCCTTCCGCTGGTATCTGCACCCTCTGTGGCAGACCCGCTTTCAGAGTGTCCCTGCAGGTGGGAAGGAGACGCTCAGGCAGATTTGTCTCTGATTGTTTCCAGGGCCTCAGTAAGAAGACGGGAATTTCTTCAAGCCATCTCCAAGCACTGTGGATCGGCTACAGCACCGAGGGACTGTCTGCTGCCCTGGCCTCTCTCAGGAATCTCTATACTCCCAATGTGAAGGTGAGCAACCCTCCTGCACAGAGAGGCAGAGACCCAGCCCTGGCCACCTGCTGACTGTTCCTCCAACAGCCCTGCTTCCCTCTTCCCTGGGTGGTGGTGAGAGGACACAGAGGAGCTTCTAATGATGTGCTTTCCTGATCACATAGGCTTGGGCGCTGTATTATTCGTTCTTCCAGAAGTTTAGCTTTTTGGCAGGAAGATGTAGGTGGTCAGGGCTGCTCTGTGCACATATGGTAAATGTTTCTCAGTGGATGTGATAAGGAAACAGTTTACAATGGAAATCAAAGATCAGAGAGATTTCTAGGGAAAATGGATTTTTAAGTGTCCTGGGTTACTAACCTGGACCATCTCTTTCGAGTTCATGGGAAATTAGGCATTGACGAGTAATGCATCGAGATGAGTACATGCAAGAACAATGATCACGGTTTCATGTATGCATATTTCTGCCTATGGAAAGGATATCAGCATGGCCTTCTGTGGAGCAAGAGCTTCTTCACTTTTTGGTCAGTGGCTGTCATGTCATGATGTTCCACTCAGCTTTTTAAGGTAGATTTTTCTTCCTGATTTCATGTAGCCTGGGAATCTAAAGCACACAGAAGCCAAGTAGCCTGCTAAGGCCACAAAGACAGTTAGTGTCCAAGCCTTTCAGCCCCAGGCCCTGATGTGCCTGCTGCCTGTGGAAGCTCTGAGACAGTTTAGTGAGCCCAGGTCTTCCCCCTGAACCACTCACATTGTTTCATCTTTCATTTCAGCTAAGAGTATATCCTTTGGCTTCTCCATAACTATTAAAATTCTATAATCATAAGGAAGAAAGACAAGAGTAAAAATGGCAATATCTGTTTTCATACTTTAATGAATTTCTGGGCATAGAAGTTATTTTAATATGGAGATAAGTAAATGAGGAACATCTGTTGAGTACAAGTTTTTAAGACAGTAAATTTAAACTTGCAACATAATAATGAAATGAGCGTGGCCCTCCTGGAATTATAAACTTTCCTCTTTAACATACATGCGATTTTAAGAGTTAATCATTTTTACCTTGTTTTGTAAAACTCCAGTGTCACCTACATCTACACCATCCCCCAAATTATTTCTGTGATGTGGTTATAGAATCTCAAGTCTTTTCATTATCCTTCTGTTTCTTTTATCTTTCGGTGGGGGGGGGGAAGGTTTTCACAGGATCTTGAACAAATTACAGTAATTTTAAATTATGCATGCAATTAAGGAACTTTTTTTAGAGCGTATTAAATGTTGTCATACAGGAATGAATGTCATTTTGAACAATAATTGCAGTTTGCCACTTTGGTAAATTAAAGTGACTTGTTCTGCGATGATTACTTGATGTATTTTACTTCCAGTGGCATGCCAGCTGTCTCTAACCATGTCACCTCCTATGGCCAGGCTAGGATGGGCCAGCCTGGGCCCTGCTGGCCCACTGGGGTCCCATCCAGTCAGTGGTTTTGTTGTACCATCTCATAGGACTGGTGGCCAGCCACAGACTGTGGCCTCAGGAGGATTCAGGTTGCAAATCTTTGCTCAGCTGATAGCAGAAAGGAGAGGAGAACAGGAGCTAGGCATGGACTTTGGCCTAACTTCCCTTGGCCGGAGATCTAGTCATATCCTGCATCACAGTCAGGCAGGACACGTTTAAAAACAATTGTGCTTGTGTGAGCCTCCAGTGTACTTAGTGGGAATGCTGGCACTGCCCCATGACCACCCTGAACAAGCCTTTTCTGGTCCTCATGATCATTTGCCTTGCATAACCCCCAGCTCCCTTCCTGTTTTTCTGTTTTCATTAAATCCAGAAGTATAGAGATACCACCACTTCCAAGTGTTGTGCAAGAAGGGCTTCTGTGATCATGGTCAGAAAATTTCCATATCGTTGGTGGAAACTCTATAGGATTAATCATTTAAACAGGTTTCTTCAGTGCAATGCAGTCTCAGCCAGGGCAGCTGCCTCTGCCACCTGGCTGCTCTGTGACTGTCATTAGCTTTGTGCTTAGTGCTCAGCCCTGCCTTACTCCCTCTGAGCCTTGGTGTTCTCACCTATAAAGTGGAGACACAAAAGAGCCTGTCTCTTGAGTAATGAGAAACCTACCTGAGATGTTAAAGTTACCGGGAACATGCTTGGCATTAATGATGTTTACATGAGTTGTTATGGTGCTTTGCCTCATCTCTGGAAACAGTGGCTCTGCTATAGGCACCTGGGACTTCTGGATGTGCCAGTTGGTGCTTGTTAACAGGAGCTGCCTACCTTGAGGGTGTGATGGTTGCGGTGACTTACCTCTGTGAGGTGTCCTTGCTGCTCTGTGCTGGTGAACAGCCCAGGGTGGGCATGCTGGGTGACATCGACAGGAGGGCAGATCTCCATCCTGTGCCTTCCAGAGGTCAGGGACCTGAGTTCTTGTCCTTTCTGAAGACTCTATGAAAGTTTGATTATAATAATATCAATTAACGTTTATTTAGCATGTACAGGATGCTGAGTGCCATGCTAAATGCTTAATGTGTATATATATGTATACACACATACACTTTTTTTTAACATATTGATTTTTAATCTTTGCAACCACCAAGTGAAGTGAAATTTTATTGTGAATTTTTCGGATAAGAAAACTAAGGTTTAGGGCAGTTGATAATTGCTCAAAATCACACAGTTGGAAGGGCGCCCGACACTCAGCAAGCCTGTGCTCTGCAGGTGCCTTTATCACTCGATATGTTTACAGCCCTGGCTGCCCGCTGGAATCACCTGGGAGCTCTGGGCATTGCAGCCCCAGCCTCAGTTAAGTCAAAATCTCCAAAGGTGGGGCCAGGGCATTGGAAACTTTCAAGCTCCCAGGTGGTTTGATGTGCATCCAGGTTAAGAACCATAGGTTAGAGAAAGATGATGGAGGGTTAAGTGGTAGAAATACCTACAGCATTACACCCACAAGAGAAACTGTTTTTTCCAAAAGCAGATTAAGTATGAATTGATGACATCTTTAGGAAAGCTCTGCCCTGAGCACATGCCTTCCAGGTAAACTCTTGGAGAAGATTCATCATGGCACTGCAAGTATACCTTCCACCATTATTAGCAAAGACTACCTGTTGGATAGAATGGGGTGGCAAGCTTGCTGTTTTCTTAGGTGGCACCTAAAGCACAGAGAGGTGAAAATTACACAGTAGTTTAGTTTGGAGGCTGGTTGAGAACTCAAATCATTAATCCTTCATCTTTTAGGCTCATGGATCTCAAGAAGGCATGGGGTTGATGGGGGAGGAAAGAATGTAACTGGCTGGCAATATCATCCGGGGAATTTACAAATGGTCCTGCCCGTCCTGTTGTTAGCAGAGTCTGGTGTGTCCATTGGTGGCATTGCATTATTTCTAGATGGGTGTATCTTCTCTACTCCTCTTGCTAAGGACTGGTTTCATCAGCCTTAATAAAATCCTCATGTATTTCTTCAGCATAATCTTCTGTCCACAGTTATCCAAAGGGGTTTCAAAAACACTTTTATTTATTATTTTATTTAATTTATTTTTTTGAGATGGAGTTTCACTCTTGTTGCCCAATGGCACCATCTCGGCTCACTGCAACCTTTGCCTCCTGAGTTCAAGTGGTTCCCTTGCCTCAGCCTCCCCAGTAGCTGGGATTATAGGCGCGTGCCACCATAACCAGCTAATTTTTGTATTTTTAGTAGAGTCTGTGTTTCACTGTATTGGCCAGGCTGGTCTTGAACTCCTGACCTCAGGTGATACACCTACTTCAGCCTCCCAAAGTGTTGGGATTACAAGCACGAGCCACTGCGCCTGGCCACACTTTTATTAATGCTGTAGTATAATACAATCTTAAAATGCTTTT
Source organism: Sapajus apella (assembly GCF_009761245.1). Classification (NCBI taxonomy): domain Eukaryota; kingdom Metazoa; phylum Chordata; class Mammalia; order Primates; family Cebidae; genus Sapajus; species Sapajus apella. The sequence continues at coordinate 22,710,155 of NW_022436958.1, forward strand.
GAGTTAGATTTGAGTTTGGTGGCATATTTAAAAGCAAGCCTGTATAGATCTGTAGAGCAGGCTCGGTGGGGATTAATGAGGTCATTTGCCTGGAGTTGCCCATGAAACAGCAGTGTTAGGACAGGACGGCCTTTTTGATCTCTCATCCATTCCACCATGAGTGCAAGTTGACAACAGGACCGCAGACGCTGGGTTGGTGCTTACCCAGGTCTGACAGACAGTGGTGTCTGTGATGAGGTGAACAGCAGGTTGGTCAGGTGTTCGGCTGGCTCCTCAGGGCCTCCTTGTCACTTGCACATGGCCTGTTCTTCCTTAAATGTAGATAGCAGTCCCAGCAGTGTGAAGAAGTTGGTGTGTGGGCCATCCTTGTCTGTGGAGGGACTCTGTTTGCCTTTCTTCTTTGGGAACTTCTGTGTTGTAGAATCAGTGTCTGGTGCAGTGGACTAAGCAGTAAAGCAGAGTGTGCTGAGAGATGGAGAGGGCTTGGTGCATGCATGGGTGCATGCATGTGGAGGCAGGGGACTCTCTTCCCCCGTATCTTGGCACTGGAGCAGAGCCCTGCAGGAAGCGATCCTTTGGCATCTATAGGTATGGAATGAGCATTCGAGTCAGGGAATTATAAGGGGTAGAGGCCATGAGGCCGTCCCTGCTTGGCACTGTCACAGCACATGCTGGGTCCAGGGTGGCTGCAGTGAGGGAAGGATTCTGCAGAGAAGATCAGAGAGGAAGCTGGAGGCCTGGATCACATGGGGTTCAAGCTTCAGTAGCCAAGACTTCTTCAAATTTGACGTTTGGGGTTCTAACCTCTCGCATGCAATTGTGAGTTATAGTTTCACCACCTGGTAGTATAATTTTCCAGACCCATCTGTTTGTAAATATTCTGTCAGCTACTCTTGTGGACACGTATCACTGAAATACCCTGAATTTTTTATGCCTTGTTGTCTCTCTCTATCTTTTAATGATCCCCATGTGTCTCTAGTCAATAAATGACAGTCTTTGTGGCTTTCACATTTAGTGGACAGCGGGAAGACCTGCCAGGCTTTGGCAGGGGCAGTGATTGATGTGGGTCAGGACCATTAAAGTGAGCCGTTGAAAGAAATGCACTGGACATTTTAATAGCTGTTAGAGGAGCATCATTTTTATCTAATGATCTGGAGATCTGAAAGAAAAGAAATTAGTATACCTAAAATTTGTATATGTTCAGTGATTTTTATTTTAAAATCTATAGATAAAAAGCTTTCCCATACCTAGATCCAAGGAGCTTACTGAGTGGGGGATATAGTTATTAGTGGAAGCAGCACATTGTCTTCTGGCAGTGTCGTGCTGCTGACAGTCCCGAGGCACCTGGACATTTCTGAACTGCTTCTTTTAGTAACATATCCTTGTGAAGAAATAAGTATTTATATTTACTTTTGGCCTTACCTCACTATTAGTTATTTAACACCATGACTACTATTTTCTTCTTTTTACATTTTTATAGAGACAGGGTCTTGCTGTGTTGCCGAGGTTGGTCTCAAACTCCTGGGCTCATGCAGTCCTCCCTCAGCCTCCTAAAATGCTGGGATTACAGCTATGAGCCCCTGCACCCAGACACAATTATTACTTCATTGCCAGGAAAATGAATTTCCTATTTTTGTTTAGGTTAAACAGTGATTTTTCAAAATGTGGTTCCCCAAACCAAGAGTGTCCGTATTAACAGGGAACTCATTAAAAATGTACCACCCAAATACACTGAATCAGTAATCAGGGGCAGGGGCCCAATAATTTACAGTTGCTTACGGTTTTTTTTTTGTTTGTTTTTTTTGTTTTGAGACGGAGTCTCACTCTCTCCCCCAGGCTGGAGTGCAATTATGTGATCTCGGCTCACTGCAACCTCCGCCCCCCCACATTCAAGTGATTGTCCTGTGTCAGCCTCCCAAATGGTATTACAGGTGCCCGCCCCCACACCTGGCTAATTTTTGTATTTTTAGTAGAGATGGGTTTTCACCTTGTTGTCCAGGCTAGTCTCAAACTCCTAACCTCAGGTGATCCGCCCACCTCTGCCTCCCAAAGTGCTGGGATTACAGACGTGAGCCACCGTGCATGGCCATTTGTTTAGTTTATTTTTATTTTTAATTGCAGTTAAGAAACACAAAAGGAAATTTACCATCTTAATCATTTTTAAGTCTGCAATTCAGTAGTGTTAACAGTGTTCCCATTGTTGTTCAATAGATCTCCAGTACTTTCCATATTGCAGAATTAAAACTCTGTATCCCTTACGTGACAACTCTCATTTCCCCCTGTGCCCAGGTCTAGAAACCTTCATTCTGCTCTCTGTATGAGTTTGACTATGGCATATACCTCATAAGTGGTATCACACAGCATTTGTATTTTGTGACTGGCTTGTTTTACCTATTTCACTTCCCCCAAGGTTTACCTGTGTTGTCACATATGGCAAGATTTTCTCCCTTTATAAGTCTGAATAGTAATCCATTGCATGTTCACGTACCACATTTTCGTCATCCACTGATGAACACTGAGGTTGTGTCTACCTCTTGGATATTGTGAATAATGCTGCAATTAACATGAATGTGCAAATATGCCTTTGAGATCCTGCTTTCAGTTCTTTTCTATATAATACCCAGAAGTGGGATGGCTGGATCACATGGACATTCTATTGTTGTTTTGTTTTTAATTAAATTTTTTTTGAAAACTTGACAGGCTGCAGTGCAGCAGGCTGCTCACAAATGTGTTCATAGTGCACTACGGCCTCAAATTCTGGCCCCAGGAGATCCTCCCACCTCAGCTTCCTGAGTAGCTGGGATTCCAGGCACATGCCTGGGGCAGTAGTTCTATTTTTAATCTTTTGAGGAACCGTCTTACTGTTTCCCAGTAAGCTACATTATTTTACATTCCCACCAATGAGAATGTGCATTGTTAATATATTCCCAGGTGATACTGATGCACATTCATGTTTGAGAACCACTGGATTAAAATTATACTGAAAATTGAGGATACTGCCAATTTCCACAAATGTTCAGATGACGTATATATATATATGTGTGACAATCTTGTTGGGGGACCTTGTCCAACAGGTGAGCCGTCTCCTGATTTTGGGAGGGGCCAATGTGAACTACAGGACAGAAGTGTTAAATAATGCCCCAATCCTGTGCGTCCAGTCTCACCTTGGCCACGAGGAAGTTGTCACTCTGCTCCTGGAATTCGGTGCCTGCCTGAACGGAACGTCGGAGAACGGCATGACTGCCCTCTGTTACGCAGCAGCCGCCGGCCACATGAAGCTGGTGTGTCTGCTGACCAAGAAGGGAGCGAGGGTAAGAGGCAGCCTGCCTTTGAGGGAGGCTGGGGTAGGGAAATGGCTGCATCTCGTTGCTAGAGTTGTTATCTGCTGGCCCAGACTCTCTTGTCTCTCGAACCACAGCATACACAGAAAGGGCAGGGCTGCAGGGATCAGTCACTTTTGTAATGTGCCTGACTGGGGCAACCTTAGAGAGGTGTGTTTTGCTCATACACAGCTACTCTGCTTAACGTTGTCCAGGGGAAGCAGAGTTCCACGGAGACCCTGGCTCCTAGCCACATGAGGAGGGCCAGCCTTTAAAAACCCTGCAAGTATCGATCTAGAAAGCACTGAGATTGGTTAAGTGTTTGCTTTTTTTCCTCCTCTCTTCTTATCCCATTTTATGTCTTTTTAAAACAGTAAGATGAGTTCCATGGGTCTTTGAAGCCATGTGCCTGAGCTGCAGGAACTAGATTACCTGGAATCTTCATCTTTCTACTTGCCAGCTCTAGGGTGTTGGGCAAGTTATTGATCCTATGTGTCTCAGGCTTCTTATCTGTAAAATGGGCATAACAGCAGTCCCTACCACAGGGCCGTTGTATAAGCATTCAGTCATATATAAAATAAGCATGTATTGCTATATAAGTTACTCTAGAGCTGTCAGCTTTTTTCTTTTTTGACAGAGTCTGGCTCTGTCACTCAGTCTTGAGTGCAGTGGCACAGTCTCAGCTCACTGTAACCTCCACCTTCCAGGTTTAAGTGATTCTCCTGCCTCAGCCTCTGAGTAGCTGGGACTACAGGTGTGCACCACCATGCGTGGTTAATGTTTGTATTTTTAGTACAGACAGGGTTTCACCATGTTGGCCAGGCTGGTCTCAAACTCCTGACCTCATGTGATCTGCATGCCTTGGGCTCCCAAGCTGTTGGGATTATAAGCATGAGCCACTGCATCTGGCCAGGAATTGTCAGCTTTAATAGGGTAAATGAGAATGATATTGAGCTCACTGTAAACTCTAGGTTTACTAGGAGCAATTTTTTGGGAAATGTGCCTTTTGAATATCAGTAGACATAACCTGCTACTTATCTTTTATCTTTTAATTAGGATATTTAAAATTCACAAATATTAGGCTTATAACAGCTATGGGAGCTTTATTTTTCTCTCTCAAAAATCCAACATTTGGGACTTAAAAACTCCAGTTCATAGAGAAGGGAAATATGTGGCTAAGCCTTTGGGGTGGGTACATTACTGCTGCACATCACCGCACCTCCATTTCCGGACTCCGGCTGTGCTTTACATTGTATTCTGAGGCCAGCAGGCCTCCCCCATCACAGCTGAAAGCTCTGGAGTAGGAGGCTGAGTGCTGTGTCACCGGGCTCTGGCAAAGCCTGTAGTGAGGGTGCAGGGCGTCCCCAGAGCTGGTAGTCATGCAAGGCTAGGCCCTCGGCTCCTCTCCCAGCCCCCGTACTCTGGGGTTTAGACAGGACAAGAAGGGCTGCCTGCTGCCTTTGGGCCTTGAGGAGGAGGTGTGTGGCACTCACTTTTTCTGGCTAGCTGGCCTGCCCTGACTTTGTGGCCACCCCTCTTACTTGCCAGCATGCCTAGGCCACCGGCCTGCATGAGGCCTCCTTCCCAATAAGATGCCCCTCGGACCCCCTTCCTGCTCTTTCACACTCAGCTGTTTTTCCACATCCCTCCCTTTCTCTGGATCTCCTAGGTCAGTGACCACAGTGTGGCTCTACTCCCCCTAAATTATAGCTCGTCACAGCAGATTTAGAATGCACCACCTGGCAACCAAAGCTGGGAAGCACAGGGCCTTGTCCAAGGTTTTGGTCTGTGTCTCCATACATGCTCGCAAGAGAGTTAGGATCTTTGTGTAGTTTGCTGCAGGGACATAGGATAAGGAGGATGTTTTGCGACCCTGAGTCTTGCAAAGGGAATCTGAGGCCTGGAATGGTACATTCGTTACCGCCTGGAAGTTAATCCAGACTAAGGTTCCATGTACTCCAGAAAAACAAGTTTGAATGTGAACTCCACATATGCTTACAGGGAGTAGGGTTTGCACACAGTTAGGTGGTGCATCCATGTGCTCGTAGGCAAAGTGATGCTCAATCGTACCCTTCCCCTACTCCTGCCTCTAGGTGGACCACTTGGATAAGAAGGGCCAGTGCGCGCTTGTCCACAGTGCTCTACGGGGCCATGGTGACATTCTCCAGTACCTGCTGACCTGTGAGTGGTCGCCAGGTCCTCCCCAGCCAGGCGCCCTGAGGAAGAGCCACGCCCTGCAGCAGGCACTGACCGCAGCTGCCAGCATGGGTCACAGCTCGGTGAGTAGGGCAGGGGCTTTCCTCCTGGGAAGCTAGAAGCTGTAGCCCAGCAGGTCGATTGACACACTGAAGGGCTGAAAGAACGAGGATTCCAAGAACTAGCAGGTGGTGCTGACCACCTGCAGTAGAAGGTCTTTGATGGGCATCACATCCTTCCCGTGAGTGACAGTGCACAATCCCGTGCGCACGTGATGGGGACAGGCAGACTTATTCTGTGGGAGGCCTTTCGATGTCATTCACTCTCAGCTCTTCCTCACGTTTCTCCTCCTTCCCTGCTCTGCCCTCTAGCCCTGCTGTTTTACATTTTTTCCCCTTTGATTCATTCTTCTTTCCTTGTGTTCTTTTAACAATAATCACATAGAATCCTGATTCTAAAATCGTTCCTGAGTATTTGAAGGATTTTTAAAAATAGAGCTTTAATGCTTCGATAGCACGTAAGAATGCTTGTCATTTGCAGCTCCTCCACTGAATGAAAACTCCATGCAGCAGTTAAATAGAGCATTTATTTCTGACAGATGTTGGTATTCCTCAGTTTGAAGATTTAATTGTCACCTCCTGACCTGTGTGTCTTGGCTTTCTTTGTCTGTGAATATAATAATGTTTTACGTGCTCCCTCCTATGTATTTCTCACTCTCAATTATCTTGAGGCAATTAGAGGTGCCAGTATTTGGTAGGATTCTTTTTCCAAAATGACTTGAGTAAATTTCAGCGTGAAGCTGCCTGGCCAACTTGGGCATTCAAAACTCATGGGCGGACACTCACACAAGCATGAAATAGTGGCTGGCTAATTTCTGGCATTTAAAACATTAAAAGCACATAGATATATACACAGAGATACTGTCAAACACACATGAAAATGTAGATGTTTTCCATTTTTCAAGTGTGAAAAATCATCCTTGGGAGGACCATGAATGCCGTAGGAATGACCTTTGTCTCACTCATGCTAACCCCCTTATTTTAAAGCTGGTTGGGAGGAAATGCTGAGTGAAAACCACCTCAGCACAGCCAGTAGTGTGAAAAAAGCGGGGTTTGTTCACCATGAGACTTGAAGGGCTTATTAGTTTCCTAACTCTGTTATCACATATGGCCACAAAGCTGGTGGCTTAAAGCAGCGCACAATTACTCTGACAGCTCTGGAAGTCAGAAGTGTAAAACCACACTATCAGGAGGCCAAGCCTGCCTTCTGAAGGCTCTAGGGGAGAACCTGTCTCCTTGCTTTCTCTCGCTTCTTGAAGCCCCTTGTATTTTTTTTAGCTCGTGGCCCCTTCCTCCATCTCCAGAGCGCCCCACTTTCACCTTAGCCTCTGTCATCTCTTCTCCTCTGCCCTCTGACCTGGACTCCTCCTATCCCTTTAAAGAGGATGGTTGTGATTGATTAGATCAGGTGTGTATCAGACATAAACCTTGATAATGTGAGGTAATCACCCCATTTCAAGATTCATAATCACATCTGCAATTCCTCTTTGCCTTATAAGGTCGCATTCACAGGCTCTGGGGGTTGGGATGTAGACATCTTTGGGGGTCATCATACAGCCCTCCCCCCCCCCCCCGCAAGGAGTGCGGGCTAGGAGACCAGAAGGTGACGGTGTCATGTTCGCCCATTGCTCGCTGTTGTTGCTCAGGGTGAACGCCGGCTCGGGTCCAGGGCACAGAGGCTTCGTCTCCCTGCACACCAGCCTTCCTGCCTCCATACCTGTGACCTGACCTCTTTGACAGGGAGAGTCCCATAAGGGAAAAGAATAATGCTTCCAGTAGAAAATGTATTTGAACAATACTTTGTAAAAATTTTGATTGAAGAAGGCATATATCACCTTGTTTTCCTTTCTTGTGAAAAATTGATTCACTATCTTCTGGTGATTTATGCGGAAACTGCACTTCATGTGATCTGCCATGTCCTTTGTTGATTAGGCTGGCATATTTGGGTCATGTTAGAATTCATTAGAATTCTGAGTACCTAGTAATCCTGAACAATGTTGCTGAAATTCACTGAGATTTTTTAAAATTATTCTCCAACTGAAAGTGTGAATAGCATATGAATTATGCTTGAAAACAGTTTTCATTATATTTTTCTCTCGTGCAGCGTGAGATAATAATGGTTAAAAAACAACACACTCTCTCCTTTGATGCATGGGCTGTAATAAGCACCTCTTGCTATGAGAACTCATTAAATCACCTTGCCACTTCTGACAGGTGGTCCAGTGCTTGCTGGGGATGGAGAAGGAACATGAAGTAGAAGTCAATGGCACCGACACGTTGTGGGGAGAAACAGGTAATTAGATTGCTACTCCTTATAGTCTGGGGCAGTCTGCTTGATGTTTTAGCTGCATTTTGGCCTAATTGTCTTAAAAATGAATGATGTATGTAGTCTTATTTTTATTTTATCACAGGCATTTTAAGTTTAGAGCTTCTTGAACTTTCTAAATGAGTAGCAAAACTTCACTAGAAGCATAAGATTTTATTTTTTAAAGCAATTCTATTAACTGATTATTTTGAATTAGACTAACAGTTGCCAGGCATCTGATGAATGTCACGTGGAAGTCCTTAAGTAAGGTGATGTTTTCTGGTTTGCCAAATCTCACACCTCTAACCAATGTGATCTTCCTGTGACCTGTGCACGGTGAGCCAGGCATGAACTTCCATCCCCATTCTCACATGAATCAAAGGTGGCTCAGCGCAGAAGTCAGTGGCCTGCCCTGCCCTGTATAGAATGAGGGTAAAACTCAGCCTCGTGGGGTCTCCTTACCATACCGAATGCAAGCCATCAAGTCGTTTCCATTGGTCTTTAAAGTGAGAAGAAGCCTGGGATGAGCACATCCTGGTGAAGATTTGAGTTGGTTGCTTGTGAGACTAAATCAGTAATTCTGCTTTCCAGTTTTCCATGTGACTGGATTAGCGTTAGAAATCTAAGACTTTAAATTATGAGCTGTTTTTAAGTAGATGTCACCAAAAGTGTTTAATATGAATTTGCAGGTTATGTTTCTGTGTGTGTACCTGTATATATGATTTCCATTTCTCTTGCACAGATTTATTTCCAAATGCTCCTAAATTATTTCCTAACAAGCCAAATGGTGATGTGGCAAGCTTATTAGATAGCTCACCCTAGGGGAAAGCCGCAGAGCCTCACTTCCTGGCAGGAGTGCAAGCCTGCCCTTCAGAGCCTCACAGCTGTTTGTTCCATCTCCTTTGTGGGCCCAAAAGAGGAGCTGGGTGTGCTTCCAGGTGTAGACAAAGTACAGAATTCCGGAGTTGGATTATGTCTACGGATAAAAGTATGTGGATTGAAATACTGCATAATTACTTATGGAATCCTTCCCTTACCCTTTTAAATAGCGTAGGCTGCTCCATAATTTGGTGAAAGAAAAGTTTCCATGTGATGGAATTTGATAGTGGGCAGCAGCATTGCTGAGTGGATAAGAGCATGACTACTGACAGCCAGAAGGTCCAAATCCCTGTTCTTTCATTGTCTAGTGATAAGAGCTTCTTGGGACCCTTGTGCTTAGACATTCCGATTCACTAGGGGGAAAGCCCAAGGTTGGATTTTCTGAACAGGCATCCCAAATCATTTTAGGGGACTCCTAGCTCCCTGCAAAGCTGTCTGGAAAGGCTGACAGAGTGACACACAGTGAGTGGTACCCACGAAGATGATGGACATCAGGTTTAGCAGCCGTGACATCACATACTTAGCTCAGATGAGAATTTCTGACCTTTAATATTCAAGATGACTTTTTCATTTGGAAGAAAATTCCAGAGAACGGCTGACTTCTGAAGGCTTTTTGTGAGCTCTCTTCTCTCGATGACCAGTCCTGAATTGCATTATCCTCCCGCCTTGAGAATCTGCCTCTCAGCTGATAGCTAAAGAGACACATGAGAAACGACAGACTTCCCATCAGCCTTTATCTTCTTTTTTTAAACAATACTCATTTATTGGCTCACAGTTTATCTAGATTAGAATTCTTGGCACAGTTTGGCTGGATTCTCTACTTCAGTACCTTACCAGGCATCTAATTAGGTATTGGCTGTGGCTGTGTTCTCGTCAGAGACTCCACTGGGGAAAGACCCAATTCCAAACTCTCAGCTGTTGGCAGAATTCAACTCCTTGTGGTTGTCCCTCGGGTCTTAATGAAAAGGTAAACAGTAACTCAGCCCCTCCCTCCTTCCAAAGCCTCACGCATGACCTTCAGACCACTTGGCAACCTAGGAAGCAGTTCACACTCTTCCTCACCAGGCATTGGGGTGAATTTTATTGGGCAAGAGTGAGACACTTGTCAAAATTTAAACCAAGAAGAGGCAAGCTAAGTGCTGTTTTTCAGGCTTAGAGAGCCCAGTGGTTCTCTGTGGACTGCATGTCAACAAAATCAGCCTTGCTTTCTGTGCATTTTTCTGTCTGGTACCTTTCTCTTGTGGTCCTTCAAAGACAACCACTATTGTCTACTGCCCCAAGCCCTCCTACTTTCCAGATCTGCGTTTGTCAGAAAAATACCTTGAAATCTTGCAGGGGGTTTCAGCTGAGAGGACATTTGCAAATATGGGTCTTTACACAAATGTATACTGCATGCCCTAGAATGTGACATCCATGTTTGGGATTTGGCCACATGGGGTCTCTTACCAACCCTAAATGTGGGAGTGATGGCAGATGAGGCATCGTACAGAGAACCAAAGGTCTTGGTAAGGATCATGTGAGTGAATGGGTTAGCTCACAGTCCTCGTTCTTACCAGGAGAACCAGGACTCATCTGGTTCTCACCAGGAGAATCTTATCTGTCCCTAGCCACAGCACAAGGATAGGATCCCAAGAGTGATACCTATCTGGGATGTGGGAAGGTGGTAGAAAAACTGGAAGCTTGGTGAGGATAACACCATTCATTATTTCTTTTGAAACCTTAAGTATGTTACCCAAGTCTGTTCAGCATAGATTTAGCTGTGAACAGCTTGGCTTTAAAATGCTAGCTGATGAGGTGACAAGGCAGAGCTTCCTCCTCTGTTTTGACTCACCTGCTGCCTTTGAAAGGCCTGTGGTTTCCACCCCCGTTAGGAGGACAGCTGCCTGCCCATCTCTTCTCCACCATTGCCAGAGCCAGTGGCAGAGGCGCTAAATTCATGCACAGATTCCTCCTTCAGTTTTCTGCCAGGAAAGCCTTGCAATCCAGTGAATCTGTTCCACATGGCAGAAGCGTGGCTGTCGTGCCTGTTGCTGATTGGAAGCAGTGGGTTCTTGGTAAGGTAGAATGATGGCCACTAGCCAGGGAACAGCAGGCCCGTGGAGGTCCCCCTCACTCAGGCCATCGGTGTGGTGGCATCAGGCACAGGGGCAGCCCTCCACTCTCAGCCCTGCACACATCTCCCTGCTGGTGACCCTGAGTCAACAGATGCCATCACAGAAGTAGGTGGCTCCTATGTTAGGTTGAAGAAGACAAGAAAATGTACAATAGAATTTTATGACATTCATAAAAAATGGGAACAGTATTTAGTTTGGAGGTTTATTGCAGTAAACCCACAACCTTTAGAAAACTTGCAGGCTGTCTCTACTGGTTTTGGAGAGCAGAGGGCTTGACTTGTATTAAGTTTCTGTTTTCACCAGCATCTGGGACCATTTGCTTTTTGTGTGTCCAGTGTTTAGGGACCAGCCATTCAAAACTCAGCTCTGTAGTTCCAGTAGCCCTCGAGGTGTCCCTCTCCCCACCTGCATCCTCCCCACCCCAGAAACAAAGGTCTCCAATGGAGAATAAGAAGTAGTGTGACACATTCATCAGAAGAAAGCTCAGAGCAGATGATGAATGCCTGTACCTAACAGCACCACCCTGAGGCTGCCAAGGCCCTTGGCTTGGTGACATTCACAGACTCGGTCAGTGTCTGTTGTGTAGTTTCTGGGCAGCCTAAAACATGGTGAGAACCCACCAGATGCTTATGGCATCTGTTTCCGGCATTCCACAGCTGTGAGAAGTCCATGCTGCCTCCCACAAAGTTCTGGCTACACTGAGTTACTGTCTCCATGTCAGTATTTGCTGTGAATTTAGCTCAAGCCGAAATGACCAGAAATACTTAGCTGGTGACCTCATGCTGCTGTGGATTGGCAGAAGGACTGTGTCTTCAAGTCACAGGCCACTCTCAAGTATGTGAGCCTACTTATGGGCTTCTGGTTAGAACCTTGCACTGAAGAGAACAGAGGCCCTTCTACTCCAGCACTTGCCATGCGGGTGGATGGGCCAGCCTCACCCCTCTCCACTCCATTGGCTCACTCTGCAGTTTCCTTCGTAGGACTTATCATTGGTACATCTTATTTCATAGGCTTATTCTGTGTGGCTTCTTTGATAGAAGGCTGCTTCTCCCAAGTTTTTTGAGACAGGGTCTCACTCTGTCACCCATGTTGGAGTGCAGTGGCACAATCCTGGCTCACTGTAGCCTCTGCCTCTCCAGGCTCAGGGGATCCTGCCACCTTTTCCTCCCAAGTAGCTGGGACTACAGGCATTAGCCACCCCATCTGGCTAAACTTTGTATTTTTTGTAGAGATATAAAAAATGGGGATCCGCCATGTTGCCCAGGCTGGTCTCAAACTCCTGGGCTCAAGCAGTCCTCCTGACTCAGCCTCCCAAAGTGCTGAGATTACAGGCATGAGCCACCATACCCAGCCAGTCATAGGCTTTATGAGGGCAGAAATTTCCCTGTCTCTTGTGCTCACTTTCGTGTATGGCAACTGTCCGTTCTAGTGCTGCCCAATAGAACTTTCTGTAGTGATGGAAGTGGTGTCTGTTTTGTCCAGCATGGTAGCTGCTAGCCACATGTGGCTATTGAGTACTTGAAATGTGACGTGTGCAACTGAGGAACAACACTTTAAAATCTTACCTTAATTTATCTAAATTACATGCGATGGGTAGCCACCAAATTGGACAGCGCAGGTATAGCCCAGTGCTTGTTACATAGGTATTGACCAAGTGGACAAGTGGATTTAAAGGAAACAAGGCCATATCATTTTGAGGGAGGGAGATGCTCACTTGGAGAATAATTTGGGAGAAATACCTGTGGTTGGAGGGGGAGGAGTAAGGGACCTGTTCACTCATAACGACCCAGTATCCTAATTTCTTGGTGTTCTAGTGCAGACGATACTCTGCTGGACTCCAGGATGGCTCAGATCCTCTCGCCATGTCTTCGGTGCAGCACCTGTGCTGAGGGCACTGTGGGCCGCTGGATTGGATCTTTGGGAACACAGCTATTAGCAGCCAAGCTTGGTGTGGGCACAGCCCCATCTGTGCTCTCTTCAGCCTGGGTGTGCTGTGCCCTCATGCTGGGCTCTGACAGCCGTCCCGCCCTGCCGTAGTTACCCCTCGGAGGTCCTTCATGCATATAAGACTCCAGTGGCTCCCCAAGGCTGCTTTTCCCTAATTTCTGGAAGGGGATGCCCTATCAGAGTTAGTTAAAAGTCTGACCGAAATACTTTATGTGAAGTGTTACTTTATGTTAACTCCGTACCGTTTTAATTGTTGAATACTTTCCAGAAGAGTTAAGTCAGGTAAATAATTTTTATTTCCAAAGCTGCTATTTGCCCCTGCTCCTAAGATGGGGAGATCTTCTCCGCTGTGAATTGAATGGACTGCTTAGCTGCATCGCTGGCCTCCCTTTGTGTAGCCCATGGCAGCAGTTCCGCTCAGCATGTGTGCTCACTTTAGTTCACTGTTTGCTAATTCTGGATGGAATTTTGGACAGAACCTGGCTCCCTCTGGATCTTGAGTCTCAGGCAGCGCCCTGCAGCTGGGGTGGGTGTTTCCAGGCCCCTTGGGGGCATGGTTTTCGCACCTGTTTCCAAATTGGGCTGTGAAGCTGGGTCCTGTTGTATTTGAAACTTTGTTGATTTAAGTTTCCATGGGACTGCTTTCCTTTCCCCTTTTGTGGTTACTTTGGCCTCTGTTACATGGGCCCTCAGGGCATGGATGGTGGGCTTCCTGCCTCCAAGTCCGCCCCAGAACACAGGGAGCTAGATGCCTTATTACTTATGGTGTAAAAACTACCCATTCTTCATTTGAATTTACCTTAGGTGTTTTGGAGAGAAGAGGGGCTATTTGGTAAGAATTTAAAACAAATGTCAAAACTACTGGGTTGAGCATTGCAGTCACATATACAGTCATGCCCCACATAATGATATTTCTGTCAGCTATGGACTGCATGTGGGAAGCTGTTCCTATACAGTACTGTGTCTTTACCTTTTCTATGTTGCTGTGTTTAGTCACACAGGTTCCACCATGTTACAGCTGCCTACAGTATCCAGTACAGTAACAGGGGATACAGGTTAGCAGTTTAGGAGCAAGAGGCTGTCCCATGTAACCTAGACGTGTGTAGGCTACACCATCGAGGTTCTTGTAAGTCCCCATGTTACACATAGGGTGGTTAGCACAATGATAGAATCACCTAATGATGCATTTCTCAGGGTGCATCCCTGTCATTGATGATGCGTGGCCTTTCTCAGGAAGTATCCTCATTTGGTGAGGCATGCAGATCTCAGGACAGAATTTCAGGTGAGAAATTGGAAGGAAAGAGTTTTCCCACGTCTTGTTGGGGCATGTGGAGGGTATGCGTTACATGGAACACAAATGGAGTATCCTGTAGAGAAAACTGTGACTTGCTGTTGTACACTGAAGATACTGGATTTTTCAGAGGTCCTGAGCATCTCACCACTAATGGTTTTGGAAAATCTTTATCAAGGCATTCCTTCCTCTGCAAGCGTTTGTTCTAAGAAGGTTCAGTAAGGTGAGTGGGCATGGAAATCCAGGCTGCTGTCAGTTGAAATTGTCCACACCATAACAGCATGATGGGGAGTAAGCCAGTACCCTCCAGGGTGCGTGGGAGGGACAGCCTAGGATCCTGAAAAGAGCGAGATGGGGTGGGGGTGACCCTGTGCCCTGTTAGGGGAGGGACAAAGTGGGGTTACCAACATGGAAGGGGTAACCCAGGGCTCTGGATCGGAGGAGGATGGGCACAAAGGGGGGTCCCCCAAACAGTGGAGGCAGATGGGGGATCAAAACTGAGAGGGCTGGGTTTGTCCACACCCTGGCCTCCTGGTTTTGCCCCTGATGTGGGTGGGTTCCAGAGACCACTCCTCTCTGCAGAGAGCAAGAGGGGTCAGGTCAGCGTGTCCCCACCCTGTAAGGCAGGCTTAGTGGCCAGAAGTGAGCAGGTAGAAAACCCAGGAATTGGCCCCTTGACTACCTTCATCAAGCTGTTCTTGCTGTACAGAGTCCATTTTTCTAGTGAGTGATTCCTGAATAGTTAATAAAAAACAAAACACTTCTGCCTTCAACAGAAAAAACATATTCATTCATATTTTGGGAAAGACTGCACTCCCACAGAAAAATCATCCTTGTTTCTTTCAAATTCTTGAAATGATACTTGGATTATTTCTGTGTTCTTGAGGCCAGATGTGAGATTGTGTCAAATGCTTTTGTGGAAATGCCCCCTTTTACACTGAGGCCTCATGTGGTGCTGGCACATAACCAAGTCCTCAGCACAAATTTAGCCTTTACCGAGAGGAGAGAGAACGTTAGCCTGCTTTAGTTCATTTGGTATGTAACCCAGCCTTCCAAACGTGAACATTCTCAGCACACTGTAGAAATGACAGCTGTCCAAAGGTGTCCTCTTCTCATGGATTCTTAGAAGAACAGTCTGTATGAAAGATGGCTTATGTTGTTTATGTTTTAGGAAATTAGTTTTAAATTTAGGTTACATTAGTTATAGCTCACACATTATTCCTCAAAGGATTTGAAGAGGCTTATGTGAAAGGATGCCAATAAGAACTTTAAAACACTGAGTCAGGAATAGGACATGAGGAACTGCACAAGCATTCGTGCCATGACATACTAAATTGAGCTACTACTGTGGCCGTGGAATGCCATGTGGCCAGAATTAGAGGGGAACACAATCCTTGTAGACTATTTTTATTGCCCATGGGAGAAATCGCAGCAGTTCCTTAGGAAAAGAAAAGCACTTGCTGGTACTTTTGTTCTGAACAACACTCATAGAAAGCTGATGCCCTGTTTTTAAAGGCGACCTCCTGGAGGCAGCAGTGTAGGAGCTAAGAACTCAGGCTTAGCCACACTCCTACTAGCTGTGGGACCTTAAGCAAATTGTTTGATTTCTCTGGGGCTTTTCTCATCTGTAACAGAGAACTAAAGAGTAGTCCTTCCTCATAGAGGTTGATTGTGTTCAACGAACTTATGAATATGAGGGGCCAAGAGCATCGTGTAGGAAGCCTTGACAATGGCATGGCATGTTATTTAAGGCTGATAGCATCTTCCTATTTTGATCAAGAGCATGACTTCAGGTCCATTCAGTTGCTGGGGTTAAATTTCTGACTCTGATGCTTATTCCCTTTGTGATTTGGGGCAGATGATGTAACCCCTGCGACTCAGTTACCTCAACTCAGTGACATGGACATCATAATGACATCTGGTTCAAAAGGTTCGTAAGATTAAATGAGAATCCACCCAGGGTATTTTGCACAGTTCTCAGCAGTTGATACGTGTTCATTAAATGCTATGTATTCTCAGGGTTGTGATAAATTAATATTATAATATGTTAATGTATGCTATACGTTTGTCAGTTGAGTATTTAAATGGATATATAAGTGATCAAATCTTCAATTACTTTGCAATTACTTTGGAAGATGGAATCATAATTGAGGGGTGGAAAAGAATTTTGGTCACACATGTGAAGTCGTGTTCACAGGTGCAGTTACACATTTTATTTTTTAAAAGAACTTGGCAATTTGAGGTTCCTGTTTAATCTTTAATCCACACACTGACTGACAGTGTTTTTACAGTAGAATTTGTAACATGGTCAGGAGTGTTCTGGTTCCCCAGACTTGGGTTCTGCCCTGTATTCACCTCCCATAGGTAGCTCAGTGGAAATGGGGTCATGTCTGTCGGCAGAGGGGGCCGGTTTCTCCATGATGCTTGGCTGCCGCCTGTTGCCTTATAACACGGAATCCCCGTGCTTGGCCCCAGCCAGGCTTTCTCTGCAGGCCGCATCGTGGCGGTTGGGAGATAGCCCTCCTGGAAGAGTTTTGCCAAATGGGAAACAGTAAGGAACATGTTGGAAATCGCAACTTACTAAATTCGTGCATGGGATAGTTCTGAGAGATGAGTCCTTAGGCAATTTGATCATTGTGCGAGCATCCTTGAGTGTACTTACACAAGCCAGGATGGCACAGCCTGTTGCTCCCAGGCTCCAAGCCTGTACAGCATACTGCTATACTGAATACTGTAGGCAGCTATAATGCAGAGGTAAGTACTTGTGTATCTGAACATGCCTCAACACAGAGAAGGCAGAAAAATATCGTATTACCATCTTGTGAGACCACTGTGCTGTTGTATACACAGTCCGTCGCTGACTGAAACATCGTCACACAGCGCATGACTGTACCTGGGCAGTGCTGACTTCCCGTTTGTGAGGTCACTGAGCAGCAGGGCCCTGGCCTGCAGAAGTTTCATTTGAGGCTGACAGTGTTGGTGGCTTGTCCCAGACCCCAGGACCAGGGGCGTTCGTCTCCCAGTGCAAGTACAGTTTTCTGAAAGAGCATCTTGATTACGTTTCATTTTATCCTTTACATTGTTGAGGATTAGGTTAGATAACTACCTGGTCTTTGTAGCAGTGAAGAATTTAGAGCTCTTGGAAAGTATGTTCTTCTGTCTAATGGAAGCCCTCCCCTCCCTTAGAGACAAGAGGAAATGCCTAACAAAGAACAAAGCAAGGCTATGAAATTTGGCTTCTATTAGCTTAATTCTATTTCTAGAAGGTAGGGGGAGGCACAATGCCTGGCTTTTTGGGAAGGGATTGCTGCTTTCAGCCAGAGGACTTGGGGGCCGGCTTCCCCAAAGCCCTCCGTGTGACAATCAAGCTCCCAGTGGCAGCAAAGCAAGCCTGCCTCCATGTAGCCACTTAGAGTCAGTTACAAAGGCGGGTGGGGAGTAATTCCTAGAGTTAAAAAATCATAAAATCCCTCATTACATTTTATCATTGAGATAAAGTAGCTGAGAAATGTGCAGTGTTTCAGGCACACTCTTTCCTAGTGGTCTCTGCCTTTACAGTTGAGCAGGGTGTGGCCATCGGGCCTGCAGCTGAGGGTCAGGCATCACTGCTTTCATCGCTTCTCACGGTTCTCACGTTGGCTACAATTAGATGACATTTATGAGAACCCTGCTGCTTTCCATTAATGATGACACTTTCATTTTTTTCATTTTCCACTCATTTTTATAAAATATGGGAGAGGCTGGGATAATAAGTAAATTGCATACATGAACACAAGTATGCAAGCAGAGCCCAGCCACCCTGCCCTGCTCGCAGCACCCTCTCAGCCAGCATGAAGTGGGTTCCGCAGTTGCAAGCTGTTCTCCGGAGGCACTCAGCTCCAGCTTGGAGAATGGTTTTCATACATCCGTGGGTAATGTATGAAAAGGTCATAGTCTGCCCAGCAGGGAGCTGCCTCTGTGTGCACTGACCCTGCCGCCCTTCTCTCCAAGCCCCCAGGTTGGGTCCAAAAGCAAATGTAGGTGGGAATGTGGACCCATTGTTGTGAACTGAAAGCCAAGCCATCCTGAGCCTGGGTAGCACACCCCGTGAATTTGAGTGACAGATCTGTTATAAAATTTTATGAATGGCCCTGTTTGTGGAATGACTGTGTCCCTGGCAAGTTGACAGTCAAGTTTTTTGCAAATCAAATCTTTTCCTGGAGAATTTTAATATGTGAAAGATTCCTGCAAACCATCCATTTTATGGTGCTCTATCTCACTGCTATTTCCAATACATTCAGATTGTTATCAGTCAGGTTGTTCTTAAGATGAACGTCTGCCATTTACAAACCTGCGTGCATTCTCAAGACAGGACAGTGTTGCTGAGGTAAAATTATTCAGACCATCAGAGAATATGTACTTTCATGGGAATCTAATTTACAAATGCCATCTTGTTAAGGATTTTGCAACTAGAAGAAATTGTGTCCAATTTGAGTCCTAAAAAGTGCCATCTGTTTGTGTTGATTTTAGAGCTCCCATTTCATACTGTCTTTTTTTCTCCTTCATCTTTGTATTTGATTGCCAGAAGGCAAGATACTGCCCATTGCAAGGCATCCTCTTCTCCTGCCCTCTCCCCTGCTCTCTTCTCCTTCTGGTCAGGCAGATTGCATTAACCCTCACTGGAGCCTGCCCGGCGGCACTGGAGGTCTGTCTGCCTTTGCAGCAGAATAGCTGGAATTCCTGAGCATAGTTTAGCCATGGTTCTGTTTGCTTAAGTGTGTGGCTGGCTATTATTCAGGCTCTCCTGTTTCCGTATATGGCATCTGTAAGTCCCAGTGGCTGCTGAAACTTGAGATAATCCTAAACCTCAGGAGTTTGCAGTGATGGCCCCAGAATATTCAATCTGCATAGAAAAAGGAAAACACAGATCTAGTCGTCTGTCTGCATCCTTTGTAAACAAGAGCCTCGTCAGGAATTTGTGTGTAGAAGGTGATCGTTTTTAAGCCTGAGCAAAGTCTACCTGTGCTTACAGGTCTTTAGTTGCATCAAGAGGAAGTCACCAAATGCATAGCAAGGGTCGTGAAGGAAAGGAGGAGGACAGGGTCCAATCCAGCTGCCATGCCCGGGGTGGCGTGCTTGCCCCTTGTCAGTTGCTTCTACTCGTGGCTTCCCTGACGCCTCTGTGAAACCCAAGTCCCTATTTTTAGTGCAGGACTGCCATTTCAGATGTGCTGCTGTTGCAAAAATTCAGTAGCAGCTGCAAAAGAAATCCTGATTTAAAGGCCCTGCTTATAATGGAGATGAAATGTGTTTACGAAATAAAAGAACACAATGCTGTGGTGGATCAGCTGCTTCAGATCTCATCAAGTGCAAGAGTCGTATGTCTATTCCTTTGCATGGAGTCCTGCATTTACCTGGGCCCTGCCTCTGCCTGGAGCCCATGTGTCTTTGTTTTGATTCATTCCTTCTGGTCAGTTACAACTGGGGAGAGGAGGAAGAGGAGTTGTTCCTTGCCTGGAGGAAAATTGCCTAGCAGCAGCAGATCTAGGTAGTGGCTTAATACCCACACCTTCTAGCACAAGAATCACACGTTTTCAGGGTCATGATCAGATCAAGCCAGATAATGTATATGTAGGGGAGGAAGAAATCACTTTATCCCTACCCTAAACAGTTCTTGGAACAGACTGCAGCAATGAAAGACAGATGAACACAAGGAAAACAAACAAGTTGAATAGCAGGTATATCTCTAGTATTCATGGTAGATACCCAGAGAAATGAGTCAGTGTCCAAGAGGTGGCTTAGATTTTAAGCTTAAAGCCATCAGCCCTGAAACAAAGATAAATGGTGTGGGGAAGACCAGTTATGGGGAGGTACCCAAGAAAAGCAGTTACCAAGGGTAAGGTTTGTGAGCCAGATTCTCCATTGATAGAAGTCTCTAGTGATGTACTTGTCCTTCTCTTCTTGGTATAGAAAGGAAGACACCCTTCCAAATGGAGATTTTCCTTTATAGACAGAAATTTGTCTTACAAGAGAATAATTTCTGCTCTGTTCTTGGAATATCTCCTGTGTCTGCAGTCTCTCAAAATAATCAGCTCAAGATCTTTATGCAAAAAGGCATATTTGGGGTGGCGTATTCTGGTGTCTTAAAATAGAAAAGTACCCGAGCCTTATGTTAGTAGGAATCATTAGCGTTATCATGATAGGAAGAGACTACAGCTGGGATTCCCGAGACAGCAGGGACCAGACCTGGTTTGTGTAGATTCTCAGAGTACAGATGGGATTACCTTGGACCCTGGTTTCCAAACTTTTTATGTATGAAACGCCCCCCAACCCACCTCTGTCTCGGTGTGTTGGTATGTAAAACTGAGATAAATACCATTAACAGAATGGTAAATAAATAAATGGTAAATACCATTCTGTTAATGGTATTTATCTCAGTTTTACATACCGATGTGTTGTAACCGAGTATGCGAAATCACCACTGAGACAAAGACTAGGCTAAATTACAGGGTCTTTATTGCTGGCGGCCACGGAGGACTCGAGTCTCTCTAACTCATGGCCCTGAAAGGAGGATGTCAAGACCTTTTATGCCCGTAAACCACCTCCTAGGCGGGGGTGGGGGCGAGGGGCTTTGGACATTCTGAGTGCCAGGGGACTTTGGACATTCCGATTGTTACTGAAGTGGTTCACAGAAGTCAAGATAGCGTTAGTTTACACATTGTCTGGGTAGGGTGGAAATTACAGACCATAGTTACTTAATACAAGTCTTAAAATGGCACAGGGGCCAAAATGGTGTTGGTTTGGACTGCTTGCCTGTCACATTTGGGTTACAGAGAGCAGTTTCAATGGAAAGCCAAGGTATGGTCGAGGTATGCAGTTTATGGGGCATTTACCATGTCACAGCACACTGAGATTAAGTTTAAATGTCTCCTCAGTAAGGGCAATGGGCCTGTTTGCATAACACAGATATGAATGGTACCTGCAGTCCAGATCAGCTGTAGTATCCCTGCCCTTCGATGTTTTGTTCTGTTGCGCTGTCTTGAGAGAATCCACTTTCATCCAGATCAGTGATGCAGATGGCAATTGTTGTTAAGAACAGCTCTTCCTGTAGCTGAGAAATTATCTGACTAGAAAGATGACAGGAAAAACACTGTTATCAAGACTGCCCAGTGATAAGTTACTTTGGGCACCCACGGTAACACGCTGGTCCCCAAGGTATTAGAATTTAGTAATAGCGGCCAGGCACGGTGGCACACACCTATAATCCCAGGATTTTGGGAGGCTGAGGTGGGTGGATCACCTGAGGTCAGGAGTTCCAGACCAGCCTGGCCAACATAGTGAAACCCTGTCTCGAATAAAAATGTGAAAATTAGGCCGGGCTTGGTGGCTCACTCCTATAATCCCAGCACTTTGGGAGGCCGAGGCAGGTGGTTCACCTGAGGTCAGGAGTTCGAGACCAGCCTGGCCAACGTGGTGAAAGCCCGTCTCTACCAAAAATACAAAAATTAGCTGGGCATGGTCACACGTGCTTATAATTCCAGCTACTCGGAAGGCTAAGGCAGGAGAATTGCTTGAACCTGGGAGGCAGAAGTTGCAGTGAGCCAAGATCATGCCACTGCACTCCAGCCTGGGTGATAGAGCAAAATTTAGTCTCCAAAATGTGTGTGTGTGTGTGTCTGTCTATAAATAAAATTAGCTGGGCATGGTGGCTCGTGCCTGTAATCCCAGCTACTCAGGAGGCTGAGGCAGGAGAATCGCTTGAACCCGGGAGGTGGACATTGCAGTGAACCAAGATTGCACCACTACATTCCAGCCCGGGCGACAGAGAGATCCTGTTTCAAAAAAAAAAAAAAGTCAGTAACAGCAAATGTGGTGGTGGCGGAGGGTATTGAGTTTATTACAAAATTTTAAATAAGATAAATTTTAAAAGTGAAATTAGAACTAAGTATTTGTGGAAGTTTGGCCTCTTCATTACTCTGGTCAGGCTCAACTCCTTAGCTTTCTGCATGGGGAAACTGAGGCTCGCAGACCTTGAGGATTTGCCAAGGTCACATGTAGCAACTAGGACAAGAACATGTCTTCAGTTGTGTTGTCCTGTGTTACCTTCTGGACCTCGGGACTCCAGAGCTGAGCAGTCCCTCACCTTCTGAGACCTGGGCTTAGATGTTCAGCAGGCAAGCCAGGTCCTGCCCTTGCTAATCGGAAGCCCACAGGTGACCCTCTCCAGAGATGACTGTTGCAGCACTCTGCTTTTGAACTATGCATGAACAAAGTCTTCCATATGTTTTCTTTGGGGTTTGGTTTCTTTGAATCCTTGTTAAGTTTGTGAGACAGACTTAGTCACGTTTAGCTGCATGGTGTTTATTTGTTAGATGTGTAGTGTTCTGCTGATTGACTGTGCCACTTTCTCGAAGCCTGCTGCTGCTGCTGATGATGATGATGATGATTATGGTTGTTTGGGTTACTTGCAGCCTGGGGTGCTGTGAGCATTTTTGCACATGTTTCTGGTGTACCCTGAGAGTGCCTGCAGGGTGCATCTCTGCAGGTGGGTTGCTGGGTGTGGGGATACACCTGTCTTCAACTTACTCGTCGCGTCAGCCTGTTTTCCAGAGCAGCCGCCGTGCGCCCTTCCACTAGCAGGGTGTGAACTTTCCTGTTGTTCCGCATCCATTTCTTGTTACTAACGAGGCTAGGCGCTTTGCATAGGCTCCCTGGCGTGTGGACCACACCTTTTGAAGGCCTGTTCCTGCGTTGCCCATTTTCAGTCTGAAAGGTCTGTCTGCCTGACTTGTAAGAACACTACCCTATTCTGGAACCTGGAAATGTATAGTTCGAGGCTGTATTTAGAAACAGAGTCATCCCAGGCACGTACTGGGAATAGAGCCAGGGTGCCACACTCTCCCTCCCTCCAGAGGAGCAGCCATCCTTGCCACTCAGCCCCTTCCTGGCCGCTGGTCCCGCTGAAGAGCTGATCTTCCTGACCTGGGGTTGTTTCTGCCACTTCCTCCGTCCTCCTCTCTAGACAGTGATTCCCATGATGAGCAGAAGCAAGTCTTCGAACTACACCCCCTGTTTATCACCCCCAAATTAAGAATCTGACAGTGGGAGGCCCAGGCTGATGGGAGGGTGTTGTGAGTACCCTGCCTTGTTGTCCTCTCTCCCTGCATGCCATTTTCTTTCATCCTTAGCTGATTTCCCACAGCACCGCCACGACAATGGGCCAGCGTGTTCACTCAGGCCCTCTACAGTGGGATCTGCTTTTTTCTTTCTTGACTTCCTTACTTACTTATTAATTAATTAATTCATTCATTCATTCACACACCCCTGCTGGCAGGAATTCTTTCTTGTCTTTCTTAACCCTGAATCTTGACGTATTAGAGATTCTTTAATAAGGGAGGAATGACGTGCACTCTAGACGGCCTCAGTGATTATTCTTCTTGAATGAAATTTTGTGATTGTAGGGTAAGAGGCCATACTGGACAATAACACCAACCTTTGTTTGTGTTGCACTGTATTCTGGTTATCTCTTCTTGTGAAAAACAAAAACAAAACTTAACTACTTCTGAATCTACAGTTTGGTCTGGGCATTGTGGGGATGGCTCATTTCTGCTCACATGGCTTTACCAGGGCAGCTTGACCTAGGTAAAGCATGACCTAGGTAAAGGGGATCCCCTTCCAGGGTAGCACATGCATGTGGCTTGACGGCTGGTGCTGGCTATCTGCTGGGAGCCCATCTGGAACTGGCAGCCTTGCCCAGGCCTCAGTTCTTCTCTCTGGGGGTCTTGCCACAGGACTGCTTAGGCTTCCTCTCAACATGGCATCTGGGCTCCAAGAAAGAGTGCTCAAGGAAGTGCAAGAAGCCTATCTCTTAGGACTTGGGCCTTGACACTTGCAAAGAATTGGTTCTGCTGTGTTCTGTTGGTCAAAGCTGTCACAGAGCCCTTGCAGGTTCCGTGGGGGAGGACACATAGACCCCCACCTCCTACTGGGAGAGAGAACTGTCAAAGAATTTCTGGCCATCTGTGCTCCACCACACACTAACAGATGTGACTTTCCTTTAGCCCTGACTGCTGCCGCAGGAAGAGGGAAGCTGGAGATCTGTGAGCTGCTGCTGGGGCATGGAGCTGCTGTGTCACGGACAAACAGGAGAGGAGTCCCACCTTTGTTTTGTGCAGCACGTCAGGGGCATTGGCAGGTACCCAGGGGGCCCCTGAATGCTTCAGAAGCTATGAGTGGGGATGGAATTTACTACTGCCCAGCTCCCATGAGACCACATGCAGCTTCCCTGAGCCTGCCTGTTCCCCATCCTTGGCTTCTGCCGTGCCATCGGGACTGCTTGATAGAGGCACACATTTGACAGGATAACACCGTCAGCCACACAGGCTGGGGAGCAAGGCTGCTCGAAGCTGAGCTATCCAGGTCAGAGACATAGGCACTGGAGGAAGTGGAGTGGGTAGACTCACCATGATAACAGGAGGCTTGCACTAACATATGTGTTGTTGCTGCTGTTGTTTTGTGATGCATTTGTCCAACATACTTGGAAGAAGAGCAGTTCTGTTGTGCTCTTTGGAAAAGGAAATGTTTCCCTGTGGTCCTGCACTGATCCAGGCTGGTTTGTTTTCCGTTGTTGTGGTTCATTCGAGAGGGCAGGGAATCCTTGTTTCTTCATTTCATAAACAATGACCGCATACCTGCCCCACGCCTAGCACCAGGTTACACATACACTATGAACACAAAGGATATTATGAATATTACAAAGAAGAAATTTCTAGACCAAAGTTTTGGTCATGGAGTTGTGTCTCTGCCCATGCCTGCTACCTCCCTTGGTAGGAGCTATGAGTACTTCCTGCCAGGATTCTTCTCTCCATTCCATTCCTAAGAGCTTGGTTTGTACCATCTGTTCCCTGTCACCCTCACTGCTTCAGCCTGATGCTCTGGCTAATACTCTCCTTGCCCCACTGTTTCCTAAGCCACGGGGAAGTTTGGAAAGCATTCCTTAGCAGATAAAGAGCAAGAAGGCAGTGGGAATGTGTCACCTCCTGTTGCCGTGGCAATGTAACAAGTGATGCACTGGGGAAAACTTGCGCTAAGCTATGGCTGAAGCAGTTCCCACTGGGATGGGGTTTATGGGAGACCCCTGTCTGGTTTTCTAGTTTTTATTTCCCCAGCCTTATGACCATGCACAGTTGAAAGGCATATTTCTAAGGCTGAAAATCTCCTGCAGGGAGCTTTGCTAAAAGTTGCTTTCCCTGAAAGGCATTCCGTCCACCAATGCTGCATCCTAGGAAAGTCTGTGGCTTGGGTGCGTGGTGGGCGAGCTTCTTTCTGTGCCCTCCTCCTGCCCAGCACTCCACTGTAGGTACTTAGTTGTCTTCAGTGCCTGTGGGGGACCCCATGACCACTGCTCAGCCCCCTGAGTTATGCTTCATTCTCCCACCTCCCTGTGGCTGTCTTGTCCTTGTGGGTTGTGCTTGGCATCCCTCCTCCCCCAGATTACCACTTCTGTCTGGTATGTGTATGTTTAGCAGAAACAGCAATGAATTGGGCCTGATAAAAGCATATATTTTGGAAAAGATTCTGTTCAAAGGAATACAGAGGAAAGCTTTTCCAGCCCCCATGGTTCACACAACTTAGGGATTTTTAAAGGGAAGTCATTTGACTATTTTTAAAGGTCAAGAAACCTGTCTGGGTATAGCAGGTGTGATTGAAAAGGCAGCAGAAGGATGGTAATTCTGAGTGTCCCTTCCAGATTGTTAGACTGCTGTTGGAACGCGGCTGTGACGTGAACCTAAGTGACAAGCAAGGCCGGACGCCCCTCATGGTGGCTGCTTGTGAAGGGCACTTGAACACCGTGGAATTCCTTCTTTCAAAAGGTAGCAACGTGATGCCCTCAAAGGTTTCTTTTGGACGGACACAGAGAAGTTTAGCAGAACCATTCAGTGCTTTCTGATTCAAATTCTTAATTTTCTGTTATGGAAATTTTCTCACACACACAGAAGAAAGAATAGCCAACACAGCCACATGCCCAGCATTCCCCTGCAGCAGCAGTGACCATTCTGCCAGCCCATCTGGCTGGTGTCACCCTTCACAGGGCTTCACTGACACTTGGTTCTGGCCAGGTATTCTGCAGTTGTGAAACAGTTTGCTTTCTGGCTTTGTCATCTCATAAGGTTCATGTTCTATGAATGCGCTTTCCTTTCAGGTGCTGTCCTTTCTTCTCTAGACAAAGAGGGTCTGTCAGCATTAAGCTGGGCTTGTTTGAAAGGTCACAGGGCAGTGGTCCAGTATCTGGTTGAAGAAGGAGCTGCGATAGACCAGACAGACAAGAATGGCCGCACACCCCTGGACCTGGCCGCCTTCTATGGTGATGCTGAGACAGTGAGTACCAGCAGGTGTCCCTCCCTCCACCTGCATTGGAAAGAAACCCCAGCAACTGAACAGCTCTAGGGTCTTCATGAGGTTGTGTCTCCGTGTCGTGTGTGTGTGTGTGTGTGTGTGTGTGTGTGTGTGTGTGTGTGTTTTGTCAGGGATTTTTCATTTTTCACTAATTCTGTGACATGCAGTCTATTTGAGGACTTAAGATTTTAGTCAAATCGTAAAAGTTTAAAAATAGCTGCTTACAAACAGCACATACAACAGACACATAAGTGAATGTGTACACATGTGCCTATGAGGCTTTCTCAGTCATCCATATAAATAAAACTTTTGCATAGATCATTTAGAAACTACTTTTATATATGGTAAGTGACTAATCAAATGACTACCTGTTTTTTTTCTACATTGTTTTGTTTTTAATCTATTATTATTTTTCTGAGATTAAGTCTTGCTGTCTTGCCCATACTGGAGTGCTGTGGTGCGATCTCAGCTCACTGCAACCTCTGCCTCCGAGGTTCAAGCAATTCTCCTGCCTCAGCTTCCCAAGTAGCTGGGATTATAGGCATTTGCATCACCACGCCCAGGTAATTTTTGTATTTTTATTAGAGACAGGGTTTCACTATGTTGGTCAGGCTGGTCTCGAACTCCTGACCTCGTGATCCTCCTGCGTTGGCCTCCCAAAGTACTGGGATTACAGGCATGAGCCATTGCACCTGGCCTATTATTAATTTTTGAGGCAGAGTCTTACTCTGTCACCCAGGCTGGAGTGCAGTGGCGTGATCACTATGGTTTTGTTTTCCTCATCTCAAGAGATCCTCCCTCCTCAACCTCCTGAATAGCTGGGATTATAGGTATGTAGCACCACACCTGGCTAATTTTTTATAGAGACAGGGTTTCGCCATGTTGCCCAGGCTGGTCTCGAACTGCTGGGCTCAAGTGATCTTCCCACCTTGCCTTCTAGAAGTGTTAGGATTACAGGCATGAGCCACCATGCCCAGCCAAAGTTTTATTTTTAATTGGCAAATGATTGTGTATATTTATGGGGCACAATGTGATGTTTTGATACAAGTATACATTGTGGAATGATCAAATCAGGCTGATTAACATATGCATCCCTCAAATATTATTTCTTTTCGGTGACAGCATTTAAGATCCCTTTTAGCTATTTTGAAATAAGCAATACGTTATTGGCCAGGCATGGTGGCCCACACCTGTAATCCCAGCACTTTGGGATGCCAAAGCAGTCGGGTCACTTGAGGTCAGGAGTTCAGGACCAGCCTGACCAACATGGTGAAACTCTGTCTCTACTAATAATACAAAAATTAGCCGGGCATGGTGACGGGCACCTATAATCCCAGCTACTCGGGAGGCTGAGGCACAAGAATTGCTTGAACTCAGGAGGTGGAGGTTGCAGTGAGCCAAGATCGTACTACCAGACTCCAGCCTGGGCAACAGAATGAGACCCGGTCTCAAAAAAAAAAAAAAAGGTATTGTTAACTCTAGTCACAGTGCTGTACAGTAGATCACCGGAACTTATTCCTCCTGTCTGAGTCTTCATACCCTTTGACCAATGCCTCCCTGTTCCCCATGTCTGTCTCCCAGCCTGTAGTAACCACTTTTCTACTCTCTGCTTCTGTGAGTTCAACTTGTTTAGGTTCCACATGTAAATGAGATCATGCTGTCTTTCTGAGCCTGGCTTATTTCACTTAGCATAATGTCCTTCAGGTTGATCCACATCGCAGCAAATGACAGGATTTCCTTCTTTTAAAGCCTGAATAGTATTTCATGATGTACATATACTGGTTGTTTTTAAAGTGATACAGCGTTGCCTAAAAATATGGAAAGCTTTGGGCACTATCTTTATCTCTTTGCCAAATGCTGGTGTCTAATCAAGGTGTGAGAGAATAAAACCTTGATAAACAGAACTGTGAAATATCTCTCAGGGCAGAAACTGTGACTTTGTCAGGCTCCACGCCCCAGGCATCCAGCAGGTGCCAGAGGAATAGTCAGCTTCCAATAGTTCAATACGTCTAACGGGAGGACTAGCTGGAGAGACAGGTGCTTGCAGACCTGGCAGTGGAAGCTGTGGCCCTGCATGTGTGTGCTTGGGGCTTTTAGAAGGCAGTGCTGTCAGGGTTAAATGGTATCAACTTCCTGTACCTTGTAAACTCTACTTCATGTCAATTTACAAAAACATATCCAACTAAATCTCACATGTCTACACTTATTTTTCAGCTACCTCCCCAAACTCTGCAGTTTATCATAAGTAGAGAAGAGTGAAGGAACTTAGCATTCTAACATTATTTTTTTAATATCGTGGCAAAAATACATAGCATAAAATTTATCCTTAATCATTTCAAAGCATAGAGTTCAGTAGTTGAAGCATATTCACAACCAGTATGCAGAACTTTTCATCTTGCAAAGGTGAAACTGTATTTGTTACAACTCTCCACCTCCCCCAGCCCATCACAACCACCACTCTACTTTCTGTCTCTGAGCTTTTTACCCCTTTAGATATCTCATGTAAGTGGAATCATAGAGTTTTTGTCTTTTTGTGACCAGCTTATTTCACTTACCATAATGTCCTCCAGGTTCACCCATGTTGAAGCTTGTGTTAGAATAGCGTTTCCTTCCTTTTTAAGGATGAATAATGCTCCATTGTACATATATATCACGTGTTGTTTAGTCATCTGTCACTGGACACTTAGGTTGCTTCTATGTTTTTTGCTACTGTAAATAATGCTGCTGTGAATGTGGGTGTCCAAGTATTTCTTCAGGACTCTGCTTTCAGTTCTTTGGGGTATATATCCAGAAGCAGAATCTGTGGCTCACACAGTGATTGTGTTTTTAATTTTTTGATGAACTGCCCTATTGTTTTTCCACAGCTGCTGCACCATTTTACATTCACACCACAGTGCACAAGGGTTCCAGAATTTCTCCACATTGTCACCAATACTTATTTGTTTGTTTGTTTGTTTGAAATGGAGTCTTGCTCTGTCACCCAGGCTGGAGTGCAGTGGCTGGATTTCAACTCACTGCAACCTCTGCCTCCTGGATTCAAGCGATTCTCCTGCTTCAGCCTCCTGAGTGACTAGAGGAAGACATGTGCCACCACCTCTGGCTTATTTTCGTATTTTTAGTAGAGACAAGATTTCGCCATGTTGGACAGGCTGGTCGCAAACTCTTGAGCCCACCTTGGGCTCCCAAAGTGCTTGGATTACAGGCGTGAGCCACTGCACCCAGCCAATACTTGCTTTTTTGGTAGTAGCCATCGTAATGGGTGTGAGCTGAACATCTTCTCATATGCTTGTTGGCCACTCACCTATCATCTCTGTAGAAATCTATTCAAGTCCTTTGCCCATTCTAAAATGAGGTTATTTGGGTTTTGTAGTTGAGTTGTAGTTCTTTATATAGATAGTAACCCCTCTAGTTAGTGTCATTGAATAGTGGGGTGGATGATAGGAAGCATGTCTTTTTTTTTTTTTTTTCTTTTTCCTTTGTGTGTGTGTGTGTGTGAGTGTGTGTGTGAGAGATAAAGTTTAGCTCTGCCGCCCAGGCTGGAGTGCAATGGCACGATCTCTGCTCACTGCAGCCTCTACCTCACAAGTTCAGGCAGTTTTCTGCCTCAGCCTCCCAAGTAGCTGGGATTACAGGCGCCCACCACCACGCTCGGCTAATTTTTTGTTGTTGTTGTTGTTGTATTTTTAGTAGAGATGGGGTTTCACCACCTTGGCCAGGCTGATCCTGAACTCCTGACCTCGTGATCCACCCGCCTTGGTCTCCCAAAGTGCTGAGATTACAGGTGTGAGCCACTGTACCCAGCTGGAAGCATATCTTTTCAGATCCACATGAAAACCTAAAATGGCTACAGGCTTCTTTTCCAGTAAATGGAGAAATTAGAGTGGCCACAGTGGTTCTTCCTCTTGTTTCCTGTTTAGTTTAAGTGACAGCTATTTTATCACATCAAATTAGTCTTTGTACCGTGGTATCAAACTTGCCATTTTTACTTTCCCAATTTCCTTCAAATCTCTTTGATAATTATATACTTGGATCTGTCTGGTCCCAAGCCGCCCATCTTCACAGTCTGCCATGGCCAGGTTGTGTGGGTCTGAGTATTTCTAAAGTCACCACTGCTGTGGCCTGCTCACTTGTTGGAGCTCATTCTACAAGTCTGCTGCTTAATTCCATTGGAGATGTAGAGGTGACTGTGTCCAGTCTCTGTGGCCTGGGAAGTGGTGTGAGAGACAGATTGAGCATGTGTGCACACATGCACCTGTGGCAGCGTGTGCCCTGCTTTTTTCATCACTGACAGCAAAACCTCTTCAGCAGGGAAGGGTCTAGCTGTGGATCGCAGCTCCTCTTCTCTGTTTCGTGTCCACTTCATTTCTGTTCTACGATCCTTACTAGGCAGAGGCATTTCAAATGAGAGTAAAGCTAAGACTGCCCATCCTAAATCCACGTATGCCCCTGAACTCCTGCCCCCAGTTGCTGCTAAGGCCTCTGCTATCCCTGCAGGTGCTGTACCTGGTGGAGAAGGGAGCCGTGATCGAGCATGTGGACCACAGTGGGATGCGGCCCTTGGACAGAGCCATCGGCTGCCGGAACACATCCGTGGTCGTGGCGCTACTCAGAAAGGGAGCCAAATTAGGTCAGTGAGCACTGCCTCCATTGAGCAGGAGGAGGGGTTAGCTCCCGACTGTAGGAGCTTAGAGAGCATAGAGTGACCCTGCGCCCAGGTTAGGAAGTAAGATGTCAGATGTTTGCAGATCTCTCTCAGTCTCACCTCAGTCTTACTTAATCACCATCATCCACAGTGTGTAAGTAGCTCACAGTGTTTCTGCGGGGGTGGAAAGCAGAGGCTGGTGTTGAAGGACAGTCTGGAGTGGTGAGTGTCAATGGCCAGGAGCCACATCTGAGAGCAGTTGGCTCAGCACCTCACTGTGGGGTGGGGCCGGGCGGTGCTGCTGAAAGGTCCCCAGGTAACTGAGCAGCACCCCACGCTCAGCCACTGTTCTAGAGCTGCCAGTCAGCTACGTGGGGAAATGGCCGCCGCAGCAAGTTTCCGTGAAGAAGTAATACTTGAGGATCGTGTCGGGGCCCCTGAGTAGGGAAAGCCCTTTCCACATGACTGGCTTTGACACAACACACTGTTCCAAATGTGGGAGGGTCACTGTTTTTGGTTAGATGTATGCGGCCCTTGGTCAGGAGCAGCTCTGGGCGGAGCACTGTGGTGAAAATGCTATTCACTAATACTGTCAAGCAGTGAATAGTGCCAGGAACTATCCAAGCAGTTTCACCCTCTGCCTTCGTCTCCACCACAGCCCTGAAATTCTCCGTGACAGTCCCATGATTTTACAGATGAGGAAACCAAGGCACAGAGCAGCTAAATGGCTTTCCCCAGGACTGCCACATGGTACTCGCTGTGGGAACCTAGAAGGCTGACTTGGGGGCTGTGCTCTTTAGCACTCTTCCCATGGTGTCCCGAGAGCTCAGGCAGGGGTTAGAGAGGTTGTGGCCGAGCTGTAGGGTAGGAGACAGAAGCCAAGACATCTGGGAGTAGAGTGTGGTGACGCACAACGCAGGGACCTGGTGCTAAGCCCACATGCCTGCACGGTGACCACTGCGTGAACTGAGGAGATTATGCTGGGGCCTCCTTTGATCAATTTTTCCCACATTCCACTTGGAAGGGAGGGATGGGTCTTCACTGCTCAGATACCTGTTTCTCTCATTACTTTTTTCAGTAAAATAGCAAGGACAGATTTGAGCACCCAGGTCAGTGGGAGAGGATTAGCGGCTGAGCCTCACTGGCATCCTGCCCCTCCCTCACGGCATTGTGGTCCTTGCAGCGGGCTTGTGCTGGTGCTCACCTCCAGCTGTGGGGCCACGGAGGAATTGGTATCCTTTCCCTGGGGCCTCTGAAGTGCCTCTGAATGCGTGTTTGTTTTGCAGGAAATGCTGCTTGGGCGATGGCCACTTCCAAACCTGATATCTTGATTATACTTTTACAGAAATTAATGGAGGAAGGAAATGTGATGTACAAAGTAAGTGGGGCCGCCCTTTTCTTTGCCTCAGAGCGCCCTCTTAATTGGGTATATAATGGCCATAGCTGTGCTACTGCACAGAATCCATGTACGAGAAGTACCAAGGGGTGGCTGGGTCCAGTGGCTCACGCCTGTAATCACAGCACTTTGGGAAGTCCAGGTGGGTGGATCACCTGAGGCCAGGAATTCCAGACCAACCTTGCCAATATGGCAAAACACCGTCTCTACCAAAAATACAACAATTACCAGGGCACCTGTAATCCCAGCTACTCGGGAGGCTGAGACAGGAGAATTGCTTGAACCTAGGAGGTGGAGGTTGCAGTGAGCTGAGATGGCACCACTGCACTCTACTGCACTCTAGCCTCAGCAACAGAGCAAGACTCAGTCTCAAAAAAAAAAAAGATGCCAAGAGGTGCTGACCTGGCCTCACGCCCTTGGTTGGCTTAATATCTTTCCGGCAGAATCTTAAAGGTAGAAAACACCTCTGTTTGTGTCTGAGAGCCATTATTTCTGAGCTAATCCTTGAGGTTGTAGTGGTGGCCTACTGCCTGAAGCCATGGCATGAAGCCAAGTCACCTTTAGGTCAACTGAACGCCATAGAGGATGTTCCTCAGCCCTTCATGTTCTGAGTTAAGACCGCCACACTGAGGCACAGTGATGAGGCATAGGAGGGGAACACCCAGCAGTCATGTCCAGAAGAAAAGGCTCGCTCCATCTCCTGAGCCTTTCCTGTCTAATGAATGTCTGGAATTTGAAACCGTTTTTAGAGATACACTTAATACACTTAATACAGTCAAGTAATACCTCAGTTATTCAGGAGACTGAATTAATTTATTTTCCCTCAAAAATGGAAATATGATTTACAGATCAATAAACTGCACTTTAAATTTTTCCAAATAAGACATCAATTTAGCTCAGAGGTCAGTAAACTTATTTTTAAAGGCCAGACAGTAATGTTTCAGGCTCTACAGACTGTGTGGCCTCTGTCACAACTCTCCAGTTCTGCTGTAGGGGTAAAAAGCAGCCACAGAGAACACAGAGCGAATGAACAAAGCTGTGGCCCAATAAAACTTTATTTGTAAACACAGGTGGCCAGCAGACTTGGCCTCCAAGCCATGGTTTGCCAGCCCCTGGTTTAGATAGATATGCAGGCCATTTGCATAGGTCACTATTCTTTGCAGTTCTGTGATTAGACAGAATTAAAAGATTATTGGGGAAAAACTAGATTATGACCATGTTAATCCTTTTTACTGTTAGGCAGCTGTACTTGCTATGTTGTAGATTTTTTCCTTTTCATTTTTTAAAATAGTAACAAATAAATAGGTAATATAGCATGACCCAGCAGGGTTCCTGGCTTGGAATCAGTTTGAAATTGAGTTGAGAGTGTGTACTGTTGTGGCCTTGAAGTGCTTTTAATATGGATTTTGGTAGGCAATTATGTTAGAAATACAAAGCCATTTTCAACAGGCTTCATACCCACTGTGCAATGGGACTGACTGAGCAAATGGATTTTTTAGCTTTGAAAATGATGTGTGGTGCTGTTCTGCTTTTTAAAGCCCATGTTTTAGTTCCTCTTGAAAGAAAAATTATTATTCTGCAACAAGCTCTCTAGGTCTATCTACAAGATACCACTTGTCCTAGGAATGGGATCAGTTTTTCATCTGATTTCTATTACACTTAGCATTAAAATGTCTTTAGATGTGAGATCATTCTTGAAATAATTTTCAAAAATACATACCAGAAGATATCTGATCCATTAAGATTGATAGTTACCAATTTAGCAGTTTACAGACACCTTATTATAAAACCGGCTTCTTTCTCACTGTGGAATCACAGGCTGCAGGTGCATGTGAGGACAGTGAAGCCCGTGTGCGTCAGCCCAGTTAGTGAACTAGCTCCCATCTTGACACTGACTCGGATTGCTTTCAATGATCATGGGTTTGCAGGGGGGGAAGAAACTCCCCAGGGTGTTCCGGGTGTGGGAGATTATTCATCTTAGAGCCTCTGAAAAAGGACAAATGTTTGTGATTTTTGAATCCTAGAAAGGGAAGATGAAAGAGGCAGCCCAGAGGTACCAGTATGCCTTAAGGAAGTTTCCTCGAGAAGGAGTCGGAGAGGACATGAGACCCTTCAACGAATTAAGGGTTTCCCTCTATCTCAGTTTGTCTCGATGCCGAAGAAAAACAAACGTAAGCTGTGCCCCTTTATTCCAACCCAGTCCTCCAGCAGCAGAGCCCTTCCCCAGCGGTGAAGCCCAGCCCTTCTCGGACCCAGTCCTGAGCCCTCCTCGGACCCAGTCCTGAGCCCTCCTGTCCGATTTGCTTGCACATTGATGCGAACCTGGCATGTGGGAAACGGCTCCTATCAGTGACCCACTCCCCTGACAGTGTTGAAGGAATCCACTTGGGTTTCATTTCCTTGGCCTCAGTGATGAGAAGCAAATGCAGACAGCTCCTCTGCAGCTTCCCAACAGTGATGCTGCCGGCACTGCCATCCCCGGATTCAGGAAAGGCTAACCCAAGCCTAGTGTCATGTTGTGGGCCTGCCTTCTGTGTTAGGTTTGCTCAGAGGGTCTGCCAATAACTCATTTGTAACCAGTCATGGTTAACTCATAGTCAATTTGTAACTAGTAGATCTGTTTCAGTAGTACTTCCTACCTTTTTTGAACTGCATCCTCCTGCCCCATCTGTTGAGCTGCCCGCTTCTGTGCTCCGCTGCCAGAATGGACCTAGCATCTAGGTTCCTTTCTGAGGCTGCCCCTCCACTGGGGTGTGAGGGTCCACCCTCTGGCCTTCTGGGGCACTGTCACTATCACTGTTTTCTGTGGCAGATTCTTTTCTTAATGATATTAATCAACTGTCATTACCTCCTCCCTTTCTGGCTGTGCCTCAGCGTTCTGCTATCCTTTAGAACAAAACTAGGAAAGGCTTCCCATCATCATGTATCTATGTTGCTTCTGACTCCTGTATTTCTTGTTGACACCAGGACTTTGGCATGGCAGAGGAATTTGCTTCCAAGGCTCTCGAATTGAAGCCCAAGTCCTATGAAGCCTTTTATGCCAGAGCAAGAGCAAAGAGAAACAGCAGGTACCGTCCGTGGTTGTTTTTGTGTCTAGAGAAAGTTTTTTTCCTGTGGGATCAAACCTGCCTGTTGCATTTGGGGAGGCTTTGCTACAGAAGTGTTGCTCAGGTGCCTCTCATCCTTTTAAGTACTGAATTACTATTACTACCTGCTTCGAAGAGGCATGATAGTGGGACATTATCAGTGATGGGTAAACAGCCGTTTTCTCCTGACATCTCAATAGTTACTCCTCCCCATCGCTTGTCCCGGGTGAAACTTACTACAACATGAACTTCCTACCTAATTTAGTCCATATTTCAGGGAAACTGCCAGCTAGGGGCACTAGGAGGACATGAAGGGGAGGGGTTGTATGAGCTTGTTGTGTTAGAGGAGGGCAGTGTTACCACGAGATGGTAATAATATTAAAAGGATTCTGGCACCCACTGATTCATGCTTCCCCTTATTCCCGGCCCAGTAGTCTTTATGGAGAGCAGTGCTGTGGAGTCACGCCCATCTAGGTTAGAATTCAGCACTGCCACTTAGCTGAGTAACTCTGGGCTGTTAAATGGGTCCTGGCCAGCACTGTAAGCGTTCAAAACTCACTTGCTACCTTCTGTTTCCTTTGAGCACAGCTGTTTTATGAACAGTTCCACTCTGAGCATGTTCATGTGTGGCTTGTAATGTTACCTTACATTTTCCTACAAAGGCAATTTGTGGCAGCTCTGGCTGACCTGCAGGAGGCTGTGAAACTCTGTCCCAACAATCAGGAAATCAAGAGGCTTCTGGCCCGCGTAGAAGAGGAGTGCAAGCAACTCCAGAGGAGTCAACAGCAGAAACAGCAGGGCCCGCCACCAGCTCCACCCAATGACTCCGAGAATGAAGAGGACGCCCCGACCCCTGGGTTAAGTGACCACTTTCACCCTGAGGAGATTGAAGAGGAAGAAACTTCTCCCCAGGAAGAATCCATTTCCCTGACTCCCAGATCCCAGCCATCCTCATCGGTCCCTTCTTCATACATCCGAAACCTTCAAGAAGGGTTACAGTCCAAAGGAAGGTCTGTATCGCCACAGAGCAGGGCAGGAATTGGCAAGCTCCTAAGAGAACCTGTGGCCCAGCCTGGGCTGGTCCTGCAACCCTCCAAACAGGCCCAGATCGTGAAAACCAGCCAGCACCTGGGCTCTGGCCAGCCTGCTGCGAGAAATGGCAGCATCAAAGTTCACATCTCTTCTCAGAACCCTCCTCCGAGTCCCATGCCAGGGAGAATTGCTGCCGCTCCTGCTGGGAGCAGAATCCCGCATTTGGAGGGAGCAGGTACTTTCACTACAGGAGCTGGTTGTGGCCACTTTGGGGATCGGCCAGGCCCCAGCCAGAATGTCCGCCTGCAGCGCGGTGAGAGTGTCCCTGCACACCCTTTACCAGGTAAGACAAAAACCACAGAGAGGCTTCTGTCTCATGCCTCCGCGGCTGTGGATGCAGCTGCTCCAAACCAAGGTGGGCTGGCGACCTGCAGTGACATGCGACACCCGGCTTCCCTTACCAGCTCAGGCTCTTCTGGTTCTCCATCCAGCAGCATAAAGATGTCAAGTTCAACCAGTAGTTTGACTTCGAGCAGCAGTTTTTCAGATGGCTTCAAGGTCCAAGGACCAGATACTCGAATTAAAGACAAGGTTGTAACCCACGTTCAGAGCAGTACAGCGGAGCACAGACCCCGCAACACGCCGTTCATGGGCATCATGGATAAGACTGCAAGGTTCCAACAGCAGAGCAATCCTCCAGGCCGCGCATGGCACTGTCCGGCGGCAGAGGGGCTGCTGACAAACACGTCTTCTGCAGCTGGCCTGCAGTCTGCTAACACTGAAAAGACATCTCTCATGCAAGTGGGAGGATATAATAATCAAGCCAAAACAAGTGTCCACAATGGGGCACAGGTGAAGGAGCTAGAAGAAAACAAGTGCCAAATTCCAGTCCACTGTCAAGAGAACAGGATAACTAAGACTGTTTCTCATCTGTACCAGGAAAGTATCTCCAAACAGCAGCCTCATATCAGTAATGAAGCCCACAGGAGCCACCTCACTGCAGCAAAACCAAAGCGATCGTTCATAGAGTCAAATGTGTGAGCCTTAAGAAAGCCCCATTTGTGGAATTTGGAAAAGTGTGTTGTTGACTCCTGGTGGTAAATTAAATAGTTTTTTCATCAGAAAAGTTTTTTAGCCATTTTCTTTTTCCTTGGGGGTGGATCTGATGCCACTGATATATCTAAAACGTGGGATAACACTTCTTTAATAGCTAGAAGTTACAATAAATAAGAATGCTAAGCAGAACTGAAAACTATATCAAGTTAAAATTCTAAGACAGCCCAGAAGACATTAATGATTTTCACTTAAAAAATTGTTTGGCTTTGCCACTTTCCTCCTTGCCTTTGCTATGTGGCAAAATTATAGTACTTAGAGAATAAGTACTGTCAGTAAGTCTAATTGTTAAAGAGTGACTGGTTGAACTCATGACATAATATCCAAGTGATGTATCTGGAAACGATGTAACTACAGTTACAGTTCCATTGAGTCAAATCCCATTTTATATATACATAAAAGTTAAGTTCTGAGTGATTCCTAGCTAAATGTGTGACTGTAAACATAATATAGCCAAATTTTTTTAAAGCAAAATATGAGAACACCCTAAGTATTGTTCCCTTCATAGCAGTTCCTGTAAGGGGATTAAACACTTATTTCTGCGTTACGGATCTTATTCGTATATTTTTATAGCACCTTTTTTTGGAACCTGTATTTGTGCTTGAAGGTGTTTTGAGATTTGGAAACAGTATAAGCCATTTGGAATCATGACTGGTGGTCAAGTGGATTCAAGCAAAAATACTAAGACCAGCAATCTTAGTGGCGCTTACAAATTAGCTCTCACGTGTTTTCCAAACTGCTTTTAACAATGGTAGTGCTCCTGGAACAATCTTCCAAGCTCCTCTAAAGACAGTATTTAATTCAGATACTAAACGTAGGGCTGGTTGTTGCTTTTGTTTTGTTGTACAATAGTACTTTATAGTCACATGTTGTATATATTAAATAGCCCAATTTTATTCAGACTTGTAAATATAACTATTTCAGTGTAGTTCACCTACAGAGAAAACCCCAGTCATGATTTGCATGTTCTCTGTAAGCTTCATCCATGCTGGTTATTGCACTGAATGATATATTATTATGGCATGTTAACAATATACCAGTAACAGCACTTTATCTCATTTATATGAACACCTTTGAGGTGCTACTTAAGTCTAAGCTGATGTATTTTTCATTTGTAAAGATAAGGTACAGGAATGAACCTTGGCTTAAAGGTATTTTTATATGAAAATGGTGTGTTATTGGAGGATGTTAAAATGCTAATTTGAGAGAGGTAGGAGTGTATTTGTTTTATATGTTGGGGTGTGAAATTTATTTTCTAAAATTGAGGAAAAGGAAGTTATATATTTGCAGAATGTTTTAAAAATGAATCGCTGTAATGAAGTTCCTGTGAACATCATCGTGGTTTTGTACGAATAGGGACCTCTGATGTCATTCTTCAACGTTTGTTCCTGCCTGTGTGTACAGCTGTACTTTGTGTGAACAGCTTTATCGTTTTTATAGGCTTTCCATGAGTTTTGCTGTAACTACTATGGCTTATTTATTTTAATATTTGTGGAAGTCTTACTCTTGTTAGTTTTGTTTCTGCACAACTACTGTACTTTTCCATATGGAATAAAGACTATTAATAGAATTTGTTTTGCACTAAATGAGTCAATAGATAAGTAGAAAACAGCCTGATGACAACTGTCTCTGTTGCTTTAATCCTTGTTACCCTAGAGGGAATAGTGAAAAGCATATTTTATATTAACACTACCAAATGCATATTTAATTTCATTTTAGAATTTCAGAATAGGGTGACAGCTGCTAGAAATTCCATAATACTCAAGGGCCAAGTTAGTCTTTTTGCCTCAAATAGAAAGCATGCAGGAAAGCAATATATACTTGCCTATCTGTTTCAAGACATATTGGTGTCTGTTTTTACTGGCAGCAGGGATATCTTTACTACTGTAATTCTCAAACACTTTGGCAATACACTGAACATTGTTATGACAGTTTGTTCTTTAACACATTTGTATTATCTTTCAGTTAAAAGTGTGTTTGTCTTTATGCCCACACATTTCAAAGTAATATGAGAGTGAACATTAAACTGTTGTATTGTGATAAAATTCTTGGATGCTTAAACATCATAATTAATACCTCAGATTTATTGTCTGGTCACTGCTGTTGTTGCAGGGCTAAGTAACTTCAGTCCTTAAAGAGCTTTATATTTAATGAAAGGTTAAAAACAAACAGGATGAGAAGGAAAGTATTATCTCCTAATACATAATTCTTGTCATTAGATGATTTTTCCTGTAAAGGAGCTAAGAAGAATATTCTCATAATTTATTGTACATTATGATTTTGATATATACTTAGTAAAGATAAGGTGCTTGGTCCAGTCAGGAAGAGGTGACGCATCCTTAGAAAGTCAATAGTTAGTCCTCACAGGACTGGGTGGTGGGCAGTGCTGCTGCTCCACACAACCTTGAACAGTGGGACCTGGAGTGTCCGGCATGGGGGCTGTTTGGTGTCCCCTTTTACCGGTGGTTTTGGTTTGCTTGTGTGGAAGAGAGTTGCTCGACTTTGGTTTATCTATTATATACAAAAAGAGGTGTGTCAATTAGGTAAATTATCAACATCTTAGTTTTCAGTAGTTTTGTTTTACAAGAAACTGTCCTGGTAAAGTCTAAGAAAGCAAAATACCTTAAGAGTTCTTTTTTTTTTTTTTCTTTTTTTATGTTATTTTTTCTATTTTTATTTCTTTTATTTTTTATTTTTTAAATATATATATATATATATTATTGCATTTTAGGTTTTGGGGTACATGTGAAGAACATGCAAGATTGTTGCATAGGTACACACGTGGCAGTGTAATTTCCTGCCTTCCTCCCCATCACCTATATCTGGCATTTCTTCCCATGCTATCTCACCCCAACTCCCCACTCCCTGCTGTCCCTCCCCTATTTTCCCCTGACAGACCCCAGTGTGTGATGCCACCCTCCCTGTGTCCATGTGTTCTCATTGTTCAACGCCCGCCTATAAGTGAGAACATGCGGTGTTTGGTTTTCTGCTCTTGTGTCAGTTTGCTGAGAATGATGGTTTCCAGGTTCATCCATGTCCCGACAAAGGACACAAACTCATCTTTTTGATGGCTGCATAATATTCCATGGTGTATATGTGCCACATTTTCCCTGTCCATTCTATCATGGATGGGCATTTGGGTTGGTTCCAGATCTTTGCTATTGTGAACAGTGCTGCAATGAACATTCGTGTGCATGTGTCCTTATAGTAGAACGATTTATAATCCTTTGGATATATACCCAGTAATGGGATTGCTGGGTCAAATGGAATTTCTATTTCTAGGTCCTTGAGGAATTGCCACACTGTCTTCCACAATGGTTGAACTAATTTACACTCCCACCAGCAGTGTAAAAGTGTTCCTATTTCTCCACATCCTCTCCAGCATCTGTTGTCTCCAGATTTTTTAATGATCTCCATTCTAACTGGTGTGAGATGGTATCTCAGTGTTGTTTTGATTTGCATTTCTCTGATGACCAGTGATGATGAGCATTGATTCATATGTTTGTTGGCCTCATGTATGTCTTCTTTTGTAAAGTGTGTGTTCATATCCTTTGCCCACTTTTGAATGCGCTTTTTTTCTTATAAATCTGTTTTAGTTCTTTGTAAATTCTAGATGTCAGTCCCTTGTCATATGGGTAAACTGCAAAATTTTTTTCCCATTCTGTTAGTTGCCGATTCACTTTAATGACTGTTTCTTTTGCCGTGCAGAAGCTGTGGAGTTTGATTAGGTCCCATTTGTCTATTTTGGCTTTTGTTGCCAATGCTTTTGGTGTTTTGATCATGAAGTCCTTGCCTACGCCTATGTCCTCAATGGTTTTGCCTAGATATTCTTCTAGGGTTTTTATGGTGTTAGGTCTTATGTTTAAGTCTTTAATACACCTGGAGTTAATTTTAGTGTAAGGTGTCAGGAAGGGGTCCAGTTTCTCCTTTCTGCACATAGCCAGTTTTTCCAACATCATTTATTAAACAGGGAATCCTTTCCTCATTGCTTGTTTTTGTCAGGTTTGACAAAGATCGGATGGTTGTAGATATGTTGTGTTGCCTCCGAGGCCTCTCTTCTGTTCCATTGGTCTATATCTGTTTTGGTGCCTGTACCATGCTGTTTTGATAACTGTAGCTTTGTAGTATAGTTTGAAGTCCGGTAGTGTGATGCCTCCCGCTTTGTTCTTTTTGCTTAGAATTGACTTGGCTATGTGGGTTCTCTTTTGGTTCTATATGAAGTTTAAGGTGTTTTTTTCCAGTTCTGTGAAAAACCTCATTGGTACCTTAATGGGGATAGTGTTGAATCTGTAAATTACTTTGAGCAGTATGGCCATTTTCACGATATTGATTCTTCCTAACCATGAACATGGAATGTTTCTCCATCTGTTTGTGTCCTCTCATTTTGTTGAGCAGTGGCTTGTAGTTCTCCTTGAAGAGGTCCTTTACATTCCTTGTTAGTTGTATTCCTAGGTATTTTATTCTCTTTGTAGCAATTGTGAATGGCAGTTTGTTCTTGATTTGGCTCTCTTTAGGTCTGTTATTGGTGTATAGGAATGCATGTGATTTTTGCACATTGATTTTGTATCCTTAGATTTTGCTGAAGTTGCTTATCAGTTTCAGGAGATTTTGGGCTGAGACGATGGGGTCTTCTAGATATACAATCATGTCGTCTGCAAATAGAGACAATTTGACTTCCTCCTTTCCTATTTGAATACGCTTTATTTCTTTTTCTTGCCTGATTGCTCTGGCTAGAACTTCCAGTACTATATTGAATAGGAGTGGTAAGAGAGGGCATCCTTGTCTAGTGCCAGATTTCAAAGGGAATGCTTCCAGTTTTTGCCCATTCAGTATGATATTGGCTGTTGATTTGTCGTAAATAGCTTTTATTATTTTGAGATATGTTCCATCAATACCTAGTTTATTGAGGGTTTTTAGCATAAAGGGCTGTTGAATTTTGTGAAAGGCCTTCTCTGCGTCTATTGAGATAATCATGTGGTTTTTGTCTTTGGTTCTGTTTATGTGGTGAATTACGTTTATAGACTTGGGTATGCATCCCTGGTTGAATCCTACTTGATCGTGATCGATAAGCTTTTTGATGTGCTGTTGCAGTCAGCTTGCTAGTATTTTATTGAAGATTTTTGCATCTATGTTCATCATGGATATTGGCCTGAAGTTTTCTTTTCTTGTTGAGTCTCTGCCGGGTTTTGGTACCAGGATGATGTTGGTCTCATAAAATAATTTGGGAAGGATTCCCTCTTTTTGGATTATTTGGAATAGTTTCAGAAGGAATGGTACCAGCTCCTCTTTGTACGTCTGGTAGAATTCGGCTGTGAACCCCTCTGGACCTGAGCTTTTTATGGGTGGTAGGCTCTTAATTGCTGCCTCAACTTCAGACCATGTTGTGGGTCTATTCAGGGTTTTGACTTCTTCCTGGTTTAGGCTTGGGAGGGGGCAAGTGTCCAGGAATTTATCCATTTCTTCCGGGTTTACTAGTTTATGTGCATAGAGTTGTTTGTA
Source organism: Sapajus apella (assembly GCF_009761245.1). Taxonomy (NCBI): domain Eukaryota; kingdom Metazoa; phylum Chordata; class Mammalia; order Primates; family Cebidae; genus Sapajus; species Sapajus apella. Next base: position 22,753,409 of record NW_022436958.1, read on the forward strand.
ATAATCCCTGATGATGGTTTGAATTTCTGTGGATTCAGTTGTGATATCCCCTGTATCGTTTTTTATTGCATCTATTTGGTTATTCTCTCTTTTCTTTTTTATTAATCTGGCTAGTGGTCTATTTTGTTGATCTTTTCGAAAAACCAGCTCCTGGATTTATTGATTTTTTGAAGGGTTTTTTTGTGTCTCTATCTCCAGTTCTGCTCTGATCTTAGTTATTTCTTGTCTTCTGCTAGCTTTTGTGTGTGTTTTTTTTTTATCTTGCTCCTCTAGCTCTTTCAATTTTGATGATAGGATGCCAATTTTAGATCTCTGCCTGCTTCTCATGTGGGCACTTATTGCTATATATTTTCCTCTAGAAACTGCTTTAAATGTGTCCCAGAGATTCTGGTATGTTGTGTCTTCATTCTCATTGGTTTCGAAGAACATCTTTATTTCTGCCTTCATTTCATTGTTTATCCCGTCAGCATTCAAGAGCCAGTTGTTCAGTTTCCATGAAGCTGTGTGGTTCTGAGTTAGTTTCTGAATTCTGAGTTTTAACTTGATTGCACTGTGGTCTGAGAGACTGTTTGTTACGATTTCCGTTCTTTTGCATTTGCTGAGGAGTGATTTACTTCCAATTATGTGGTCAATTTTAGAGTAGGTGTGATGTGGTGCTGAGAAGAATGTATATTCTGTGGATCTGGGGTGGAGAGTTCTGTAAATGTCTATTAGATTTGCTTGGTCCAGGTCTGAGTTCAAGTCCTGGATATCCTTGTTAATTTTCTGTCTGGTTGATCTGTCTAATATTGACAAATGGGGTTTTAAAGTCTCCTACTATTATTGTGAGGGAGTCTAACTCTCTTTGTAAGTCATTAAGAACTTGCCTTATGTATCTGGGTGCTCCTGTATTGGGTGCGTATATATTTAGGATCGTTAGCTCTTCTTGCATTGATCCTTTTACCATTATGTAATGTCCTTCTCTGTCTCTTTTGATCTTTGTTGCTTTAAAGTCTATTTTATCAGAGACGAGAATTGCAACTCCTGCTTTTTTTTGCTTTCCATTTGCTTGGTAAATCTTCCTCCATCCCTTTATTTTGAGCCTTTGTGTATCCTTGCATGTGAGATGGGTTTCCTGGATACAGCACAGTGATGGACTTTGTCTTTTTGTCCAATTTGCCAGTCTGTGTCTTTTCATTGGGGTATTTAGTCCATTTACATTTAGGGTTAATATTGTTATGTGTGATTTTGATACTGCCATTTTGATGCTAGCTGACTGTTTTGCCCATTAGTTGCTGCAGATTCTTCATTGTGTTGATGCTCTTTACCATTTGGTATGTTTTTGGAGTGGCTGGTACTGTTTGTTCCTTTCTATGTGTAGAGCCTCTTTCAGGAGCTCTTGTAAAGCAGGACTGGTGGTGATAAAATCTCTGAGTATTTGCTTGTTTGCAAAGGATTTTATTTTTCCTTCAAACTAACAAAGCTTAGTTTGGCTGGATATGAAATTCTAGGTTGAAAGTTCTTTTCTTTAAGGATGTTGAATATTGGCCCCCACTCTCTTCTGGCTTATAGGGTTTCTGCTGAGAGATCTGCTGTGAGTCTGATGGGCTTCCTTTTGTGGGTAACCCGACCTTTCTCTCTGGCTGCCCTTTGCATTTTCTCCTTCATTTCAACCCTGGTGAATCTGATGATTATGTGCCTTGGGGTTGCTCTTCTTGAGGAATATCTTTGTGGTGTTCTCTGTATTTCCTGGACTTGAATATTGGCCTGCCTTGCTAGGTTGGGGAAGTTTTCCTGGATAATATCCTGAAGAGTATTTTCCAGCTTGGATTCATTCTCTTCGTCACATTCGGGTACACCTATCAAGCGTAGATTAACTCTTTTCACATAGTCCCACATTCTTCAAGACTTTGTTCATTTCTTTTTACCCTTTTTTGTCTAATCCTGCCTTCTTGTTTTATTTCATTGAGTTGATCTTCAGCCTCTGATATCCTTTCTTCTGCTTGGTCAATTCAGCTGTTGAAACTTGTGCATGTTTCATGAAGTTCTCGTGTTGTGTTTTTCAGCTCCATCAAGTCATTTATATTCTTCTCTAAGCTGTTTATTCTCATTAGCATTTTGTTAAACCTTTTTTCAAGGTTCTTAGTTTCTTTGCATTGGGTTAGAACATGTTCATTTATCTCACAGAAGTTTCTTATTACCCACCTTCTGAAGTCTGATTCTGTCATTTCATCACACTCATTCTCCATCCAGCCTTGTTCCCTTGCTGGTGAGGAGTTGTGATACCTTGTAGGAGGAGAGGCATTCTGGTTTTGGGTGTTTTCATCCTTTTTGTTCTGGTTTCTTCCCATCTTTGTGGATTTATCCACCTGTCGTCTTTGTAGTTGCTGACTTTCAGACTGCGTCTCTGAGTGGACGTCCAGTTTATTGATGATGAAGTTATTTCTGTTTCTTAGGTTTCCTTCTAACAGTCTGGCCCCTCTGCTGTAGGACTGCTGAGGTCCACTCCAGGCCCTGCTTGCCTGGGGATCACGTGCAGCAGCTGCAGAACAGTAAGGGTTGTTACCAGTTTCTTCTTCTGCTATCTTTGTCCCAGAAGGATACCCACCAAATGTCAGTCTGATTTCTCCTTTATGAGGTGACTCTTTGGATATACGGGGGTCAGGGAGCTGCTTGAGGAGATAGTCTGTCCTTTATAGGAGCTCAAGTGCTGAGCTGTGAGCTCTGTTGTTCATTCAGAGCTGCTGGGCAGGTACATTTAGGTCTGCTGCAGCAGAACTCATAAACCGCTTTTTGTTCCCAGGTGCTCTGTCCTGGGGAGTTAGGGCTTTATGAGTTTCCGTTGTGCTGCTGCCTTTTTTCTCCAGGGCTGCCCTGCCCAGCAAGGAGGCAGCCTAGTCACTGCCTGTAGAGGCTTTGCTGAGCTGCTGTGGGCCCTACCCAACTGCCGTGTGAACTTCCCTGCAGTTCTGTTTATATGGGTGTAGTTAGAACTGCCTCTGCAATGGTGGCCCACCTCTGTATTGGTGGCCTCTATCTGTAATGGCAGGTTGTGTTGGCAATGGCAGGCTGCCTCAGCAATGGCGGACTATCTCCATAGTGGTGGAGTGCCTCGGTAATGGCAGATGCCCCTCCCCCACAGAGCTGGACTGTCCCGGGTTTGGGTGGGCTTGCTGTGAAACTCTCAATCCAGAGAGTTTCTGATTGCTGTTCTTTTGTGGGGGTGGGAGCAGCCGAGCCTGAGCACCTCTCCACCTCCCTCAGAGCTTTTTTTTTTTTTTTTTTTTAGTTGAATAGTCGACCCTCTCCCAGGTGTTCCAGTCGCCTGTAGAAAAGGCGCCGGGATCTGTGTGATTTCCTGTGCCGCGACTCACTGTGCCAGCTTAAACAGCAGCGCTGAGATTTGTGGCGCTTTTTTTGCCTAGGAATCTCCTGGCCTGGCTCCCTGTTCAGTCCCCCTTTTTAATCAGATGAATGCGTGACTTCCTGGGGCTCCAATCGCCAGCTAAAAGGGCACCCGGACCAGTGTATTTTGTATGGAAAACCGCTGCGCGGGGCTCCGGCAAAGCAGCCGAGCTGGCAACCCGTGGGCCTTCTCTGCCTGGGAATCTCCTGGTCTGTGGGCAATAAAAAGTCCGTCTGGAAATGTGGTGTCCACTCACCCTCTGCGCTTTCACTGGGAGCTGCAATCCTGAGCTGTTCCTAAAAGGCCATCTTGGATCTTCCTCAATAGTTCTTAAAAAAACATGGCTTTTTGTGTTTTCTAGTAATGACTTTGAATGATTTTAGTAATTTTTATTTAAAAAACAGCTAACCTCCTTCGGAAAATGTCTGTTACTTTATCGAAACAGAGATAGTTGGACCAATGGTAAGTTCTTTTACGTTTAAAAACTGTTCTGGGCCGGGCACAGTATCTTACCCCTGTAATCCCAGCACTTTGGGAGGCCGAGGCAGGTGGATCACTTTGAGGTCAGGAGTTCAAGACCAGCCTGGCCAGCATGGGGAAACCCGGTCTCTACTAAAAATAGAAAAATTAGGTGGGCGTGGTGGCAGGAGAATCGCTTAAACCCAGGAGGCAGAAGTTGCAGTGAGCCAAGATTGCACCACTGCACCCCAGCCTGAGAAACAGAGCAAAACTCCGTCTCAAAAAAAAAAAAAAAAAAAGTGTTCTGTTGAAATTATTAGCATACTTTCTATAAAGAATAAAACAGAAAAACAGCCAGGCATGGTGGCTCATGCCTGTAATCCTAGCACTTTGGGAGGGCAAAGCAGGTGGATCATGAGGTCACGAGTTCAAGAGCATCCTACCCAACATGGTAAAAACCTGTTTCTATTAAAAATACAAACATCAGCCAGGTGTGGTGGCATGCACCTGTAATCCCAGCTACTCGGGAGGCTGAGGCAGGAGAACTGCTTGGACCTAAGAGCCAGAGGTTGCAGTGAGCCCAGATCATGCCATTGCACTCCAGCCTGGGAGACAGAGCAAGATTCTAAAAAATGAAAAGAATACAGCAGAAAAACACCTAGAACATACTTCCAACCTTTCTAGTCCTCAACAGTAAGAATGTGAGAAGCATGTGATATGAAAAAAAATTACTTTTCTGGAACCATTGATCATGAATCCTAGTTATGACGTAAAGGTTAACAAAGTTTAGTAATACATTAAGTTAAAATGTTTACAAAGAATTATAAAGAAATGGTGTCTGGAGATTTCAGTGTTAAGGCTTGCTGCCTGTCTGTGAACATGTAGCATATTAGTTGTGAGTTTATAAAATGCGTGATCAACCTTTTCCTATATTTACATTGCTTTTCCCTTTTTATTTCCAAGTTTCGAAATTCTTGAACAAGTCCCCATTGCGAGTTTTGGGGGTAACAGTGCAAAGAAGGGTGCAGGCGCAGAGGTCCGGCCTGTGCTTGCAGTGCAGTTTTAACAAGCTCCCCGCGGATGGCTTCCATTCTAGTAACAACACTGGACAGGCAAGTAAGAAGTTAGCACTGCCTTCACTTCCTCAACCTGGAGTTTTTTTCTGGAGTGAATGTATCAGGCTATTGTGTAAAAATGCTTTTGTTACCCCAGCTTAGAATTATATGCGAGAACTTTTAAGAATTCTTAATTCTGAAGCGAGGCTAGAGTTTGCCATTTTATATATTTCAGCAAAGTCAACTTATTCAGGATTTATTTCATCTAACTTATACATAGGTTTGGAAAATAAGAAAAAATTCATTACCCTCCTGCAAACGTAAAATCCAACAAAATTACTTAAACATCTGAGGTGCTTTTTCTCAATTTAATCATAAACAATCTACAACCATTTTGCTGCAAATTCTCTTTAAAAGGGCTCCAAAGAGTTACTGAATGAATGGCTAGTAAGTAGAATGTAAATATCTGTTATTCTAGAGTAGCCCACTCTTGAGTTATAAAGAGAGATGACCTACATCTAACAAGAATAAATGTGGACACTGTTGGGAATAATATTAAGAGGAATAAAAGAAAATTGGGGCACTGCAGTTTAAAGTATAACTTTATTTCTATACAGCTGAAGATTTTTTTCACTAGTACAAAAAGGTTTTATAGTAAAAGTCCATGTATTTTTAAAGAATGGAAATTGACAATTTTTATAGGTAACTAAATTGAAAAAGTTTACCTTTTTCCTGTTTTTTTAATAATGTCTGATTAGTAATTACCTTTAAATCATTCAAATGAGATTACTGAAAATTTAAACAATATAATATCAACAATTTTACTTTTGATGTGTTTCCAGCCATCTATTGATGGCCATTTTCAGAGTCCTATTTGGTGTAAGTACCACTGAAGGAAGAACAAGATTTGTCATGGGACTCGTACGTTTCTTTGTTCTGATCCAATTTTCCATTGCTTCCTTTTCATAAGAATAGCCATCTGAAAAAAAAAATCATACAAATTACATGACGTAGGAAAGAGAAATTAGGATTACTAAAATGAATGAGTGCAAAAACTCTTTGCAGAGGCCTTTATTGTGACTTAAATGGTATTCCTCTTCTGTACCACCACTCCCAAAAATCTCTGCCAAAACATCTGAAAAGCATTAAGATTGGATGGAGATGTATGAAGCAAAAATTACCCAGAAGAGTAACATAAACTCTTTGAACGGTACAACTGGGACAGGGACCCTGTCACATTCAGACACAGTGGAAGAGAAGAAAGGAACAGAGTTGGTGGAGTGGGAGTGAGGATAAACTGCCCATCAGAGCTGCTGAAAAGAGCCTATGACGCAGCAAAACTTTTGAACACCTTGAAAAGTCAGGAAAACAGATACTCACCCAGAGATGACAGAATTTACCCCACTAAGGATTTGACAGTGAAGGGACTTAGGTTTTTTTTTAAATCCACTGGCAATTTTTTTTTTTTGGCCGGGGAGGGGAAGGGAGAACCAAGTCTTACGCTGTCACCCAGGCTGGAATGCAGTGGTGAGAGCTCAACTCACTGTAAGCTCCGCCTCCCAGGTTCAAGTGATTCTCCTGCCTCAGCCTCCTGAGTTAGCTGGGACTAAAGGTGCCTGCCATCCTACCCAGCTAATTTTTTGTATTTTGAGTAGAGACAGTGTTTCACCATGTTAGCCATCTGGTCTCAAACTCCTGACCTCAGGTGATCCACCCGCCTCGGCCTCCCAAAGTGCTGGAATTACAGGTGTGAGCCACTGTGCCCAGCTGCTCAGGTTTTCTTAACACCGTATTCTTACAAAATTCTTTGCCTTTACACATGTAAAGACTGGACTTTTGCTTCACTACTTTCATTTTTATACTTGTAGCTGTTTTTCAAGCTGAAAACTTTGGTTGCTGATTTCATTTACACGTTTAATGTACAGTATATGTTGTTTCAAAATAATGCTAATATATTTACTAACATAAAACTGAAAGATATTTAAGTTTACATTACGGTTCTTTCTGTCATCAAGGTAAATTCACTAGAGTGGTCTCAAAATACTGTGTTCGAAAACCACAGTAAAACTATAAGCTGCGCATGGTGGCTCCCACCTGTAATCCCAGCACTTTGGGAGGCTAAGGAGGGCAGATCACTTGAGGTCAGGAGTTTTAAGATCAGCCTGGCCAACATGGCAAAACCCATCTCTACTAAAAATATAAAAATTAGCCGGGCATGGTGGCAGACACCTGTAATTCCAGCTACTCAAGAGGCTGAAGCAGGAGAATCACTTGAGCCCAGGAGGTGGAGTCCCAGTGAGCTGAGATCATACCACTGCACTCCAGCCTTGGTGACAAAGCGAGACTCCATCTAAACTAAAACAAGGTACCTTCAGAAGGGTCTAATCTAACCCTGTCCAATCCTTGTTCCCCACCCTTCCTATATAAGTAACCATGTGTAATCCATTTTTGAAACATACGTATATGTACACACAGTCCATATTCTACATAACAGCATACTAGCCACACTAGTTTGCACCTTGGTCTATTTATTCTCCCCACAGTACTCCACTGAATAGATGTACTGATAGACATCTGTGTGGTTTCCAATCTTTGCCTTTTACAAACAGTGCTGTACCAACACAAACCCAAGGAAAACACCACACACAAAACACAAATAGTGCTACAACGAAGTCTTGTGCATGTGTCACTTTTGTTTTGGGGAGATTTCAGAAGTACAATTCCTAAAGCAGCATAATCTTGCTAGATAGTGCCAACTTACTTCCACAGGAATTCTACATTTTTCATTCCTACTAGCAATGTTTATGAGAATGCCTTTTTCCCCTACAGTTTAACCAACAGTGTATGTTGTCAAACTCTTGGATTTCTGCCAGTCTCTAGGTAAGCAACAGTACAATACATCAGATGGAGAATCTTTTGTTAACATGTTTGAGCCATTTGCTTTTCTTTTTCCTGTGAGCCATTCATATGTTTTGCCCATTTTTCTATTAGGTTGTCCTTAAGATTTCATAGATGTGGAATATCAACACTTCATCAATTTCTCCCTTGATTCCCGGATAGTGAAGTTTTCTCAATTCCTATCAAGGAATTTGCCTACATTGTCTTTGAAGAGATGGGGTCCTGCTGGTCTCAAGCTCCTGGGCTCAAGTGACCCTCCTACATCGGCTTCCAAAATAGCTGGGACTCCAGGTGAAGCCGCTGCACTCTGCAAATTTCCCTTTTTATGTGTGGGTTTCTGATTCATTGGGAATTAATTTAAATGTATGGCATACAGGATGAATCCAATTTTATCCCTTTCCACACGGTGGTTCAGATGTCGAAATACCACTTGTTGGAAATAATTTTGCCACTGATTTAAAATGCTATCCTTATCAATCTCTAAATTTCCAAATGCATATGGATCGATTTCCAGATTTTAAACTTTTCCATTGTTTTATTCCTGGGCCAACACTACACACTGACTTATCGAGGCTTCTCGACATATAACTCTCATAGGTTAGCAACCTTCCTCATTTTTTCCCCCAAGGTTATTTTTGCTGAATAATCACCTCGTGTATCTCTCCGCAAAAAGTTTTATCAGGATCACGTCAAGCCTGTAAAATGGAAAAAGCTGACATTGACATCCCATTGCCACTGAGTCTTCCTAGCCCTCAGCGTGCTGCGCCTGCCATTATACTTTCACAGGCATGTTTTCGTTTTTATGTAGGTTTGAAAGTTTTATGTATTTCTTAAGTTTAGGGTTTTGGTGTGTTTCCTTTTTTCCTGAGACAGGCAGGGTCTCACTCTGTCACCCAGGCTAGAGTGCAGTGACATGATCGCAGCTCACTGCAGCCTCTACCTCCCAGGCTCGTGATCCTCCGAGATTATCCTCCAGAGTAGCTGGGATTACAGGCACATGTCACTACACCCAGCTAATTTTTTAAACATTTTTGTAGAGAAGTGGTTCTCACTGTTGCCCAGGCTGGTCTAGAACACCTCAAACAACATTTACAGACATGGATTATACTGCACCCAGCCACATTTAGGGTTTCGTTTGTTCCAGAGTCTCATTTGTTCTAGTTTTTGTTACTGTAACCTGGGCATTCAGTTATACCTTTTAAGTGCTTTGGTTTACTCAATGTTTTAACTTGCTACTTTGCCAAATTCATATTGTTTGTAGATTTTTCTTCTTTTGGGCTTTCTACACATACGATTATATAGAAAGGGTTTGTCCCTTTCAAGTTTTATTTTGTGGGGCGGGGGGCAGACGTGAGGGGTGGCTAATATTTCTAAAACGATAGCTGAGAGCACCCCTTACATTCCTGACTGTAATAGGAATACATACCAAGGTATATGTATTTTTTAAGAAAGTCAGCCAGGCTCAGTGGCTCATGCTTATAATCTGAGCACTTGGGAGGCCAAGGTGAGTGGATCACTTGAACCCTGGAGTTTAAGACCAGCCTGGGTGACATGCCAAAGCCCCAGTCTCTGGATTGTTTTGGTTGCTTCGCATCTGTTTTACTTTTGCCTCCTTACAGACACTGGCAGCCGCTGCGTAACTCCCCCACTTTGGGGTTCTGAGTTCTGACTCTGAGAGATGGAGGTTCTGAGAAACTCAACTTATGTTTCCTCGGTCTTAGAGAGGGAAACATGCTTTCTGCAGATACTGTTACCTGTGACTGCCTTTTTGCTCTTTTTGAGATATATTTCACACTATAAAATTCACCCATCTGTGGTTCTTGGTATGTTTCCAAGTTGTATATCACTATACCCATTAGCAGTCACTGCCCCCTCAGCCCATGGCCACCTCTAACCTACTTTGTCTCTATGGATTTGCCTGTTGGGGGCATTTCATATAACGGCAATCACGTACTATGCAGCCTTTGGTGTAGGGCTTCTCTCACTTACCATAATGTTGCCAAGGACCATCCTCTGTTGTATGGCTATACCCCTATGTCATGCATTCACTTGTTGATGGATATGTGGGTTGTTTCCACCTTTGGGCTATTAATAATGCTGCTGTGCTTGTACAACTTTTTGTATGAGCATGTGTTTTTAATTCTCTTGCCTATATACTTAGGAGTGGAACTGTGGTAACTTTTTGAGGAACTTCCAAACCGTTTAATAGCAGCCACACACAAAGGTTTCATTTTCTGCACATCCTTGCCAACACATATTTTCCTACTTTTAGATTATAGCCATCTTAGCAGGTATGAGATGATTTTGATTTGCATTAATGACACTGACCATCTTTTGAAGTACTTATTGCCAAATAGCATATTAGACTGTTGGAGGGCACTGTTACCTATATTAACTTCTTTAATCTACACAGCAACCTTATGATATAGATATTGTTAGCATTCCTATTTTACAAATGAGGAAACTGAGCCACGGCCTGAATAACTTTCCAAGGTCACACAGGTAGGGAGTAACTGACCTGGGATTTAAACCCAAGCGGTCTGGCTCCACAGATAATGCTCTTATTCTTCCTGTATATGGGATGTCCAGAAAAGACAACTATAGTAACTGAAATTAAAAACAAAAAAACTCACTGGACAGGTAAAAACAGCGGTTAGACAACTGCAGGAAAGGCAGCTGGTAGGCAGGTCCAAGAAAAACACCCAGAAAGGCTTAAGAGAGAAGGTACAGGGGATGAGAATGGCCGAAACATGTCCAGAAGTGGTCAAGGCATGAAAGAGAAAAATCTACAAAGACAAATCCTATGAAACAAAAAATAGGAATTAGACAGACAGTATACTTGAACTGCAACTGGACAGCATAAGTATGTTTCCTATGCATAACCAAGCTAAAACACTGACGGCTCTAGAGAAACAGCAGAGCAGGCAGATCAGGTTTAGGAGGTTTTCACATGTTCAGAACAGACCTGAAGGAACTAACAGAGATGGGACATCCACCCGTGCAGGGCTGTCATTTCCACTCATTTCTTTAGCCCTAGTGAACATGTAGTTTACAGGTTTCCTGTAATTCTAACAAAAATACCACTTTATGTTGTAACATTAGGCATGGTCACACATGCCTGTAATCCCAGCTATAGGGAGGCTGAGGCAGGAGAACTGCCTTAACTCAGGAAGTGGAGGTCTCAGTGAGCTGAGATCATGCCACTGCATTCCAGCCTGAATGACAGAGTGAGATTCTGTCTCCAAAAAAAAAAAAAATCTGGACAGCTAAATTGGCAAAAATGACCAAGTCAATTTTTTTTAAAAATTGCTAAAACTAAAAAATGGCCATAACTAAAACTAAAAATGTACAGCAGTGCCTATCAGTATTAGAAATTTATGCAAATGTACCTGTAAATACTATGTGATTGAGGATGTTTTCTACACTATAGAATCACTTGTGGTAAGCTGGGTCTGCATCTACTGATTCAACCAACTGCTGATAGAAAATATTCAGAAAAATAACAATACAATTTAAAAAGCCAATACAGTATAACAGCTATTTACAAAACACTTACATTGTGTAAGTAATCTAGAGATGATTTGAAGGAACAAGCTGTGTGTAGGTCATAAGCAAATACTACCCCAAAAAACGGAGAAAGATGCCTGTAAACAGAATAAGAGTTAATTTCGGCGACATCCATAACAGGATATGCTATCCTGCATATGAGAATGAAGCGTATAGTTCTGAATATATCGACAAATGGTATTCTCTCTGTTGATAAACAAAGGCAACTTTTTAAAAGTATGCATCATAGCCTATTTGTTATAGAACACTATAAAATGGATGGAAAAATATCTAGAACAATACACCTAAACTGTATCATTAATACATGAGAATTCAGAAGAGCTCCTGTTTTTAAAATTGCTTGTCTGTTTTTCACTAAGTCTATACTGCTTATGTAATTTAAATGAATGAATAAAAATGAAGTACAAGAATGCTGAAAATACAGGTCCTAAAAATTTTTCTGAGGCAATTAGTTCAATAGATATATGTAAGGAAAAACTGAAAACAGATGCTTTCAATTCAGAAAAATGTAGGCGGGAAAAGGAAAGTAGAAGACAAAATAGAATTATATGCTGGCAGGAATTCATCCACACATGTATCAATAATCGCAATAGAAAGAAATTGGTTCAATTCTGCTATTAATGCTGAGGATTGGGTTTTTTAATTCAACTATATGTTTCCCATAGGAACACCTATAAAAGTAACAAAGGAAGGTTAAAAATAAGTGAGTGGTAAATCTACAGGGATTATGGTAAGCAAAAAAAAAAAAAAAAGCCAACTGAAAGCTTTTTCACTACATGATTCCACTGATATACCATTTTTGAAATGGAGGACAAATTAGTGGCTTCCAGGGACTGGAAGAGAGTGGGGGGATGATGGGTCCGGTTCTAATTTAGAAATGGTCTGTATCTCAACTGTAATAATCAGAAACCTCCAGATAGGATAAGACTGTAGAGTTTCACACACACACACAGGTAAGTACATGTAAAACTGGGGAAATCTAAGATCTGAGGGTTCTAGCAGTGTCAGTATCCTGATTGTGATATAATAGTATCATTTTGAAAAACGTCAGTGGGGAAAGCTGGACAAAGTGTATTTAGGTATGTGTCTCTATTGTTTCTTACAACAGCATTGATTAAAAATAATAAAATTTAAAAATAAATGGGTGGTACCAGAAAGGTTAAAATGAAAGACACAGACAATAGGAAAAAGTAAGGCTGTGAAGCAATTAGAATTCCTATACACTGCTGGTGGATGTATAAGTGATTTAACACTCTGGAATGCTGATTATGTATACCTACTCCTACTTATATACCAACAGACATGCATACATATATTAACCAAAAACATGTACAGAAAGGTTCATGGCAGCACTGTAACAGCCAGCAATACCCATCAACAGAATGAATTATATGCACACAATGGATTTCTAGACAGAAATGAAAACTAAACTGCTTTGTGCAACAATATAGATGAATCTCACGAACATGTTTAAGAAGCCAGACCCAAGAGAGAGACACATTGTGATTCAATAGTAAACTAATGAAGCAATCTATCCTATTACAGTCTAAAGGAGAAAGTCAATAGATTTAAAAATTCTCAACAAACTGGAGATAGAAGGCAACTTGAACTTGATAAGGACAGCTAACATCATATTTAACAGTGAAAGTTGAATGCTTTCCCTCTAAGTGCAAGTGAAAATAAGAATGTCTACACACCACTTCTTTACAACATTGTACTGAAAATTCTGACCAAAAATAACAGGAAATAATTTATAAAATTTAATAATTTTTAAAATTTTAAAACAGGATATAATTTAAACGGCGTATCATTTATAAAATAATTTATAAAATCTATAAATTTCAGAATGTAATTCTGAAAAGGATTCACACAGATTGGAAAGAAATTACTTACAGATGACACAATCATGTATGAAGAAAGTCTATTAAGCTTATGTTAAAAAGCTACTAACAGTCCTTCATATCTGAGGGGTCTATCTACTGATTCAATTAACTGCTGACGGAAAATATTCAGAAAAGTAATACAATAAAAAAAAATGCCAATACAGTATAACAGCTATTTACAAAGCACTTACTTTGTATTGGGCATAAGTAATCTAGAGATGATTTGGAGGGACAGGATGTAAGTCATATGCAAATAGTACACCATTATATATGTGGGATTTAAGCATCCACAGATTTTTGTATTGAGGGAGTTGGGTACTGAAAGATGACTAATCAATGTAGCAAGGTCACAAAGTCAATATATAAAAGTATTCCTATTTAAAATTATATTTCTATTTGAGCAAATTGTACAGTGTTATAAAAATACAAGCTACTGGCCAGGCACGGTGGCTCACACCTGTAATCCCAGCACTTTGGGAGGCTGAGGCGGGCAGATCACAAGGTCAAGAGATGGAGACCACCCTGGCCAACATGGTAAAACTCCATCTCTACTAAAAATACAAAAATTAGCTGGGTGTGGTGGGGCGTGCCTATGATCCCAGCTACTTGGGGGGCTGAGGCAGGAAAATCACATGAACCCGGGAGGCAGAGGTTGCAGTGAGCTGATATCGCGCCACTGCACTCCAGCCTAGGGACAGAGTGCGACCTCTGTCTCAAAAAAAAAAACAGCTACTGGCCAGGCTCAGTGGCTTATACCTCTTAGCATCTTAGGAGGGCTGTTTGAAGCCAGAAGTTCAGGACCAGCCTGGGCAACAAAGAGACCCTATCTCTACAAAAATAAAAATTTTGTAAAAGTTTAGCTGGACATGGTGGTATGCGCTTATGGTTCTAGCTACTTGGGAGGCATAAGGATCGCGTGGAACCCAGGAGGTCAAAACTGCAGTGAGCTAAAATTGTGTCACTGCATGCCAGCCTGGGCAACAGAATAATACCTCATCTCTAAAAAGTAAAAATTTAAACATTTTTTTAAAATGAGCTACCTAAAGATAATTTTGACAAAATGTGCAAAAGCTACACACTAAAATACAAAGCTAATAAAGGAAAAGAAGACCTAAGCAAATGCAAAGTGATACCATGTTCATGGATTGGAGTGGTTCAACTCTATAGATTAAACATCATCCCAGTGAAAATCTGAGCAAGGAAACTAAAATAGTATTTCTAAGATCTATGTGTAAAGGCAAAAGGATCAAGAATAATCAAAATAGTTTTGAAAATAACTAAGTCCTGTGATTTACACTACCTGACTTTAAGACTTAGTATGAAGCAGCCGGGTACAGTGGCTTATACTTGTAATCCCAGCATTTTGGGAAGCTGAGGCAGGCAGACCACTTGAGGCCAGCTGTTTAAGACCAGCCTGGCAAATGCAGCGAAATCCCATCTCTACTAAAAATATAAAAAACTTAGCCAGGCGTGGTGTTGCACACATGTAATCCCAGCTACTTGGAGGCTGAGGCATGAGAATCACATGAACCCAGGCAGTGGAGATTGCAGTGATCCAAGATGGAGCCACTGCACTCCAGCATGGGCAACAGAAAAAGACTATAAAGCTGCAGTAATCAAAGCACTGTGGTAACTGGCAAACACAGAGACATAAAAATCAATCAAACATCATACAAAGTCTAGAAATAGACCTGTGATATAAGTCAGGTGATTTTAACAAAGTGCCAGATAATTCATTAAGAAAATGATTTCTCAATAAATGATGCTGGAACAACTGGCTATTCATTTAGGAAAAAATGTCACATACAAAAATTTGAAATAAGTCCTAGACCTAAGCCTAAAATATAAAACCTTAAAATGTCTAGAAGAAAACAGGATAAAGATCTCTGAAACTTTGCAGTAGGCAGATTTCTTAGAACTCAAAAAGTATGAATCAAAGTGAAAAATAAATTAGACTTCATCAAAATTAAAAAGTTTTGCTCTATAAGAGACATCATTATCAAAATGATGAGGCAGGCTACAGACCAGGGGAAAATATGTGCAATATATTACCTTGCAAAAGACTTGTATCTAGCATTTATAAGGAACTCTCACAATGTGATATGATAATCCAATACAAAATGGGGAAAAGATTTGAAGGCATACATTACAAAAAAGATATATGAATGGATAAATAAGCTCAAAAAAAGATGCTCAACATCATTAGTCAAGAGGGAAATGCAAATTAAAAGCACAATGAGATACCACCACTTCACACCCACTAAAATGGCAAAACTGAAAAGACTAGCAGTATCAAGTGCTGGAGAAGATGTGAAGAAACTGGAAGTCTCAGTTGGGAACTTAAAATGGTACATTTTGAGAAACATTTTGGTAGTCCCTTTAAACATTCACTTACACAACCCAGTAATTTCACTCCTACACATTTAACCAAAAAGCATGAAAAATGTCCAGACAAAGATCTGTACATAAATGTTACAGCAGCTTCCGTCAGAATAGCCACAAAGTAGAAAAGACCTGAAAGTCCACTGACAGGTTAATGGACAAACATATTATAGCATATCTATGCAATGAAACATTACTCAGCAATAAAAATGAATTACTGACAATACAACAAGATAGATCAATCTGGAAAGCTGAGAAAAAGAAGCCAGACACAAAAGAGTTGCAGCCAGAAGGAAATGTCAGATTGCTGTCTCCTGGTAGATTAAACTAAAATTTGAGGCCTGTTTATGGTCATTTCTTTTAACATGCAGAAAAAAGCACACTGAACATAACAGTGAGTATTCAGAAGCCTCTCAATAAATTACTACAATCTTTGCTGCCAGGTTTTCCTGAGATTCACTTTTAACAGATCAATTGCCATCTCTGCTTAAACTAACTTGACTTGAGCTGCTTTCAACTGCAAACAAGAGTACTGATAAACCAAAGTCAAAAAATTTGCGGCCACTGCTATACTCATAGAAAATTTCATAGCCTGAAATAAAAATAGCTAATAGCACTTGTATTTAGTGCTTATTATATACAGGTACAGCTTTAAGTACCTACTATAGAATAACCCATAATAATAAGACGCTAATTTATGGCATAATTAGTTCCACAAATAATGTGGACAGCATATACAAGGTCAGTATCTAAGTCCATCAGCTAAGTTAATTATCGGAGAAGACTAATAGATATTTTATGCTTAGTTATATGTAAATAGTAAGCTGCCATGTAAAAAAATTCATTGCCTCCCTAGCAAAGTAAGGAGTAGAGTTTCAAAACAACTATTAAGCTAGCAAAAGTAAATGAAGTTATAAATTACAATGATCACAAAACTGGAAAAACAGGTGCAATTTAGATATATTGCTGGCAGCACTCTAAACTGGTTTTTTTCTAGAAAATAACACATCTATCAAGAGGTCCCCAGTAAAATATAAAAAAATTAAAAAAAAAACACATCTAACAAAATGTTATCAAACTGTTTTCACATTCATAAAATATCCTCAAGTTGACTAATTCTTTGCAACACATAACCCATGAAAATTACCCTAAGTAACAGTAACAACAGAAAGAAATGTGCAAAGATATCAGCATAATGCCATTTACAAGCACGTATATACCGACTAACAGAAAAGTCAAACACGACGTAGCACAGAGCCACAATGGAATAAAGCTATTCAAAGCAACAAACTTTAGGCAAAGCCACTGCAGACTAAGCTAATAATCAGAAACATATAAGGAAGCTGTAGGTCAAAATTTTAAATATATATAATTTGGATTCACTGATTACAACTATGTATAATAAAGTATGTAGGTCTGTTAATGATTAGAAATATGGAATGATACGACTTTATAATTAAATTCTTATTTGTATAAGATTGTTTAAATTCATGGTAGACAAACATAAGAGATCTCAACAATCTATCTTTTAAAAAATAGTATTTTATCTTTACATCCTAGCAACTAAATACACATTTCACAAGTTTAAGTAAAAATCCTTTTGTGTCAACTCCATAACTACTCTGTCCAATTTTATTATGAAATGTACAATGTTCATTTGTTCACCCAAGGTCTAATTAGTTTAAGGAAAACCAAATTATTTAAAAGAAAGCGAATTCTGAATATTCTTTACATTTAAGCAAACTTCTGAGAACTTTCTACATTTTTTATTCATTTAGCACAAAACATCTCCTGCAACTTAGTAAAGTATCACACATACCTGATGCAATGACTGGATCTTTCATAAGTTCTCTAGTTATTGGACATATAAATTCATCAGGAATTTCTGAAGAAAGGAATTTAACCCTGGTCCTGAGCTCTTCAATTTTCCTCAGCACTTTACTACGCAGTCCTAAAGATTCTGAAAAGAAAGTATTGTTAGGGTTGGATACCTACTAGTAATCCTTATGCAAGTCATTCACAAACAGAGTTGTTGGAGTTTTTGTTTTTGAGACAGGGTCTCACTCTTTTGCCCAGGCTGGAGTGCAATGGCATAACAATCACTGCTCATTGCAGCCTCAACCTCCTGGGCTCAAGTGATCCTCCCACCTCAGTCTCCTGAGTAGCTGGGACTACAGGCACACACCACCCCATGCCTAATCAATTTATGTATTTTCTGTAGAGATAAGATTTCACTATATTGTCCACACTGGTCTCGAACTCCTGGGTTCAAATGATCCAACTGCCTCAGCCTCTCAAAGTGCTGGGATTACAGGTGTGAGCCACCACACCCAATCACAAATAGAGATTTTATCTACTACCACCAGAAATCAATCTTCTGATATCCTGTTTTAGCACAAGGAACTATTGTTATTTTTTTATAAATTCATTAACAAATCTCTGTTTATAGAATACTGTATGATTAAAATATATCAGCAGCTAATAATTTTAAATAAACTTAGATTCTGAAAGTTCAAAAATTTCAGGTTGCCAGACATTAATATACTCTCTAAAATTAGAAAAGGCTATTACTGGTTCTTGATTCAACAAAAAATTTCCTTAAAATCATTTTTAAATATGTTTTGAGTTCAAAACATAAAAATACCATATTTTTAACTTAATGAAATTGGGTATATTTGCTGATTCTTGTAAGAAACACAATCACAAAAAAAAGCTCATCTGTATGCATGTTTCACTTGTTTGTATTCTTAATTTTAAAAAATTATCCTAATTTTTAGTTTTAGATAGTCATAATTAATTTTAGGATTTTTTTTTTTTTTGAGACAGAGTCTTGCTGTGTCACCCAGGCTGGAGTGCAATGGCGTGCTCTTGGCTCACTGCAACCTCCACCTCCCAGGTTCAAGCAATTCTCCTGTCTCAGCCTCCCAAGTAGCTGGGATGACAGGTACGCGCCACCATTCCCGGCTAATTTTTGTATTTTTAAGTAGAGACAGTGTTTCACCATATTGGTCAGGCTGGTCTCGAACCCCTGACCTCGTGATCCACCTGCCTCAGCCTCCCAAAGTGCTGGGATTATAGGCGTGAGCCACCGTGCCCAGCTAATTTTAGGAATTTTAGAATTATTGGCTGTTTACACTTTTAGAACTATATGACAGTTCTACTTGATGTTGAAGTAGGTAGAAGAATTAGATTTCAGAATGCCTTATAGTTACTAGAAAAAGCCAAACCAACTTTCTTTCTGTTGGGAGGTAATGCCCCATAATATTTATACACATCTTAGGACACCCTGTGTTTTGGACAGTTTTCTCAAGGATGTCTAAAATCATCCTTGAAAGCTAGAGATAGTGTTTCCCTCCCCAAGGAGGACAGATGTTTCCTGACCACTATAATGTCTTCCTCGTAGGGGCTATTTTGCTGGTAGCCCCCTTGTAAGACTAGGGGTTTCCCAAGCTCAGGGCTTCTCAGCTATGACACAAACATAAATCACCACCATGAAACTCAAGAGGGAAAGGGCAGGGTAGGCACAGTGGCTCACACCTGTAATCCCAGCACTTTGGGAGGATGAGGCAGGTGGATCACTTGAGGTCAGGAGTTCAAGACCAGCCTGGCCAACATGGTGAAACTCCATCTCTACTAAAAATACAAAAAAAAAAAAAAAAAAAAAAA